>NW_024467122.1:46001079-46421079 GCF_017591425.1 Ochotona curzoniae
TGATAGTTTGTGACTGTGCTTCTGCTTCTCGAACAAGTAGGGATCTGGTTAAAGTTCAGAGGCTGGTGGACTTTTCCCCTTTCTCTCGATTCCCCCATCACAGGGAGACTCCGGCTTTCCCCTGCAGCTCGTCATAAATGGAGACCAGGCTCTGGCACTCGGCTTTCACAAGGTATTGTTGGGTCAGCAAAGCCATCAATTAGGCTGTCTGAAGTTTTATCACCAACACAGCAGTAATAAGTGCTGGCCAGAAAGAACTCCTGCTCTTCGGCAACTCCTGCAGTTTAAGCCTGTAAAGTTAGGGGTCATTCAGAGGTCAGTGCCAGCTGGGGGCAGCCTTTCCAGCCTAAGCAGGGACACCCAGGGCAGAGGATAAGGTAACTGCCAACCATAAACCCAGCCACCTTTCAACCCACTAGAAAGACAGAGCCTCAGGTACACATGGTTGATATTAGAGACCAAGAAACGATTTCAAATCAGGTGGTGGCTGACTCGCAGGAATGTAAAGGGAGAAGTAGTTATTTCATCTAAGAAGCCTGGATCTAATTTTGTTGGAAATCCAAAAATAAGTGCCTATTTCATGTTACTTTAATGTTTAATAATGCCCATCAAATATTCATGTACAAACAGAGTAAGATAAGAAATCTCCTTTATTTCTCCAAATTTAATAAAAAGAAAACAATTTTCTACTATTTGCAAGTTACCCTTGTCCCTGTGCATTTAGTGACGTTTATACACTACCCCCCCCGTGCTCCCCCCCACACACACACTGGAACTGAGGCACGGGAGTCCTCGGCTCTGTGGGAAGGGAGCACACAGCTCGCTATCCATACGAAGTACATCCATTGATAACATTTTCAATATTTCCAGTTTCAAATCGTTAAGCTCAGAGGACTTAATGATTAATGAATCTGTGGGGCCACAGGCAGGAACTAAAAACTCACTCTCTGAAATTATCCAGAAAAAAATTCTCCTGTGTGTTGGCAGTTCTGTGGTGTTACTTAGTTACCAAGCTGAAGTCCCTTCAAGGACCAGGAACCCTCACCGGCCTCCTGTGGGCATGCTGGTGGCAAGACAATTAGGCTTCGGAATAATAGCCACCAGAAAGCCAAAGGAGCCTTTTGCATATGGTATTTGTTTGCAAAACAATGAACTCCTTTATTACTTAAAGGATAGCTCAGTTGTCAAAAATGTTACACCACCCCCTCGGCGCTGGGGAAGAAAGTGACAGGCTACTACACAGAGGTGAGAACAAAAGGAGAGTTGAAACTGCATATTTATTCCCACTTGTCACCTGAAGTGTTACTGAGGAATATCTGACCCAATCACAAAGACTTGCAGAGGCATCCCTCAACTCGGAAAAAGAACTTAATTACCTACTGTTTCCCGCGGACCACTGACCTGGTCATTCCAGCCCCGGGAACTCATTTTATCAGCTCAGGTTAAGCACAGCAGAGATGCTTAAGAGTTAGAAGAGACTTTTCTCGAAGTTTCTGGGTGGAGGACACGCATGGCAGGGGTTTTGCCTTTTTTTTATGCTACTAAGATCAACTCTTTAGGTAGAATGAATTGCTAGTTTTTCCCTTTTTAATTTCTCCCTTTTACTTTTATTATTTACATCTGGAGGTTGTTCCCTTATTTATGTCTTTCTTTCCAGTTCCCCCAAAACACTCCCTTGCTCACAGAGCTGCAAGGCATCATGGTTCTTAGTTCTCAGCAGGAGAACTCCACACTGTCTTCAAACAAATAATTATGGAGAAGGTTAGAGGTTCACGCAAAGGTCATTTCTTTGGATACTCTTCAGAATGTTTACATTAGTAAAAAAAAAAAAAAAAACGGGGTCCGCTCAAAAGGTTGTTCAATGGGGGATACACAACAATACAGAACATTAAAAAAGCATTCTGTGTGCTAGCAGGTCTTTATAGAAGCGCTGAACTTGGAAATGCCATTCCAGTATTACATTTTCAGCAAGTTACCATGGCATGGACTGGATGTTCACTAGCAGTTATGGCAATGGCCTTTCTTTGCCCACTGCCCCTAATAGGAATAGAATCTTCTGAATATTTTCACTAGATTCTTACACAAAGGGTCATCAGAGATTTTCGTTTTTTTTTCACGGGCCGCATTTAGCTTCTCTGGATTTTTGTTCTCATTGTTTTGATCCATAGTCCTATGTTTCTTGCCAGATTCACAGTTCTACTACATTCTTTCAAATCACACAATTTTAAAAACATATGGGTCCCAATTTTTCAGAAATCTCCTAACATACAAGTCTTGCCAATTATCAACTCCTCTGATTTGGGGTATCTTATTAATACCATAATTATTGTTATTGAAATTAACAATTAAGGAGTTGACTATAACAAAACTTTGCCATTAAAAAATGAAATTACTACTTTACTGCTGTATCACAGGCTACCCTCAGAAAATGGAGCCATTTAAAATATAAATTAAATGAGCCCAGGAATAATGTTTAATATTCCCTAAGAGGATGCTCACATGCGTCATCTTCCCTCAAAATTACATGACACAATTTTTCCCACTTCCTCTGATCTATACGTCAAAAATGACCTTATCCAGCACTCAGGTAATAAACAGAATATTAAATTTTGATTCTACTTAAAATATGAAGAATCTGAGTTGAAAACCAACTCAAGTTTCAAGGTCTAAGTTCCATTCACATGGAAAAATGCAACTTGTTGGTTCAAAGACAAAAGATTCTGTCTCAAAGCTCAAAAGGTTTCTTGGATATTAAATGGGTCTTACAAAATAACATTTTGATGAGTTAAGTGTAAATGAATCAGACACATATGGATTAAGTTATCCTTGAATTTCACACGGGTTTCAAAAATAAGGGGAAAAGAGGGTCTTGGCAAAAAACATTTTGGACTTTGCCAAACCCAAAACATTTGAAAAATTGCTGAAGACATCCAACTAACCAACATGTAGCAAGCTGCACCCAACTTAAGTGAACGCTACCCCCCCCCCAGTTATTTCCACTCCAATGACTGCTGGGTTTTTCATCTGTATCTGATATTAAAAAATTCTCTAAGTTTTAATGTCATCCCAGAGTGACTTTGAAGTTGCAGACGTATAATATACTTCTCTACTGATATAAACAACCTAAGCTACAAAGTTTGCTTAGATATTAAATAGTTCTTGAGGAACATTTGGATTTTGTACAACTTGTATGTAAAACGTGACTGTAAGCCTACTATCTTATCCAGATTTCACTTAGAAAGAATTTTCATTAGCCTCATGGTGACTTTTTTTAAAGGCTACTCAGATAATTCCATTAGTTGCTCCTTGGGGATTGAGTACCCTAAAGTGCACTAGTTCCCATTGATTCGCATTGAATACAGTTACTCTCCAGAGATTTTGTGTGTGCCTGGATACATCTACAAAGTCTGTCCACTTTCTCTTTACATTTTATTTAAGGAGAAAATATTTGCATAAGTGAGCAGTAAAAATTGTATACCAAGACTGTTAGCTTAAAAGTAACCTAAATATAGAAATAAATCCAATGGCTTTTCAAGAGTCATAAGGCCTCTGAATCAACTTAGACATGAGAAAAGAATGCATGAAAGAGACTGAATCCAAGGTAGCAGATATCACTGAACTCTCATCTGACTATCCTGATGGATAGAGTGATGCTTCCTAGATCATGCCTTCTTGAATCTCCAGAAAATCCACACTTCTCAGTTTGGCATTCTGTAGCTGAAATCTGAGCACCGTGATTTCTCGAGACCTCACTCTAAAGCATAGTTCAGACTGACACAAGAGGACATAGGTGTCACTCGTTTTTGTTGGTTGGTCTTATTTTCTTTCTTTTCCTCCCCTCCCCTTTTAAAAGGCTGATAAATCCTCCCCTTCTGGTTCGCTAACTCCATGCACCACTGGGTAGCCAAGTCCTTTGAGCAGCATTGCTTTTTACTAGGAAGTGTACAGGTCTCCCTGGTGTCATCTTGCAAACTGCCTGCCCTAAACACTCAGAATCAAGAGTTTCTGGAACTGAAGTTCCAGAGCATGGGTGGTTTGGTCAACTTTGGCTTGATTTGTTGAGGAGGGAATTGCAACAATATGAAAAAGGTGATTGGGGACCTGTGAAATGAAAAAGTTCAGCTTCTCTATATACCACAGGGCTCCCTAGCCCAGGGACTTAGTTGGCATTTCAAACAAAGAAACTTCACCACTGACAAATCAGTGTTAAGCCAGTGAACTAAGCAGGTTTAATGCCTTTGAACATGTGCTTGGGCCCATAAATAAATGAGTCATGTTATAAACATTGAATGTCTTCTTGGACAACCGTGAGGTAACAGGTAAAGGGACAGATTCACAGAATACTTAAAAACACAATCACAGATTATAATTCCCCTGAGCTACAGCTCAATTTGTAATTTGATATTAGATTTATCTATCTCTAAAATAGTACCAAAATCCTAATAAATTTCTAATGTAAGAACATAAAATTAACCTGGAATCAGAAACATTTTGGAACTTTATGAATAAGCCTTAAGAAGCAAAAGGTTCATGCTAGTATGAAAACCCTGGGCAAAGTGATCAAATAGGTGGTTCTGATTGATGGCCTTCTATTTCATTCTTTCAGTATTCTTCTAAAGTTCTTCCCCAAAGTTACAAGTGCTCACGTAGGTTTTTGACCATGTCCTTCTAAATTACTGTTTCATATACTTCAGATTTACGCATGCAGCAATATGACGAAGAGGCAGGACTCTTGATCGACGTAGCAGTGACTTGAGGCAAGTCTGCTAACTATAAACCTCAGTTTGTGTCCATCTACAAATTGGGGACAAGATACTTGTCACAGTACCTGGCATAGTAAGGGCTCTTCACATTGTAGCTTGCTGTCAACATGTACTGGTCCAATGCTCCTCTTCTCATAGGAAATGATTAAGAAAAGGAGGGTGGATATTAAGCAAGTCAAGTTACAGGATAAAAATGTGTGGTATCCTTACAAGTAGTATGTGTCCATGTGATAGCATCTTTCTAGAAATCACAACTTAATCCATATATTTTGGACACTGGAGCAATGCATCTGCTGGACATAGGTGACAATACAAGGGATTTAGGAATCGTGCTCTCCAAACAGTTCTCTAGATCGTTGCTATGCTTAAGTATGTCCCACGGGTCAATAGCATCACCTGGAGCTTGTTACAGATGCAGAAACACGGGAATTCCCACTCCTGTGTTACTAAAGTCTAAACTGTATTTAACAGATGATCTGCGGGGCAGGTATGCAGGTTAAAATACTGCTTGGGACATCTGCATCCCATATCAGAATGCCAGTTTGAATTGTGGTTCCTCCATTTCCTATCCAGCTTTCCACTCAGGCACAGAAGAGGCAGTGAATGATAGCCCAAGTAAGTGGGTTCCTGCTACACACATGGGTTCCTGCCAACATGGAGTACCTGGTTGCTAGCTTTGGCCTAATCCAAAACTGGCTGTTGTAGCCATTGAGGAGTGAAGCAGCTGATAGAAGATGGATCTGTCTGTACAAATAAGACTTCACATAGAAAATAGTGTGATCCATGTGCACCTAAGTTTGAGAAATCCTGTCCTAGATCACATACGAATCTTTGGTGCTCTTCCTGAGAATAGAAACCTGCGTAAGCAAGTTTCAGTTGGGAATCATAGCTGTAAAAAATATGCACACAATTCTCTTGGTATCTCAACTCTAAATGGACTTTTAACAACTTACTTTGGCCAAGAAAATTTATAATTTTTTACTCATCTTACTCATAACAGATAAGTCTGGTCAATAAAATATTTTTCTTTAAACACAGTTAAAAGAGGCTATCTCTTAAAAAAGGATAGGAAGATGATGTTAGATTTTTCTTTTTTGTATCATCCTGTACTATTTGGGAATTAAAAAAATCATTCATTTTTGTTGGAAAGGCAGGTATATGGAGAGAAGGAGAGACAAAGATCCTCCATCTGCTGGTTTATTCCTTAAATGGCCTTAATGGTCAGAGCTGAGCCGATGTGTAACCAGAAGCCTCTTCCTGGTCTCCCACGTGGGTACCGGGCCATTCTCTACTGCTTTCCCAGGCTGTAAGTCGGCAGCTACATCAGAGATAGAGCAGGTGGGACACAAACTGGAGCCCATATGGGATGCTGATACCACCAAATTGGGGATTAGCCAGTTGAGCCATCACACTGGGCTCAACTGTCAGTTTTTAATGAAACGTGACTTTTCTTAAGTAAAAGAATTTTTAAAGACTACCTTGAAAACTTGGCACCGTTTTTGGACATAATTTGTATGGTTAAAAGTAGACACTTAAGGGCCCGGCGTGGTGGCGCAAATGGTTAAGGTCCTCGCCTTGCATGCCTGGGATCCCATATGGGCGCCAGTTCTGGTCCCAGCAGCCCCCCTTCCCTTCCAGCTCCCTGTCTGTGGCCCAGGAAGGCAGTCGAGGACGGCCCAAAGCTTTGGGACCCTGCACCGTGTGGGAGACCCAGAAGAGGCTCCTGGCTTCAGATCGGCATAGCGCCGGCCGTTGCGGCTGCCTGGGGAGTGAATCATCGGACAGAAGATCTTCCTCTCTGTCTCTCCTCTCTGTATATTCACCTTTCCAATAAAAATAAAATAAATCTTTAAAATAAAAAAGTAGACACTTAAGCACAACCTTTGAGAAACTTCTCCTTAGACAGGGAATTATCTTTTATTTCCTTCACTATAGGTAGCAACAACAAATGCTGTTCTATGAGTGTAATCACACCTGATGGCACAGACCAAAACATCCCAGCAGGTTATGATTTTGAAGAATGTTATTTTTATACAATTTGATCAGATTTTTCATATGCAGCTATTTATCAGGCACTACAACATGATCTCAAAGCTATTTGAAAGCAAGGGAGGAGAAAAGTCCAATTTCCTTAGCTGTTCATATCTAGGATCTTTCCTCTTAAAGATAAAATACTAAGTCAATAGACATAAGTTGTAGTATATTACCTCATTTCTGTACATGATTTATTGCAGGTGGAAATCAACTAGAAACTGAATTACTTTGAGAGTTTTACTACTGACAGTAAAATTTGAGATCTGGATACCTACACACCTATAGTGCTTCTGAAAACAACTTCTTGCAGAGAAGCTGCATCTTCCGTTTTGTTCAACTCCATCAGCATAAAAAACAGGAGCAACCATTTTCAAAATCGCCAGTTTCCAATTGCCAGTTCTTCTCTTTGGAACACCATAGTCAGACTGAGCCTCAAAAATCAGTCACTCGATAATCACATACACACATTCTTAGCCAGATCCCATTATGTCCCTAACCATTTACTAATTCACTCTAAGAGGAGAGGATCCTAATAAATCTGGTATCTTCTTAGTTTTCATGCCCACCTTTGATTGAAGTATTAATTCTGTATCCTGGTACTCAGTGGAAACCACCTAAGCATTAACTTGCCAAAAAATGTACCAAGCTGTTTAGCAATTATGTATCAGATATGCTTGAAGAGATCAAGGTGCACTCACATGCCCTGTGCTATGGATATGTCTGATTAGCTTGTCATCTGCTTCGAAGAAGATGTAGGCTGATTCTCCCATACAGTCTAGCAGGCCAGCTGTTAGCTGCCTGTCAAGCCCTCAAGTGGACAAGTAGTCCAGGAGCAAAAATGTCACTCCTTTGATCTGGCAAGGAGCAGCTGCTGATTTATAGAGTAGGACTTTGTTCTTCCGTTCTACTTTACTTTCTTTCCTAAGGCAGAACCACAAAATCTAGGAGGAAAAAAAAGTGCCGTTCCCAGCAACATCAACAAGCTCTGACAACTGCAACAGGGGTTTTTTTTGGCCCTAACAAAGCTCTCAGGCATCTCCTTTGACGCTCACCTTTCCCCCTCCCCTTCCCCCCCACCCCAAGCACTTTTTGCAATGCGGTAGTTATTGTTTAATTCAGCTTCTGTAAATGGAATGGACTGTGGCCAGCAAGCCTGGGGCATAAACACACCTGTATGAAAGAAGCCTTATTGTAGCAACCATCTACAAGCAGGCTCGCATGAACCACACGTTCCCGGGTTCAGAAAGAATGCTCCATTTTTCCTGACGCAGATTTTACCCTAAGTGAGTTTCTATTTTTGGTGCCATCACCCTATGATGACCACATTTGAACTGTTTCTTCTCAAATGGCACTACAAAGAGAAGAAAGGGTTACATATTTTATTTTAAACCTTTGAGTAAACAGACCCATCAAAAAGTTTATTCACTATCTGTATTATCAGTTGCTTGAAAGCTGAGTCAAATGTCCAGAAAGACTTTAGCAAATACAATACCAAAGATGTCATAATGCTGGTTTAATTACAACTGACTTGCACTGATACAGACTTTCTTGAGTGACATTTAAAGAAATCTACAGAAACTCGTACATAGGCTTCCTGAGTCTGGTTTCAAACATGTGATCTTGTTTCCAATGGATAAATCTGTGAAGCAAGAGATAGCCTATCAACCAAGCGCAATGTGCAACAGTACAGGTTTGGGACATACGTGAGAAGTTGTCAGTTATGTGTGTATATTCATATATACATGCATTTGTATGGGTACTTCAAAAAGTTTGGGGAAAACAGAATTAAAAGTGTAGGGGGCTAGCACTGTGGCACAAAGGTTTAAGCTACTGCTTGTGGCACCTGCATCTCACAGCACCATGCTAGATCCAGTCCCAGTTGCTCCACTTCCAACCCGTTCCCTGTTAATGCAACTGGAAGTAGAGACTGATAGCCCAAGCACTTGGGTTCCTGCTACCCATGTGGAAGATCTAGACTGAGTCCCTGGCTCCTGGCTTTGGCCTGGCCTAGCCCTGCACATTGTGGGTATTTGAGGAGTGATACAACAAATAGAAAAATCTATCTCACTGTCTCTCTGCCTTTCAAATTAATCGTTCATAGGTGAGTTTATTTTGGTGCATGTATCTGTTCCTTCACTCCTCTAAAGCTCTCGTCCGTTGGAGCTGTGATGGTCCAGAGTCAGGAGCTAGGAGCGCAACTGAGATGTCCCATACTGAGAGCAGTGAGACAATTACTAAAGCCATCACTTGTTGCCTCCCAGGGTCTGCACTGATGGGAAAATGGACTTCGGAGCCAAAGCTGGGAACAGAACCCAGGCACTCCAAAGTGGCATACTGGCATCTCGAGCCCTAAGGCTAAATGGCTGTTTGCTAGTACAAAAATGCATTTTTTGAAATTTATGTTTTCAAAGATTTATATGAAAATCAGAATGAGAGAAACAGAAGTAGAGACAGAGAAAGGTCTTCCATCTGCTGGTTCAGTCTCTCAATGGCTACATAGCTAGGACTGGGCTCAATCTAAAGCCAGGAGCCAGGGGGCCAAATACATAGTCCATCCACTGATTCTTTTCCCAGGGTTTATTAGTAGGGAGCTAGATTTGAAACAGCAGCCAATACATGAACCAGCACTCACATGGGATATTGGCATCCCAGGTGGCAGCTTAACCTACAATGCTGGCTTTGAGTGTTTATTTTGTTTATAATATGCATTTTCCATGAACTTTTTTGGAGCTGTCTCATATACATGGATTTCAAATTTTACATTTTGAATATATATGAGGCAATAAACCTTGTCAGAGTTGAATTGATACCTGGCTAGATTTTCTGAACTATTATGGTGTGGAGGGTGATACAATTCTATTTATCTATTGAGATAAATGGTTAACACGAGGCTACTTGGACATATTGCCACATAGGTCAAAGACAATCTTTTGGGGTAGAGGGGGACAGTGAGAATGCCAGATGAAGGAGAAAAGAAAGATAGCACAGAACACGTGCTTCCAAGCAGCCCTGCCATGTTGCAGTGTTTGTTCTGTTCTTTTCTTGACTTCTTGGGAAAAGAGATTTTTCTCAGCTTACCATTTCTTGCTTATCCTCCACTTCCCTGTGGATAGTCCAAGTTACTAAACACCCATCTCCTCAGCCAGGACTGTGTCGGTGGACACCTTCTCAAGAGGTGTGTATGTCCTGGTTGTGGGGGGACACAGCGAATGGGAAGAGAAAGCTAGGTATAAAGGAGCAAATATAGTATAAAACCTATTTTCATGCTTTCTTAATTCTAAAAAGAATGAACTACTTTTAAGGCGCACAATATGATGTACATGTGTCACATCTTTATGAATCTTCCACATTCTATACTTAGCAAACAACCTTAGGGGCCAGTATTGTGGCATAGCATGTCAAGCCACCACCTGCAATGCCAGCATTTCACACAAGTACTTGATCATAGCAAATCTGCAATGTTTGTCATACATAGAGGGAACATGCCTTTTGAGATTTTAACTTTGCATACTCATAGAAACACACTGACAATCACAATTTGAGGATACAAATAATTGTAAATCAACATACTTAGTAAATATATGTGATAAGGTCAATTAAAGAAGGTAAGAAGGTAGAAGTTAGTTACCAACCTTACAGAAGGGAAGTTGAACTGGATTAAAAGAATATGAAATACCGGATGGGGGAGAACATAAGTTAAGGCCATGCTTGATGACACCAGTGCAGACAAGAGATAATTCTATGCAAAGAAGGGTAAAGCCAATGGATCAGACTGGCTTTACATGTAACAGGCAAACTGGTAAAAGTTCTTGACTTGTAAATTAAAGCCCTGAAGGATCAGAATGGTAGAATGATAATGCATAGTTTCTCAGCAAGATCTTTTCCAGGTGACCATTTTTGGTCTAACTGAAATGAGACTGTTGGAACTAAACACGAACAACCTTCTGTATTTTCTTAGGTGGTGGGGGGGAACAGAATGACGTCCCCAGGTGGTAAAAATGTAAAAGCAGGACATTTGATTTGGATGACTGAAGAATTTTCTTTTACATGGTAAAGGAAAGATACAAATATAAGGGTATTAAGAGGATAAACTTGAGAAATTTTGATTGGTATGCTACAGTACAGTTGATAAAAATCGGAAGTTCTTCTAAAATGAGGCTAACCCAGCTTTCCCCATGTTAACCTTTGGGTTGACAGTGAGACCTTTGAACAAACACATAGAACAGTGTGGGTGGATGTTGGGTTTGGTGGCTCTGGATGCCCACAGGCATGTGGGAGTGCCTGGGATTGTGTCCTGGCTCTGCTCATGCTAATGTGAACCTGGGGGCAGTAGGTGATGGCTCAAGTGGCTGAGTTCCTGCCACGTACAAAAGAGATCTGGAATGAATTCTTCATTCCTGGTTTTGGCCTGGGCCAGCCCCTTGCTGTTGTGGTATATGAAAAGTAAACCAGTAAATGGGATATATGTCTCTTTTAAATCAATTTTAAATAGTAGGAACCTTAGTTCTTCTTTTTAATGAATAAAAGGATAGAAAAACTGCATTTACTTCAAAGTCCTCCAACCACTTCAGATTTCTATTTCTAGTATTTCTAGTGTATGACTACTCCAGAGCTACTACAGCAGATCTCCCTGAAAAATGACTTCTTCACATCCCCTCAAGATGTTACAAAGCTCTTTCATCTGATCATGGTTGGTCAAATCAGTTGTCAGTGAAAACCTCTGTAGCCATGGCTTTATTTCTATGAGGTTTGGCTTGCTGCTGCTTTTAGTTGTAAGATAATGTGTATGAGCAGATCTAGAGGTGGAAGGATCATTACATTTGCATCACACTGTGCATGGACACACAAGTTCTGTTCCATTTCACACTTAACAAGGGAGTTTTAAAATCTGCATATAGGAAAATACATATAAAGAAACCATGTGATTTTAAATAAAAGCATAAGATAATCAAGGATGGGTATTCTCTAGGTGATGACAACTAATTTAGAAGGGAACTGACAGCACCAAGTGTTACATTTAAAAGAGATTCCATTAAGTGTGATGGCTTCCAAATTGTGTCTTCCCTTCAAGCCATATATTTTTTTTTTTAGATGAGCTTTTAAGGTGAAAAATCCAACACTTCACCCAAAATGGTGTGGAAACAAATGGTTCTCAAGCCTCTATTCTTTAACTCGGGCCAAACCACCCGACACCAGGCATCTGAAAGTCACTTAGAGGGAAGGCGCTCTGCATGTGAATGTCCCTGCGGCCCTTTCATTTGGCTGTGGGGCTCCTTTTTCTAAAGCAGCAGGGGATGCTTCAGAAGTCCAGATGGGCACGCCACAAGTGTTTGGACCGACCAGGCTCTGATCCTTCCCTCCCTTCTCCTGCTGCTTTAAAAGAAAGGATGTGGTAAAGCACATACTGCAAAGGTGGCAACATTCTTGGGGTCCTTTATCAACACTACTGCTTTCATTGAATTGTAGCTTGGTCCCTTGGTTGAGAGGCTGAGATTTTAGCACTTTTAAAAGGAACCATAAGTGAGAAATCTCCTAGGTGTTAAGCTAGAGTGGCTTCAAACCAAAATATGAAAAAAGATTAAAACAGGGAAAGTCTAGTATTATAAAAATGATCCAACAAACAAAATATCATAAACACACATGTTACATTCTTTCTCTTAAAAATCACGTTATTAAATCCATTTATGCTGGTGTCTGTCATAAAGAAAAAAAAATCAAAGGCCTAAAAAACCTTAAAAGTCACTTTCAAGTAAGCTATAGTGTTAACATCTACCAGTAATCCTCTAAAATTATTATTTAAACACTATTATTTCAGGAAGCAAAATATTGTATTCATGTATACATGATTTAATGTTCTCACATTTATGATCGAACATCAAAGACTAAATTCCAAATAAAATTTCCTCGTACTGCCTTTTCTTAATAACAAACTAAGCATACTTTCATTGGACAGCCAGGTAGCACTGTCTAGTTTCTGCTGAGACGTTATATACAATCTTTCCAATGTGATGGTATTATTACCCACAAAATTTTTAGCATCATCCTGTAATCATGAAAGACATAAAATATATCTTTATAAACCACAAGAGTCACAGCAAACCAGCAGTTATGCCACATCTGCTTTAGTCCTTAAATATTTTAGCTTTAGAGTGTTAGTGAATGTTTTTCTCCCGATTTGCAGAGAAATAGACATCAACCTTTGGTTCTGACATTCCATAGAAGGCTATACGTCTCCACAACAGAAGCAAACATTTTAAACTGCAGTTTGAAAGATTCTTTAGAGAATGTTCAGATGTTATCTCTTTTATCAGAATTTCATGATGTGATTTAACTTTTAGAACTAGAAATGACGGCATTTGAACAATCTCCATTTCACAGTGTAAATTAGCATCACCATCTATCAGAAAATAATTTAATAGGTGGTGTAAATGCTGCAGAATCTGGAGTCAGGAAATGTACAAATAAAGAAAGGCAATTAAAAAATCTGAAGTTCATATGCTTACAAGCTAAGACCATACTATTCTTTCTGACAGAGATGTTTTTTTTTCTCATGGCCATCTGGTCAACAGATCTTTCAATATTCTTATCAGAGGACATCTCTGTAAGATAACATTCATGGTTCCTAGTCCGATTAAGATGTGGCTCCTCAGACTGAAAGATCCAGCTTATATGCCAATCATATCAGGTACTCACCATGATCCCAATTTACTTGTCTGACTTTCCTATCAGATATCCTCTAAAGAGCAGAAACAGCGCCTTGATTTCTTGTTATGGACACTATGTCAGGCATGTAGTATAATTTCAAGAAAATGTTTGGTGAATGAATAATAAATGAATGAAAAACAGGATTCCTTTGTCTTGGAAGAAAATTAGAATTGGGAAGGAAAGAGCTTTTACGGATTTTGTGGTCCTCTGTTTATAAGTGGCATTGCTCAGAACAAGGATATGCCCAAGAAAGGGGTAGAGCTATGGCTGCCTGGCTATGACCTCGGCATTAGAGGTATGAGTCTCCAGCTCTACATTAGAGGGGCCAGGTGCACTGTCAGTTTTTCTCTCCAACTAATATACTCAAGATGTACTTCTTGGGAAGGAGTTTATTTTGCTTACACTTTGGAGGGTCATAGTTTATAGAATCAGGTGCCTCTATTAGTCCGCCGTCTGGTGGAGACTGGCCGTGGCAGGGAGGGTGTGGAGGAACCACCTCAGGGTGAGCCAAGAGGCAGAGGGAGAAGTGAGACCACATGTGGCTTAGACGACCAACCCTCTCATATGAACTGCGTTCTGAGGGCAGTCTCCAGTGACCTAAAGGTCTTCCACCAGACCTAGTTCTCAGACACCATTGTTAGGTCAACTCTTCACTCTAACTGCATCAGCTTGTAACATCTGCATGAATTTGGGAAGCCAGTTCTGTTCAACTCATAACATCTGGCAAATTTTGGGTACAGATGTACAAAAAGAAAACAACTTGGCAGAAATTGGGTTTCTAGCCCTTTAAAGCTGTAGGGTGACATAGGCAATATGGCATACAATTGGACTGGAGTATAATAAATGTGCTTAACTCAGAGAGGGTAACCTGAGAGTACTGGAAACTAAGATCAGTGAATATCTTAAGGTGGGAGTAGGCTATTGTGTGTGTTGAGAGGAACAGGGTATAGGCAGAGAAGGAGGATATTTGTGATGGATAAAGCAAAGAATAGGAAATGTCCCTAAAATACTTATTTATTTCAGAAGGAATATTTTCCCCACTATGTGCTTTGAGGGATGGTATTATCAACCAGGATTCCTCTAAAACAGGGATTAGAGATCAAGTAAGTATGAAAAAATGAACATAAAGGTAGATAAATAGAAGTTACACTTATGCTATAGGTTATGGCATGATCTTAACATGCTAAAATACTAGTCTTGAGTTGGGGGTAAGGGAGGCAGTATCAACTGAGATTTTTTGAGGTGATAGGGCCAACATTTGGTGTGGTGACACTCTCATTTCACACCCAACTGCCTGGGGTGGATGCCTACCTCCAGAACCCGATTCTATCTTTCTGCCCAAGTAGTTGGATCCTAACACTCACAAGGGAGATCTAGATTGACTTGAAGAGTGCACCATGGAGAGGATCTCTGACTGCCTCTCTGCCTATCAAGTTAAAAAAATTATAAGCTTTAAAAAAGTTAATTTATTTTATGAGACAGTTTCATAGGCTATGGGATCGATTCCTCCCCATTCTCCCCAATGATGGACTTAGGGCTATGACTGAAGCACTGTACTATTTTAGCAATATAGGGGAAATCAGTGGGGGGAGGGAACAACAAAAGCTTTTAAGGGCACAAGGGTTCCAAAATTTGAAAAAGAAAACTACTCTGGTTTCAACAGAAATTGTATTTGCCAATTTAAAACTCAGACCTCAGACCTCCATCTTTATATCGCCCCAAACAGATTCAAATATAGAGACTCATGTGTAGTGCTCTTGTCTAGTATCCAACCAGTTCCTAATTCTACCTCCCAAAATGATTATAAAAAACTTGAACTCCCCACAGGTTTTTTGACTTTCGAGATACCCTGGCTGAAAAGTTCTTCAGAATGTTTCCTTAAAATTTTTTTGTTTTTTGAAAGCCAGGTACACACACACACACACACACACACACACACACACACACACGCACACACGTGAGTCATGGAGCAACCATCTGCTGGTTCACTTCTCAAAGAGCTGGGTTAGGTCAAAGCCAGGATGCCAGAAGGCAACCTAGGTTCCCAGGTAAATGGCAGTAAGCCAGTTCCTGAGTCATCACCTGCTACTTCCCAGGGTATGTATCATCAGGAAGTTGGAATCAGAAACAGAGTCGGGGCTTTCTCCCAAACACTGACAAGGGATGTGGGTATCCTAAGCAGCCACTGGATCACCTCCCTCTCTAGAATGTTTATACCTTGAAGGTAATTTGATCATCAGGGGATGATTTTAAGTTGGGATGCTTTCTGTAACCTTTTTTCTTATTTTCCCAGTGTTGACCTCAAATATATATTTTTTTCATTATTACTGGGCATTTCATTATGCTTAAAATTTGTCCTTCAAACCAGCAGAAACCAGAGAACAATCTTAAGATAAATATGCTGATGTCTTTCTTTGCAATACCCTGTGCATCTTTCATTAATCAAAACTGTGACTGAACTGTGGCCATTGAACTTGAGCATCTGTGTTACATGTGCTAGAGACACATGTGTGTCCAGGGAAGGTGGGGAGCAGTGAAGAGGGATGCTAAAATGTGAACGTGAAAGTCAAAAAGAGAGATGGGAAAGGAGGAAGTATTGCTTTGGGTAATGTATGTCAACACATCAAAGGCCTCACTCCCCAGGTGCCCTAATCAATTCTATCTCCTTGTTTACAGAGCCTACAACCACAAAATCAGCTTTTACTTAAAATGGTGTTAAACACCACCTGCCTGCCCCCTGAACTTCACTGTCCTGGGATGAGGTCAGCCTCATGAAGGGCTCTGGTTCTATAAGCAATCCTGTCATCCAGACTAACAGCAGCGATTCACTCACAGGAGGCAAAAATGACTCAATTGTTGGGCTTATTGACTCCAGGGAGCACGGCTACTCTATCATTACCATGGAGTGCAAACACCCCAGCTCTGTTTTGGTCCACTTAAAATTACTATTTGCTGTGAAGGATTGGCAAAGCAATTCTTAAAATGATGGGGGTGAGAGTCAGGCAAGCACCATTATGGGCTTTTCCTTCCGTTTAAGCAGAAGTAAGCAGTGCAGGCCTTGTTCTGAGCCTGACCCACTTATTTAACCTCTTACGCACTTTGCTGTATTAACATATATTAACTGGCTATGTAAGCCCTGGGGGGGGAGGGCTCAAAACCTCACGACCAAATTATGGTTCCATTTTCATGGGTAACCTCTCCTTGGGTGAAAATTAAACCCCAATATAAATACACTTTAGGTCGATACAAAATTACGGAGGAATGCCAAAAATCAAATGCTGAACAACAGTCTTACAGAGGCCGCAGAAACCATGGAGTGGTTGGGCAAATTACACACAAGAGGAACTATTTGAAAAACCAAATAAATTTAATTAAATAAGTTATAAAATTATTTTCCCATCTCTTATCTACTCCCCTTGGTTAATATCCATGACACACTGATGTTGCATAATTGCTCATACGGAGTGCCGCAGCTCAGAGCCGTAATGAGCTGCCTTTGCACACAGGCAGCAAAAGTGGTTTCCCCACAGAGTTATCTTCTCAATTATTTATACTTGCAACACTTTCACATAATGGCAGTTTTAAAATCAAACAAACAAAGCAAACCGTACAATGAAAGGAGGAGGCAAGAAGGTGCAGGGACCTTTTCCTCTCTTTTTTGAACTCCAGAAGAGGGACGGGCAAGCCACATAAAGCCAACTGAATTGGGTTCCTGGCAAAGTCTCAGGGGCCTTGCCACCAGAGGACATCAAAGCATTTGGAGATTGCCACCTTGGTGAGGGATTAAACAAGCTCTGCATAGCTGCTTTGCTTTTAATCTGTCATAGCTAAATATATAAAGGAATGCAAACTTCATTTCTCTTTTGTGAGCTGGTTTTTGAAAATTCCTAATCAGAAGACTTGTTCCTCACCCCCATTTTGAAAAAAAAAAAGGTGCTAAACTGTCAAAATGATGTCAGTGTAAACAAAAAACAGAGTGTGTCACCGTCACCCCTCAGGCTGTGGAAGAGCTGGCTGGTTTTACGGTGCCAGCTTCCAGTGTCCACACCTGCCTTTGGTTAATCACTCAGAAACCGAAATACATGGGAAGGAAAGACAACTTGATAGTGACACTACACACATACCGAATAATACAAAGCTATATTTAAAATCGAAGGCAAAACTATAATGCTACTTCTAATATTTACAATTAGGATTAATTTGAAACACACTGACTACTGGTACCACCCAGCTCTGGGTTAAATGGTTCCTAGATGGGTCCTAGAACTTAGCTCTCAATAGCCAGTTCAGTGTTAGTTGATTTTTTTTTTCCCAAGTGAATCCATTGAGCTGGCTCAGTAGCTTGTGTTTAAAAAAAAAAAAAATGAAAGCAATCTTTAGACCAGACACATATTTTGCAAAACTGAAAATCAATATTTGATTCTCAATTATTGGGGCTGGTGTGGTGGCTTGGCGAGCTAATTTTCCACCTGCAGTGCTGACATCCCATATGAGCACCAATTTTTGTCCTGACTACTCTGCTTCCAATCCCGTTCGTTGCCTATGGCCTGGGAAAGCAGTGAAGTGGCTCAAGTTATTTAGACTGTACACCCATGTGGGAGACCTGGAAGATGCTCCTGGCTTTAAATCAGCTCATCTGTGGTTCACTGTCCAAATGGCTGTAATGCCAGAGTGCAAGATCTGTGTGTCTATCTGCAAATCTGCCTCTCAAATAACAACGGATAAATCTTAAAAACAGATTGTCCATTAAATAAGGATACATTCCAGTCTTAAGGAAATAATGAACATCTTCTACATAAACACTTCTTCACATTAACTACTAACTACTGATACAGCAGCACTTGAAGATATTCGTTAGCATGTCACTGAAACATAGCTTTCATATTCCCTACTGGTTATTTTCAAATAAGAAAATGTTAAAGTACCTACTTCCTTGGATTCCTAGAAAGGTGGTAATTTTTTTTTTTACTTCAAAATCTCTTTCTTGCAAAATGCTTACTTTCAAAACTGTTCCATGTGATCTTCAAACTTTCTTGGCTTGATGTTTAACAAATGTTTAAAAATGTAAGGAAATTTCTCCCCAAGAACAAAGGTATTACTGTAAAAGACCTGACAACTGCACTGTGAGAGGAAGTCCAGTCAGGACACATTGTCCAACTGAGGCCATCAGAAGGCGTCTGGTGTTGAGCTGGGGAATTTGTGACGTTACCTTTCGTCCAAGAATCAAATGTATTGGGTGTAACTTAAGGTCCCTGTTGTCACTTGAAGTTCTTTGTTATAGGTAGGAATGAACCACATTTGTTAGCTCTCTGTCCCCCTCTCCTCCAAGTTCAAGGTGCTTAGTGGCATGCATGGTGGGATAGGAGGGGTGACAATCTTGGAGTGGAGGAACCAATTCTATTAATGTAAATTTATACCCTACTTACTATTGGTCTCGCAGCAGTACTAGGCTCCTTCACTCCTTCAATCCTAAATTGTGTGTGTGTGTGTGTGTGTGTGTGTGTGTGTGTGTGTGTGTGTGTGTGTGTGTGTAGTGGAGTTATGGAGTGAATGAAGAAAGGTGGTGATGAGCAGTGCAAGGAGAATGCAGAGAATGGTAAGAAAACTGTGCTGGAGGCATTCAAAACACATTCCTGCTGTAGGCAGTTATGAATGTTGGCATACAGAACATGCAGCCTAGGACATGCATATTTTTCAAAGATGCTCATTCTCTATAATTCCATTAATCTCCATGTGAACGATTAGTAAACTGTTAAGGTCTAAAAAAAAAAGGTTGAGTGATTTTTTTTTGTATGTTCAAATACGGAGAAGCAAATTCTGAAAGTCTGATTCCATAAATTGTCCTTAGTTCTTTTAAAAAAAAACATTCCCTCTCAAGTCAAGCAGTTTAAATGGCAGTGGATTATGGGTTGAAGTGACTTGATTCAGAAGGGCCTGGAGAACAAAACCAAAAGCCAGAGGTAAGCTGTGAGATTGTGGCTGTTGCCCCTCTCAGGACTCCAGCTCCTGGGATCTGAAGTCACGACCAGGGGCTTAACTGTAGTAATATTATATGACCCTCAATTCCCCAAAGGAGCAGAATCGTAAGAGACCTTGGCCTCTATTTTTTCCCCAACTTTTCCTCAACTGCAACAACACACTTTTTCAGCAAGCCAGCCAATTAACCAAGCATTAAAAACCCCCCACAAATCTGTAATAATAGCTTTGTAGGACAGAAGGAGAGACACGTGAAGCAAACAATTACTGTTATAAACTGAGCCAGGATGTTCAAGAGCCAAGAACATGGATACAGGCTATGTCTGAAACAAATAAACACTCAGAAGATACGACACATCTCTTTCAGCATCTCCTGTATTTACTTTGGTGTTGTGGCTCAGTGATGTGGCCCTCAGCTTCCCTGTGATGGGTTCAAATCTGATAAGATATTGGCAGAAATATGCTGAGCCTGATTTACAATTTATTTTGCAACTTCCCTTTCCAGATAAACACAGTCCAAGTCCAACTTCTAAAATAAAAATTGTGTTTACATGTCCTGTTCTTAAGTCTGTCCCCCCACCCCCTACTAAATGTTCCCTCAGGATGCTGGCTTGCAACCTGGAGAAAGCTTGGATTTCAGCTTTAGTCTCCAAGGTATTCTACTGTTCTGCTGGGCCGTGTGCTTGGAGGGAAGTGCTCTACCTTGCTGATTTAATTAACAGGATTCTTTTCATTATTATGGGGATTTAGTTTCTTCTTGCCTTTCACTGTTTGGGAAACACTGATTTATGTTTTATATTTTGAAGGGAAATTTATTGTTCCTTGACAGCTGAGGCTCTGTAAATCCCTGGCACCAAAGGGACCCCAGGGAGGTGTCACAGTTGCCTGGCCCTGCCCACTTTCATGCTGTCCTCTCAAGGGCTCCCCTCTGGAAGTGAGAACTGTCAGCTATTCAGTGCCCAGCCCAGTCCTCTCCCTCGATCGTTATGCCAGCAGGGGATGGCCCATTCCCATTTACAAATGGTGATATTAGTAGGCTGAATAGTAACTGTGAATCACCGACTCAAGTGAAGCAAATAATCCACCAAATTTGAACTGGATTTAATCTTTTGGCCAAATGGAACTCACTTATTAACTGTTAAAGTATTTTGCACTTACTACAATGACTATGTTCTAGCAGAAATCTGGGAAAATTTTTTGTTTCACACTTGATTTTAGCCAAAAGACTGAGAAGAGTTGTTTTGTTTTGAAGTTATTTTCTATTTATTTAAGATGTGCACGTGTGTGTGTGTGTGTGTGTGTGTGTGTGTGCACACACACATATACAATCTCTGATATTGTCATTTATTTCTTAAATACTGTAATGGCCATGGATGGGCCACAGTGGAGTCATGAGTCCAGAACTCAATCTAGGTCTCTCAGATGGAAGACAGAAACTCACATCCTTGAGCCATCACCTGCTAACTCCCAGGATTTAAATCAACAGGAAGCTGGATTAGAAGCCAAGGTGGAACTTGATTTCAAACCCAGGCACTCTGACAAGGCATGCCTGTGACCCCACTTGTGGCTTAATGCATTATACCGTAACACCCACCCCAGAGAAAATTTCAAAAATACAACTATCTTTTATGTTGGACAATGAAAATATCTGAAGTTAGTAGTTTTAGGACATTCGGAGCAGATGTTTATCACAACTGTACTTGGTGATTGCTCCTGTAAATCAGTCTATCAAATTCTGACTTGGTGAACATGTAAAACATTTTGTGGAATCTCTGGAAGACTCACACCTAATTTCTATTTTAGGTGAAACACAGGTGTCAGTTAATGCTCACTTGTTATTCTGTTTAAAAAGGGTTTTATAATTCATAATTCACATTATTCATACGCATGCTTTAGTCCAGTGAAGTCAGTAATGTGAATAACATCTCTATTTTCTCATTGGACAAGTTAAGATTTTAGCAAAACTCAGTACTATTCGTAACTTCCAGCATTTAGTAAATGGCAAAGACACACTACTGAAGACTAGCAAATGAGCACTGTTGGGGTTGTTCTTCCTGTCTTCCCAGGAGAGGCCTACATCTCACCTCCTGGGAAACAAGCAGCAAGTTGATGAGAGCTTAATTCTAACAGACGTTTTTACCTAGTATTTTCCAGTCGAGCAGAAAAATGGAGTCCGTTTTTACATTAAACTCAAAAAACAGACTTGGAAATGAATTCACAGAAAAATCCTAGGCAAACTCTTTTCACTTATTTAGATTCATAGATAAGTTTGTAAAGAAGAGTGTAGGAAAAACAGAATGAATACATCATTCTGTTTGATTTTAATATTTTCAAATTCTTTATAGTCAAAGGAAAAGAGTAAGGGAATGTGGCCCAAGTAGTAGAGAAAAAAAAATAAACCTTCAATCTGACATTGATTCAACAGGTCCAAGGTAATGTTGTCATTTCAATAGTTCTAAGGTGGCTGTATGAGAACTGTGCTTTTGAAATTTGAGGTATCTGTGTATTCAGCGTATCCATCAGAATCCCCAAACTCAGAGTATAACTCTGTCCTAAAAACTTAGGTTTCTTGAACTTTCCCACAAAGGACATCCTCAACAGATTTTTATCTCCAGCTATATATACTCCAGGGAAACACCTGGTAGAGTGTCACCTAAGGGCACCAATTCATCATTATATCAACATAATCTACAAGTTTCTGGTCAACAAAAGAAGGAAATAAGAGGACACTTGAAGTAAAATAACATGGTGGTAAAAAGTCCATGCCATACACATAACTAGAATCTCTTTATATAAAGAATGGTAACTCACCTACCTCAGTCTTCCTTTAGTCTCCTGATTCTAGAGCTTCATCTTCTCTCTCTGCCAGCCACCCCCTCTCCCAACCCACCACCATTTTATTGATTTGAAAGTTGCATACACAGAGATAGACAAGGAGTTCCATCTATTAGCTCGCTCTCTCTCACAAATGTCCACACTCATCAGAGCAGGGACTGGTTGGATGCAGGAGTTGGGCATTTAATCTAAGTCTCAGGTGTTGTGGGGAGGGACTCAACTACCTGAGTCATCCACTGCTGCCTCTCCCAGCGTATGTACCAGCAAGAAGGCAGAAATGGGAGTAGAGCCAAGTCAATTCCTATACGCAATGTAGATGGCCCAAGCAGCATCCTAATTTATTTGCAGCTCTGTGCCAATTATACATTCCTTTTTTGTCTTGTCATGGATTGCTTGCTAAAATTCTAGATAGCATAACTGAAAATTATATATTTGAGATACAGAGATAAGCAAAGAGAATGAATTCTAATCTGCTGATTCTTTCCCCAAATGCCAGGGCAAAGCCAGGAACTCCCATGTGTATGGAGGAACCCAAGTCCTTGAGCATGTACATCAGCAATAAGTTGGATCTGAAGTGGTAGGGTGTAACCCGCGTGAACAAATCCCAGGGATTCCAACATGAGATGCGAGTTTCAAGAAGGGGGGTGTGTATAAGAGGCCACATTTGTCAAGTGAAAAAATAAAAGTGCGATTAATGTATTGTCCTAAGGATTTTCTAATTTTATTAGAACAACACATATACCTCTCTGTCACCATAGTTTGAGAGAGGCAACACAATCTAAGGAAAAGAATAAGGGTTTGGAGGACCAGAGTTTGAATCCAGAGAATGTTATCTTCTAGATCTTAACTTCCTGAACTACAAAAGTTGGAATAAATAATATGATCTACTTCAAAGAGTCAATCTGAAGAAATATGAAGCCAATTTGTATGGTTAAGGCAAAAGAATATTACTTCAGAAAATGAAACATATTTGAATCACTCTACCAATTTTTAGTACTTACAGTTCACTAGATGCATCAAAGCAAACAGATAAAGAAGATTCATTCTTGCTCCTAGAACTCAGCGGAGATGATCATGCCTCAAAACGAAAGCATCTCAATGCCAGAAGTGTGGCTGTGGGTGTACACAAAGCTTGGAGGTAAATGAGGGAACTTATGAAGAAGGGGGTGCTTTGGGCCTCTTCTTGAAGGCTTCTGATGGGTGAAAATGGGAAGGATACCAGGAGGAGGTAAACAGCAGATGAGACATGACTGAAGCAAATGCGTACTGGAGCAAGCATTCCCACTTCATGGGATTAGTAAGAAAGGTACTGAACTGAAGTTAGGAAATACGTTTTTGAATTCTGGTTGCATGGTTTCTTCACTATGTGACCTCTCTATCTCACCATTTCTCATCTGTATTGGAGATAATATCTACCACACAAATGCTTACTTTAAACATGACATAGTTATCTAAATGATTGGCATAATTGGAATATGATAGAGTAGTACATTTTTAATACAAAAGTCTGCCATAGCAAAAATAATTTTGATTAGTGGTCACATTACACATATGTTAGTTCAGTCCTAGCACTCATTTATACTATCACTTAAGGGTTGGAAGATGAGTATCAAATCTATTTGTATAATCAATTTACAATATTTTATCTATAATGATTTGCCATCGAAATATCAATGGAACAAAGAAGTAAAAGATGAGACCACCTGCATTTTAATGTACTTTTTTTTTAAAAGATTTATTTTTATTATTTTTTTTATTGGAAAGGCAGATATACAGAGAGGAGGAGAGACAGAGAGGAAGATCTTCCATCCAATGATTCACTCCCCAAGTGAGCGCAACGGCCAATACTATGCCGGTCCGAAGCCAGGAGCCTCTTCTGGGTCTCCCACGCGGGTGCAGGGTCCCAAAGCTTTGGGCCGTCCTCGACTGCTTTCCCAGGCCACAGGCAGGGAGCTGGATGGGAAGCGGGGCTGCCAGGATTAGAACCGGCGCCCATATGGGATCCCGGGCGTGCTAGGTGAGGACCTTAACCACTTGCGCCACTGCGCCGGGCCCTTAATGTACTTTTTAAGGTTTTATCTTTGATAGTATTTTTTTTCCCTACACTGGCATGTGTAAATGTAAACATGATAGATGGATTTTTACTGAGATCTTGTGAAGGATTCAAAAAAATATTTATGTGTACACAAATAGCATACCTATTTAATTCATTATTGCTTAGAGTCAAGGACAAAGGTAGCTAAAATATCTAGCTGGAGCGTGGATATGGATGCTGGAGTTAAAAAAAAAAAAGATAAAGGCTAAGTACTAAAGAAGCAGAGTCACTTAGTGGCTTACAATTTTATTCAGTAACTACCCTTAAGAAAATAACTCAGAAATTTTAGAAGGGTGAGGATGAGAATGATGTGCAAGATATTTTGCTGATAATAAAACTAGGTTTATGAAAACTCCCTAAATCTGACGACACGTGGGATGATTCTCAATGCAGACTGAAATGTGGGCAAATGAACCTCCACATTTAATTTAGTAGATGACGATCCCTTACTCCTCTTGGTCAAGAAGCAAAGAAAGTAGTAGAAATACAATTAATCTGTTTTTCCTCACTTTATAAGAAATAGACCTTCTGAATCACTTGTGTTCTGAGGGTAAAATAATTTAAAACTATGAGTTAATGGAATCCTAAATTTAAAGGAGAAGCTCCTGCAGAATTCATAATGGACCCATGTTATTCTACATCATTTATCTGAAATGGAACTGACTGATCTGATATACATGGTGAGAAATTCAGAATTAACCAACACAGGACTGAGAGATAATAGAAGATTTTGCTTTCTATTAGCAAAAGCATACCCAAAAGGCTACAGAAGTGCCAGGAAAAAAATCCCTGTTGCTCATTTTCGATGCCAAACAGCCAAATAAATCTAGTAAGTTCTCTTTGTTAATCAGAAGTGGTACATAAAAGCTATCTAGGATGCAGTCCCTGTAGAATAAAGCTGCCAATC
This sequence comes from Ochotona curzoniae, assembly GCF_017591425.1. Taxonomy (NCBI): domain Eukaryota; kingdom Metazoa; phylum Chordata; class Mammalia; order Lagomorpha; family Ochotonidae; genus Ochotona; species Ochotona curzoniae. Next base: position 46,026,395 of record NW_024467122.1, read on the forward strand.
CACGGTGGATAAATTTTTAATGAGATGTTTGCCCTGGTGAGAGGTATCACCAAGGAAAGCTGTCTTGTGATGCTTGTGAAAAATGTAGAATGAACTAGCAGAAGGCCAAGGAGCCCAATGGATAGCATAAATCACAGGACCAAAAGAGGTAGTATGGAACTTACAATGAGAAGACACAAGTTCCTTTACAACATGAACTACACTCTGCTCAAGGGATAATCTCTGGTTGTTGTCAGAAGCCGTTAACCTTACCTGGACTCAGATTTCCTGAACATGCCATGGTTTAAAATAATCGCAAAAAATTAATGTTAACATCACTTTCAAAACATATACATATACCAGCAAGGCTCTTATAGTCTCTTGCTTTATCTTAGGGAGTTGAAAGTTGCATTGTGCATCACTGTCTTTGTCTACTCGTTCAAAGACAGAATTTGGTTCATGTATAGCACGCTCCCAACTTTTGCTTGTGCCCATAGTTTGTTTTCAGCAGCACTTAGCAATAATTCTATGTTTAAAACAATGTGTCACTGATATGCTAGTGAACTCATTGTGCTACTGAAAAAAAATGGAATTTGAGTGGTCCTACCAAGTAAGGTTCATTTAGGTAGTCCGCACTAAAACAGTAAGAAACAAAGAATCAAGTGCTAGTTGGAAAGCAGGAAGAGCAGCTATATAGAGCAAGCAAAATGAGCATTTGGAAAGGGACTTGGTTTGTCATTGAGAGTGAGGGTTTACTTCTGGGAAATCTCAAGCCTCAAAGGTCAGGTTGGAAAATCTCGTAGTAGCCAAAGAGTTCTATGGACATTGATGCGAACTGATATCACAGTGAATATGGTTAATATGTTGGCTGAGGAATATAATTTTCATTTAGCAAACTGCCTCTATTAAGAAATTACATTGAACTCTCTCTACACAATAATGAAACACAGGGAAAAGAAGTTGCAGATGGTGCAGCACTGGTTCACTGGAGGATCCCTAGCAGTCTGATATTTACCAGCTTTGCAACAGTGAGCCAAAAACCCAAGAAAGCTTGCACTCCCCTTTTGTGGAGAAAGGGATTAGTAACTTACACTCTGTGTACTCTGCAGGGCTGATATGAGAATCACACGAGACAGCACATGTAAAAGTGGCCCCCGAATCATCGAGGAACATAAAGTATAACACAATATAGAGAAGTTTTCTGTCCCCTTCTACATTTTTAACTCCTCTTAGTTGTCCTTTATTACTTCAAATGCTAAGTTTTAGAGTTCATTTAAATGCACAGGGGGGCAGGCTCTATAGCAGAAAGGTTTAAGTTTCCATTTGGGATACCCACATCTCATTGGCAGTTCCAATTCTGGCTCTCTGTTGATAGTTTGGCTTCCTGTCAATGCACTTAGGATGCAGGAGAAGAAGGACCAAGCACTTGAGTTCCTGCCACCTATGAGGGAGACCTGGATTCAGTTCATGGATCCTGGCTTTATCCTGGCCTGGCTCAGCCCTGGCTCTTACGAGTATTTGGAAAGCGATCCAATAGACAAAAGACCTCTTCTCTCTCAAATAGACATAAGTAAATCTTATAAGTATAGAAACAAAGGAAAGTCTCTGGAGAATAAAGTTAATAATTTTGTCTTTAAAAAAAGAATTTTCTGTTTTTGCTTCTCATTATTACTCTACTTCTCCTTGTAATGGACACAGAAACTTTCTGTGTAGTTCTGTTTGATTTTTGAGAGGCAGAGTTAGAGGAGAAACACAAGAAGAGATCATCCATCTGCTGGTTCACTCCCAAACAGCTGCAAGAGCTCCCTCCAGGTCTCTTATGTGGATGTTAACACCCACATGTGCTTGGGCCATCCTCTACTGCTTTCCAAGGCCATTAGCAGGGTGCTGGCCCAGAAGTGGAGCTGGATAGGAAGTGGAGCAGCTGGGATTCGAACAGGTGCCCAGATGGGATGCTGGTGCTACAGGTGGAGGCTTAACCTTACACAATGTGACAGGTTTTAAAATTACTTAAAAGTACTCTTAACTTACCAATTCTTAATGCAAGCTTAAGTTATCAAAATCCTCTAGAACTGAACCAAAAGGCTTATCCCTAAATGCTATTTTTTCTCATGAGTTGTCAATCTCCGTAGCAATTGTACATCACAATTCTGTCTGCTGCAGCAGAAGGAAAACAAACTGTACACACCTCACAAAATGCCCTCCATTGCTGGAGGGCACAGTTAGTGCTTGTAATGTCACCTGAATTAAGGCCACTATAAAATTAACAAGGATGATGCAATGAAAGGACAGCACTTTGCCAATTCTAGCCAGCTTCCCTTATTATTTCTGATCATAGTGTCCTCATTTGTCATTCTGCTAGAAAAAAACATGAGTTCATCAATGTGTGGATTTGATACCAGGATACAGAGTGCAGGCTTCCAACTGGCTAGTTTATGACCACTGCCACGCTGGCTCCCACCTGCAGTGACCTAAGCTGTGCGATGCTCTCCTGAGCATTCACCCTTAAATGCATCAATACAGTACTAATCCTCGTGGAAACTGGTAGAACTCCACTAGCTGAGACTCTCTAGTGTGAACAAGAAGTATAGTGATACAGATTGCATGCACTGTATGGAGAGAAGAAAACACAAACAAAAATTTGGAGCCAAAGACTTTCTTCCCGGAGTCCTGTCAGTAATCATTGGCCACTCTCTTCCCCTCCACTCCCCGCCCCCCACACACCCTGGAGCTGTATGAAGCATTCTATCCTCAAATCTCTCCCACAAATGCTTGCAGTACTGCTTTTGTTCACCTTGACGCATTCAGAAGGGAAGCACAAAACGGTCGTTTTAAATAGCAAGCCATACCCCGAGCCTTCCCTGTGTACAGGTTTGGCTGAAACAGCTGTGGGAAAAGGGGCTGCAGAGAATGCAATGAAACATAAGCAATGAGAAAACCTTTCTATCCTCTTCAATTACTCAAAAACGGGAAAGGAGCATCATTTTCAAAGGAACAAATGCTACACAAGACATGCCCTTTAAATCCTTTTTAAGGTTCTGTGACCTGTGAAACTATCTGCAATATCAGCAGGAGAAAGCCCCTTCCAGAACAAATGCCCATGTTTTATGTGTACTGTATTTGCTAATCATTACTTCATAAGCAAGAGTAGATATACAGAGCAGCTATAAATAATGGCGGGAATGTAAAAGTGAATTGATCTGTCTGGCTATCTGGTAATACTCCTGGCACAGGACCAGTCTTGAATGGCTGCCAACTACCACAGATCCAGCCAGTGATTTGTCTGGGGGTCCTGCCCTGTCAGGCAGAAAACAGTCTTAAAGCTGAACTCCCACCGCAGTGTACACAGCTGAGATCACGGCCATGGGCATTTCTTGCAGAATTTCCTTTTCCCAAATCAGTCCCAAAATTCTAAAAAAAAAAAAAAAAAATTACCAGAAACACAAGCAAGGAAAACAACAGAATGAAACCAAACTTAGAAATGAAGAAATACCTTAGGAATCCAAAAGGGAGGATCATGGGAAACAAACCTGAAATGTGTATCTCCAGCCAACTTGAATTAAACAAGAGGCCAGGGGGAACTGGGATTTAGTCCCAGAGGTTATGATAGTGAAACACACGGACCTTACCCCAAATCCTACTCCATCTGAGGCCCCAGGCTTGACTGCTGGAGGCCTAGGACAGTGTGTGGCTGTTAACATCTTCCATTGGAATAAGTACCTGTATAGTTTTGGGCACTCTAGCATCAAGGTAGAACCAATTAGGTCAGACTCCAATCTAGATTTAATTTGTGTCAAGTTTCCCTGGCAAGTGCACCAAACAGAAATGTTTTTATAGCAAAGGCAGTCACAGATTGATGACAACACTCTGTGAGTGCACTGGTCCCAGGTCAGGTGGGCAGGAGAACCATTTCTCCCTGTGTGTCAACATGGCAAGACAGCCTAGGCTTCATGCGCGCCTCGGGATGCCTTGCAGGGCAGTGGTCATGTGCCTGTCTGGCACTGTTTCTTGTATCCCTCAAGGCTGTTTCTCAAGTTCTTTGAAAGAGCAGACAAGGCTCAAAAAAGGAAAAACAAGATTAGAGAAAGTGGTGGTGGTGGTGTGGGGGGAGGGTAGGAAGAAAAATGCAAAGTGAAAAGGAAAGCAAGAAAAGAGTGAGAAAAAAAAAAGTTCCACCAAATGATGAGCTCAGTTCTAGTCTTGCTGGGGGCACTTGATTCGTGGGCATCAGGCACATTTGCCCACCATGAGTGTTTATGAGCCCCGTACAGGTCCTTCCCGGGAGATCAAGTTCAAGAGAAGGCTCTGACAGAGACAGAGGAGACACTCTGAGACGCACATGGTTGCTAATCATTTAAGGATTGGCAAGCTGAATTTCCTCAAAGCGTTTAATGGCTCAGATACCACAGAAGGGTGAGGTTGCTGTTTTGTTTGGCTATCTTTTTTTTCCATTTTTAAAATTGAATTTCATAAATATCACCCAAATTCAAACAAAACTGATTTAGATTTCACCTCATCACTTAAAATATATTTTGTCGAGTACAGTCTGTGCAGTAATCCTCTGCTATACTTTAATTTGGTTTTAATTTTATAGGCCCTGTTTTAACTGCATATTTCCAGACCTTTATTTCTCTCACAGCTCTTAGCAAAATGGTAGCTCATAAACACAAGCTCTGCTGTATAGACTTTGCATTTCATCCCAAAGTATTTCCTTTTTTATAGCCGTGGTCTTTCCATCTTAGTGCTGTGAGCTTGGGTCACAAATCTCTCTGCTATTCCAGTGTGTGACATCTTCGCTCGTTTGCCGCTGCTCATTAACAAACAATACTGCTGTGAAATTGGTTTAATGACAAAGTAATAAAATTGCTATTCTGCTCACAGATTGCCTGAGGCACTTTGAGCTCCTACAAGGCTTACTGTGGGTGCCAAGATACATTAAGCTGCTTATTCGTAAAAACTGCATCATCCGTTTTTTCACAGGTTTTTTCCCTTTCCTATCCAGCCCTGCTTCTTTTTATCTTCAAATAAAAAGATATATTTGCTTATGTTCTTCCAGACTGTCAAATTTTTACTCCCATGCATATTTCTGGAAAATGAAAGTATATTTCATTTCTTTTTTTTTTTTTCTTGAAAGGTCACTCTGTCCCTACTGCAAGGTTGTCCCTGGACGAACACCCACTGCATACTACATTAAAGCAGACTTATTTTCACACGTTATGTAAGTGGGAGCCAGGGTCGTTTGAACCTATTTTGGGAGAGCAAGGGAATGAAACTATTTATGCAATAGTTTTACCTTTTTTTTTTCTAAAGCAAGGTTTAGAGAATCCTTACAATTTCTCTCTTCATAGTATATCTGGAAATCTCACATGAAAACAACCATACAACTCTGGTAGTGACTACTCACATTAATATTTTATGAATAATAAAATATGTCTGCATTAAAGCAAAAATCTTCAGCAGGCACCTGTTTTCCATAATGAATTACACGTTCTGGGAAAGTAGCCTGTTTCCATTTGTCTAATGCCCATCCAGACCTGAAGATTTACTGCTGCAAGACAATGGGGAAATAACCCAATTGCGGTTTGACAGGTGGGCAGGTCTTGATAATTATGGCCAGACATCTTAACACCGTGCAACTGATGTAAATAAACATCCAAAGCACAGATCAATATTGCTTTCCTACTTCTGCATTTTGAACAACACATGCTAGCAATTTACATCCTTTCTTTCTGGCTGATTGGAAAGGCTGCATTCATTTAAACACATTGCATGCGTACACACACTCCACATATTTCATTTAAAAAGTATTCAATATACCCCAACAGCCAGGACTGTACTTTATAATCACATTATAGTCACCTGCTGGTATACTTCTATTAATTATGTAAACTGATAACTCAAGAGCTCCAAAAAGCATCTGAATTGGTCATTTGGATATCTGCAATATCTGGATGATAAATTAAAGAAAACAGACCAGGTTGGCAAAGAGAAGATCTGTCTAGAATTTGGGCATCTTCCCTCCCTGTCTTTGTGCTAGTGATTCTTTACAATTTCATGAACTGTAGGTGCTTCCTCTTCTACATGCGTTTTGACCTCATAAATCTCAGGATCTGGAGATTTTATTACAGCAGCCCAAAGATTTGCAAGGCTTGCCAGTCCTGAGAGGCAGACCCCGCCCCCTGCCCTGCCCCAACACACACACACACACACACACACACACACACACACACACACAGTCATCCCTAAAATAGAGAACTGATGAGGTATAAGAGTCTGATGTAAAAAAAGCATTTAAACTAGGGGTATAGAATGGGGAGGTATGAGCGAGCAAGGTGAACTTGCCCTCAACAGACAGGATAAAGGGAGCCAGACAACCCTTCAAAAGGCAAGAATGGGTTCAAGAATGAGCTGACTGGGAAATGAGGTGAAGTGGGAAAAAAAGAAGCTATATGCAAAGTGGGTTTCTTAGTAAACAAAATCTACATAGTGTTGTAATCCGCAGTTTATTAGTTTTAGACAGACAATGCTACCAACCATTGCCAGAGCCCAGGATGAGCTATTAGACATTGTTCTCTTAGAGCATCTTGGTGTTAACATTTCCTTTGTTTCTTTTAAAATATGTGATGAATATGAAAGTGGGAGGGATGAAAGGACACATCCCATGTATTTTAATATTCAAAACAATGGACTTAAAATGACGTGAGATTTAAGGGTATAAAGTTAACCTAAGTCTCTGGAAATAACCAATTTTTTGCATGTGTGAGGATGCCTTCATCAGTCATGTTCTCAATAGTTAAGAAGCTTGCAATATCAGCCATCACTCTAATGCGCATAAAACTCAGGTGCTTAATTTTAAACAGTTGATAAATAAAGCAGACCAACAAAGGCTGAGAGGAAGAATATGATATTGCTGAAAAAGCAAAAAAACAAAACAAAACACTAGAGCTGGCCAGGTTGGCCAGGCTGTCTGGTTCTCAAGACTGCTTTGCCCTGACACTAGCTAACCTCATCTAGGAGCCATAGCTATTCCAAGTACTAGAGAAGTTTCTTTGTTCTTCAGATACCTCCATAAAAATATAGCAGCATGAAAGGCATTAAACATTTTGCAAAAAAAAAAAGAATATCTGAAATTACAGTATAGGAAACTACTTGTGGAAAAGGAGCAGGAAATTCCTGAAATTCACTGTGCTACCTGTTAATATTAGTCCTAACATACACAGAAAATTGTATCAGGTTTTGCCACGAACAGAAAGAGAGCAGAAAATGTAACAACAGTTAAAATGATATTACTCACAAAGGTTACATTTTGGAGATCTTGTTAAACGTGATAATTCTCACAATCATGATTTTAATGAAAGGCACTCCTTCTCTCTGACACACGGAGAAACTGAGGCTTTAAGCATAGGCCCACATGATTAATAGTGAGGCCAGATGCAAACACAAATCTTTCTTTCAAAATATATTTTTTTGGGCCCAACTCAGTGGCTAAACCCTGGCCTTGCACATGCCGGGATCCCTTATGGGTGCCAGTTCGTGTGCCAGCATCTCTGCTTTCCATCCAGCTCCCTGCTTGTAGCTTGGGAAATCAGTAGAGAACAGCCCAAAGCCTTGGGATCTGCACCCACGTGGGAGACGGGGAAGAGGTTCCTAGCTTTGGATCAGCACAGCTTTGTCTGTTGTGACCACTTGGGAGTGAACCAGTGGACTAAAGATGTTTCTGTTCTCCTTCTCTCATTAAATCTGCCTTTTTAATCTTTAAATTTAATCTTTAAATTTATTTTTAAAGATTTTAGATTAAAAAAAAATCTTCCTACTCTATTATAAAGAGACTCAAGACAGAGTACCAAGTACTACCTGTGTGTGCAGGCAAACCAGGGTAATCCCATAGATTCTTTTAGGTATTGCCAGGTAGTTTATGTAGTCTCAGGAACCAAAACTTTTATATTGAAGCAGATTTAAAACTATATGATCCTTATCTGAGAAGACTCTTCTTACAAGCAGTTAGATAATAAGCAAGAATACTTAGATACTTGAAAATGAAAAGTATGATTTAAACACATCAAAATTGTTTTGCTTAGCTTAGTTAAAAGGAATGGAAAAACATCTTCTACTGCAAGCCAACTCCTTTCTTCCACATGGCCCAGGACAGTGACAATAACTCCTGTAAACTTGTAGAAAATGAGGGATGCTGCTTACAGGTCAAGAGAATTCACGATTCATATTCCCATTGACCACAGATTATTCCATTATCAACATGATTAATAATAAATGCAAATAACTAGCTATCTAATCTTTTCCAGGAGACTAGAAAACCCTTGAAGGCAAAGCTTATTACTCTTTTTTTCCCAAGCATTTCTAACACCTAATGCTATAAATATTTGTTACCTGACATCCTACCTGATTGGATATTTGCACCAATGTAAGAAAGCACATAAAGAAGCCTCTCATGGATATTGTACTTTTCAACTACTGAATTTCAGTAAACGGGATCAGGGATGGCAGGAGGAGGTGGAGGAACCAGGAATAGATAAAACTGGAGCACCTTTCCAAAGAGCTCACTATGTCAGTCTGCTCTGACCTCTAGGACAGCCCCAGTACTTGGAGGGCAAATGCTGAGTCCAGTATTTTGAGAAGAAACTCAGAAGAAAATACTGTGTAGGCTTTCACAGACATGTTTAGGACTCTGAGCCATAACATTGGACTTCAGATAAAATATACTGAGTCTTAAGCAACTAATGCTATTTTGTACACTTGATACTGCACTGCAGTCTCCATGGGAATGGAGGACCTACTTCACCCCTTCTCTGCAGACCACACCTGGCCGACTTGCTGGCAACATGACAGATATTTGGGCAATGGAAGGTGTTTGATAAATATCTGTTGACAGGCTAAATATGTGATTTTGGAATACGCAGCAAATATAATTCCCCAATTATATTTTATGTGGATTAATATAAGGATCCATTTGGATTTACTAAGCATACACAAATTGATGACAGAGGTGGCAACTCAGCAGAACAGCAGCTGGCAGGAAGAAACCAGCTGAGGATTACAATTTATCTACAGATAATAAGCCACAAAGATAAGGAGAGTTGATTGCACAAGGAATTGTTATGAAAAACATTGAGAGATCTCCAGAACTTAAAGGGCATGTTTAACTTTGGTACCACTAAAGTAATACAAGAAACTCTTGGAGACACAGAAGATGTTGCCAAGGATCACTGAGGTTTTGAGGAGAAGCACAGAGGTCTTCTCTCTAGCACATATGGCTGAAAATTGGGGGAGAAGATGCCAATGCATGTTTGCAGACATTCATTTTACGCATCAACACTCACTTCTTACGTCCTTGGTGTCAAAGATTTCGTTAGTTTTGTTTGTGAGATTAGATTTAGTCTATTTAATAGCAGCCCATCAAAATAATTTGACAGATTTCTAGAATCGTAAGGAAATTATGAAATATTTGTTAGACATTTTTGAGGGGAAAGATATCAGATTAATCATGGATTAGGACATTGGCTTCATGGCAAATGCTGACATACTGTTCATGTATGTTTGTTTTATATATGCTTACAGTAAGAGCGTGTGTTTCTTTGTCACATGATATAGCATGTGGAGTTTAAATTGAAACTAGATCCTTTTTTAGTGAGTTTGAAGTTGCTTCTATTATGGATTTTGTACCATCCTGAAATATATTATGTGGTTTGAAAGCTGCTGGGGTTATTCCACCAGCAATGCAAAACACGCACATGGCAATGGGTAAGTGGTTCCCTTCACCATCATGAATCCTCACAGTTTTTCCTGTATTGGGCTCAGCCCATTCTTTATGACTGTGCTTAAAAACATTTCTAGACATTTTCCTTTTACTAGTTTTGACAGACTTCCAGACTTCAGTCCAATCAAAGAATATAACTCTTCTTAGTTAAAATTGTCACGAAGGACAAATGGTTAATATTTGTCATCAACCAAGAGAAGGAAAAAAAAGATTCTAGTAGCAAACTCAACACATCCCAGGGAAGATAAACAGTTAACATATTAGAAACAAACGTTTCATTTTGGATGGGTGTGCCCTGAGACAATGCTTACTTCAAGAAAAAAATTTTTTTTTGCTACAAAAGCACTTCTTTCAATAAAAATTCAAAGCAGAGCACAGCTTTTATGCTGTGATTTTAAAAATATAAAATGGAATAAAGAAGTTTAAAATACCAGAAAATGTTTATAGTATAAAATAAAATAAAAATGTTTAACTGATATTTAGTTATACATTTGCAACAGACAATTGCAAACTAGGAAAGTGCTCTAGAAACCGGAAAAATGCACTTGGGGTTGTGCCTATGCATCACGGAACAGAATCAATCTTTCTAATTAACAGCAAATTAGTAATCCCAAAATGAGTGGGTTCAACCTGTCTTCTCTGGCTAAGAGTCATGCTAAGTATAGAGCTTCCTCTAAGTGCCTCTAAATTACATTTAAGCCCATATAAAGAAACATTCTTTTAATCTAATACTACATTAGTGTCATTGTTCCAAAAGTTATTACACCATTTAAAATTTCTATAGATAGGTGGACAGATAAACAAATTAATAGACAGATATGCAGATAACCAGACACTTCACAGGGTGCAAAGATGGTCACAAATCACTGAAAGGCAGTCTACAAGATCCTGATTAGCACAAAGCTCACCAAAGAAGAAAAGTTTATGGTAATGGGGATATTCTGTAAGAACTAATGGGTAGTTGAGCATATCTTATTTTTTTTAACACAAGAGATAAACATTAAGAAGAAATCACCCTATAAAAGAATAAATTATGGACAAAGCAAACATAATTGCTAATGATTGAACTATCATTTGCTAAAATTGATGTGCTGATCATGGGTGGAACTATTTTGGTATATTAAACTATTTAATATCCATAATGTGTTTCATGTGCTGCTCAAAGCTGTTGTGTAGTACACCTTTGGGGATGTCCACTCAAGCATCACCCTCCGTGAGATACCCACACGATGTACAGGGCACTAATGTGGTAGCCTTGACTGTACCATAAAAAACAATCCAAAAGGCTTAGAATTTGCAGGAATATAAAATCTAATAAAATGAGAACCATCTGTTGCCATTTAAAATTTTTAATCAATTCCAAATTCAACCATCAACAAAAGGAGGAATAGTGATTATGCCCCACCCCCCTTTTAAGGTTGGTTAACATATTTCCACTAAACTTCTTAGAGTAGTAAGTTTCTTTGTTTTATTTTTTGTCTTCATCTTTTTTGGGGGGGATTAATCATTAGAGGGTCCAAAGAAGTGCCATAAGACTGCATGCAAAATTGTGTGTGTGTTTGAATATGCATGCTTTCCTCTGGGAGATCATGGGTTTTACCACATTCTTACAGAAGTGCATGAGCCAGCAAAGGCTTAACTAGTCAGTCTGCTGCTGTAATAATAATAAAAGCTTTGGGTGATTCACTGAAGATGGCTTAGGAGGGGAGAAGGGAATCTACAGTTTATTGCTAAGATATTTCTTTGGAAGAATAAATATTTCAAATTTCCAAGTTCAAACCTTGACCAAGGAACAGAGTAAATAAATTAGAACTCTGAAATGTCTCACATGCAGCCCATTAGTTTGATATGAAACAAACTGTCCTCAAATCCCTTTCCTGTTGCCATTAACAATGGGCAATTCCAGAAACAAATCTAAGAACGCTGATCTGAGAGACTCAGAACAGACCAACTACTCAAGAGTAATCTTTAACTGGTGATACTACTTGATAGCACATTCAATCTGGTGCTTATATAAATTGATAGCTTGAGCTCATTCTTGGAAAAAAAAAAACTAGGAACTTCATCTCAGCATAAGAACTTCTGCAGGATTTGTGGTCTAAAAAAAAAAAATCTTAAAATGTCTTCTCAAGGTCTCTACAAGTCCCAAATGACAGACACAACTACTTATCTATCCGTCTACCCACCAATGCTTTGCTCCTATTTTCCTTCCCTCCTTTCTTCCTCCCTCACTCCCTTGCTTCCACCATCCATCCATCCATCCATCCATCCATCCATCCATCCATCCATCCATCCATCCATCCAAATGGTTGAATGAGAATCTAACCAGTCACTGAGAAAGAACATCTGCATCTAAACTACACAATTTTTCTTTATCTCCTCCATGAGGGTATCTTAACACGACCTGCTTGGTTTCGAGATCAGTTTTATAAATTGATACCTCAGAAAGAGAGAATCCTTCTAATGAATCCCAAACTCTAGTGCAAAGTATTCTTTGTCTCTTCTGGTTAGCTTACATGTGTATGGGGTGGTGCAGTAACAGCACATAGGAATTATCAGTGACAGGACAGAATGAAGAAATTTAGAGATTCAAATCTCCATTAACACAGGAGGTATTGTCAGAGAAATATTATTCTTCATGAATATAATGTTTTACATGTTGATACAGGTGTTAAATGTCCTAATGCTTTTGACTCTATTTTAAATGAGTTTCCAAATTCTCTTGGGAACATCACTTCAACTTACGCCTCAGTTTACTCAAGGTTACTGAAGACCTAAGAATAACTGACTTCAGACTGTTAGGATACTAATTGCTGTTGGTAAAGTATTCATATAATTGCTACCATAAGTGATCAGTATTACTAGATGGTTGGCATTGTCAACCTCTGCCGAAAGTCAACCCTATTTTTAATATTTCTTTTAATTTTGGAATGTCATCTTTTCAATGTTAATAAAACATTTTGCAGCTATGTATATAACATAAATGCATTAGGGCATAAAAATGAACATTTTCCTTTAATTTTAACAATGTGCATACTATTGGTAACGAATATTGAAAGAAATACAATGCGTAAGTAGATTTTACACCACATTAGAGTTGTCCAATTTCTCATGTTTAAAATTTTTCTGCATGACTAGAGCCAGGAAGAAATACATGCCAGCATAATTATATGAACAGTTGAAATTTAAACATATTGAAAAAGAGAAGAGAACATGTCCACCCATGTTTTTTTTTCTCCCTCCACAACAATTGCAAAGATGCATAATTTCTTTTCATAGAGTTGCGCTGAAGGCACAAAGCTTTAACACTTAAATGAGGTGGGATGGGAGAAAGAAGCTTTCTAAAGTACTGTGCAAATCAATATACAAAAAAATCTCAAGATGATAGTTTAATTAAAATGTGCACAAGGCGATTCATCAGCCCCTTCCCTTGGTATACTAGCCGCTAAAATTCACCTTCTGCTTTCTGATCCCGGATGGCTTTAACTGGAAGGCATTTAAAATACATTTCAAACGGCACTCTTTCACTTAGCTTACATTCCTTGCTTTTCTTGGTAAACAAGAAATTGTACTGGCTTTGTGATGTTTGTTATGCTTCGTGCTTTTTCATCTCCTACATGAGCTTTGCCTTGCATGAAACGCTGTCATGCAGTGAAATTTACCTGAGAGCTAACGGCAGAAAAAAAAAAATCTTCCAAGTGTATTTGGTTACAAGTTCATAGCCAGCTAAATCACTGGCAATTTTTGCTACTGGTTATTTCCATCTAAATGTTTGTAAAAGTGCATATAAAAATAAAATAACCACTCCCATACTCATCAAAATGAAAAATCTGCCTAGATTAGAATATACTGTAAGTTGCTTTAAACTACCACATGGGAATGTTAATATTTAATTCTTAGTATATAGTGTTCTAGGGATACGCTGGCAGGGACATGAAGCTACTGAACTCCTGGCATCTTCATTGTTTGACTCCCAGTGTTAATAGCTTTGCTCACTGGCTGCCCTGGGTCTTCATAATTGGTTAAAATTCAAGGTCACAGATTCAGTATGGTAGTGGCTCCCACTCTCAGCTGGTTGTTAAGGTTTTGATGGTAGGTTTGTTTCAGTTAACATCATCTTACTCAGATCCAGAAACTTCTCTTTTATTAAATAATTCAAGTAAGTATCCTATGATGTGTTTGCCCAGTTTTCATTCCTGAGGTCTGCAGTACAGCACTTTCCAGTTTAAAAGGCATTCAGTAATCAATTCAGCAAAAATAGAAGGCTACAGTAAATTTCTAAAAATTTTGAGAGACCTAAAGTGTTTCATGTTACTTTCATAAGTTACATGTACCCATTTGGATGGGTAAATATTTCATTAAATTTTTTTAAACATGATGAAAGAATCTTAGTATCGTGCCAATAAGTTTTTCATAACCTTCAGGGGCATAATAATATATTAGTAATCAGAAAGAGGGTTCTAGTTTTTCTCAAGACCTAGGTCATATTAGCACAATGAAATAAAATAAAACAGAAAAGGAAAACGAATTATGTCACCAAGATTCTCCCTAGTATTGTTAAAATTTTGGTACAGTTTTTGTAATTGGAACGGAAGGGATTTGGATACCTGGTGCAGTGTATTAGAAGTTCAGAAGCCAAGAACTTTATTCAACTTTAGGCTTTATCTAACTTCTTTGTGGCTGTTAGAAAACTGTTTTCCCTGTTTGGATCGAAAGTTTTTGTTGTTTTATTTTGTAAAACGAGAATTTGAGGTTAGATTATCTTTAAGCCTTTTTCCACTTAGTATTCAGTTCAGTTAAATTATCCAATACTTAGCTTCCTTAAGAACCTCCCTGTATTTTTAACTTCCTAGAACTTTGCTATCTTAAATTCCCCATTCTAAGTAACGTTTTGGTGCTACCAAATGCCTTTACCATGCCAAGAAAATCCACAGGGGCCTCTTTTGACAAATATTGGGTAAGCACCCACAAATACTGGGTAAGCACTCACTATGTGCCAGGCACTATTATGGCTACTCAGGATCTTGGGCAGCACATCAATTACAATTTCTTCCCTAAAGGGATATAAGATGACTCCCCTCACCCCACTCTGCCTTTTAACGCAACAAAAACATTTCTTATATTAGTTACAGAATTTCTATAAACTAACAAAACTCCTTTCCTGATAAGGTTACCAAAAAAAAAAAAAAGTGACTACAGTTTACAATAGCCTATTAACTCTAAGATGTAAAACAAAACAGGAGAGCTAAGGCTCCAAACCTAAAGCAATGACAAAGACGACAAAATGCTGATTATCAGATTTGCTCAGTACACTCTGTATGCACGTATTGTAATGTCTCACTCTACTCTTAAAAAATACATACCATCATTGCTAATCAAAACTCATTTTGAGTGCTCTTGGTAGGAATACATTCCAGGGAACCATAGGAGAGATTTATTATAAAACCTAGCAGTACTATACTTTTGATTTCATTGACTATTTGATATTGTGTTTATTGCTCCCTTTTAAATAAAATTAAAAATCACAACATTCTCATAAAATGACTCAACCTGTCATACTATTTGTTTTTATTGTGAATGCCCAGCTTTCCTTGGAACTTCTGAAAGCAGATTTAATATTCTAGGTTTCATCTGTACTATTCATTGTATATCATAACACTTGGCAAGGAATATGCTTAGTTTTGAAAAAACTCACGCTGAAGATGAACTTTGGCATACCAACAGGACATACAAATGTTGAACAAGTAGCCGGTGAGACTCTCGGGAAATAGATTTTTCCATGAGAGACTGACTTTATTCAGAGACTAGAGAGCTTTAAAGCAAAGTAGAATTTCAAGGGAGGTGTGGCCTAGGGGAGCAGTAGGAAAAGGCTTGTTGATTTAATTGTGTTTTGAGAGGTGAGCATTTGACACAGAGCTCAAAGATGTTACTTAAGAACCCTGAATCCCATATAGAGTGCCTGGTTCCAATTTCAATTCTACCTTCCAGCTAATGTGCACCCCAGGAGGTAGTCCCAGGTCCGCCACCTCCATGGGAGACTCTGACTCCAGGCGCCTGGCTTCAGCTTGGCTCAACCCCAGCTGTTGTTGGCACTTGGAGTGAACCAATGGATGGGAGAGTTCTTCATCTGTACCTCTCAGTCTATGAAAATAAATATAACAGTTTTGTGGTCAAGTGTGATGTATACATCACCAATGTCTCTCTGAGTAAAATTCTTAAATATCGTTAGAGCTACCTGTGGATTTCCAACTGTATTGCTCCTTGTTCTGTAGCAAAGAATTGGCAAAGTAGACAATTAGCTGCCTAGAATGTCAGTGTCTAGGCTAGATAACTCATCAATGAAGTTACTGCTTGAGTGGACAAATCATTTGGCCTTGTCATTTCAATGACTCAAAACTCAGTAGCTTTTTGTAAAACTTCACATATAATTTTGACCTGGTGTAACGTGTGTTTTTCTTTCACCCTTAGAATAGGGTGATCTACTTTGCTAGAAGGAATTTAGAACAGCGTACCAAAACAATCAAGATAAGGCACTGTGCATAGCCTCACATAAAAGCTAAACAAAACACACTTTTCATAGATGATGGTTCATTTTTCTCTAGTGCTGCCTTTAAAAAATTTATAAATGGCTATGAAAGTGACACACCAAAACTGTATGAATGGTCACTGTTAAAACAAATTACTTTGGAGCAGTGTTAACCCACCGCAGACAATCCATTCTTTCCAAAGTCAGATCAACAACCTGCTATTAGGAAGACTGTTTTTGTTTTGCTGGGAGCTGTGAGGGAGCTGAATGTCAAAGGATTCACCAAAGTCTTAAAAAAAAAAATCCAGAGATATCATTCCACGCTTGCAGGATCTCTCCCCTCACACCTATGCAAAAAGTGTGGGCTGTCGACTTAAAGCTTTTGCAGTATAAAGCGTTTACCCCTTTATTATCCTATCTAAACTTGGAGGAAAGATGTACTTCTTTGCCTACTGTTCCATTTTTATGAAGAACTTTGTGCTTTAAATAGATGCAAAACTTTTTTTTTCCCCCACTCGAGTCGTTCTTTCCAGTTGGAGCTTTTAAACTGGGTATTGAAATCTTGTCTACAAAGCTTTCTGCCCAAGGAAGCTGTTACATGACTATAAATGGTGTAGTCCTTTCTAAATCACAGTAATCAGTGTGGATCTGCCCCTTTACCTCGAAGCTCCTCCCAGCACCCTCTGTCACCAAGGCTCCTCTTTTGGGACCAGTTTATTATTGCCAGAGCTTGAATAACATCTGCACCCTACCTTCCCCTCCCCTTGTGTGGCCTCAGGATGCTTCCTGTTATTCTGACCTCCTCCCCTAAGGGCTCATCTCTATTTTGTGCTATCTATTGTGAAAACAAAATCATCTTCCTAGAGAAGCCATTAGGCTCCACTCAAATCTGCTTGTCACTATGGAACTCCAGCCCTGCTCCCCAAGGCACAGAGCCCAGAACTGTAACTCCTTTTTTTATTCTCACCCCGTGCTGAATTAGTCACCAAATCCTGTCACAGGTTTTAACAATAGAGAGAAAAATCAGTTTCTTTTTCTTCATCTTAATAGCTAAATCTCTGATTCGGGTTTTGTTTAAGTCATCCATAGCCTACCAGGACTGGTCTCTCCATCTTTTCTCCTAATCAATTCAAGATACAATTTTGCTTAAATCATTTTTCATCTCACTTGCTTTGACTCCATTTTTTTCCTCCAGTTCACAGGCTTAGCATCATAAGATAATAGAATTTTAAAGACAGAAAGGAACTTAAAAATCACCCAGTCCAAATTCTTTTATGGATGAGGGAATAGATGCCGAGAAAGCTAAATTGCCGAAGATCACACAAATTATCTGAGCTTGAATCAGACCCAAGCTGCCAACATCCCAGGTCATTCATGTTAATACACCACGTTGTATCATCTTTGTCTGAATGCTGAATTTTCCTCCACGCTGTTTCCCTCTGAACCTCACAGACAAGTGTTTGTCTCACACATCATAACTCTTGCACATTTCTTTTTCTCCAAAGAGAGCTGGTGTCTACCAGACTTCTTTGCTCTTTTTCCTAACTTTAAGGTTCACTCATACACGATTCCCATCCAACTACTAAAAAAGATCCTTCCCCTGACTCAAAATTAACTTTAAATTATAATCTCAAAAGAAAATGGCATAATAATAGTCACCCTCTTACTTAAGCAATCAGCTTTCATGTATATTTCCGTCCTCTGCCTTATCTCTAACCTACATAAATTTACCCAAAAGTTACAAGTATCTTCTCAGGGTCAAATACTGCAGTTTTGAAAAATATCCTCTTGTCATTTAAAAGGAAAAAAAAATCTAGAGATTATTTTATTCTGTCAGTTATTTTGGAAAAATAGCCAAAGATCGGGTCTTAAAACACACAACCTAATTCTCTTCTGCTTTGAAGTCTAAGAATCTTTCTCTTTGGATCCATTCTGGTTCATCTGCAGTTGTTGCTATTGGCTGTGGATGAGCTTCTCAACAATCCCGGAAGTTCTCATTATTGTTGTCTTTGTTAACTAGTTCATGGCATGCTCTGGGAAAATCATCTTATTTTCAGTAAGTGTTAATTTTCTCAAGAAATTTTAACTGTTTGTCCTCAGTAGACAAAATTCATCACAACACACTGTAAAAGGCTGTCCACCACTGCTTAAGAAAATCACATCATTAGAAACGCTATTTAAAATCAGTGCGGTATTGCCTGAAGCTGAGAATATTTTTATGGTATAAAGATTTTCTTCTGTAATGGAATTTGACTTATTCACAGCATCTAAAATTCTGAATTCACTTCATCATCAACCTGATGGTAAACTGGCAGGCATTATTTATTCAGGTTAGGAGATAGGCAAGATTAAGTTATTGGCAAATTTTAAAAATTAATATAAAAGATGAACTGAGAATGCAGGATGTTAGTTTCCGCTGATAACCTAAAAACATGACATTCTTACATCATAACTAGTGCTCAAATCCCTGAGGACACAGGATCCCGAGAATGCTACCCGAAGTGAGAGCTACAAAGTTCTTGTCGCTGTGAAGAACCAAAGTATGGAACCGACTCCTCCGTAGGCCTTTGGAACTGGGGCACGTTTTAGTATGTGGGCTATGGCCCCATTTCCAGAAAAATCTGTCCGAGCCTAATGTAACCTAGCAAATCTTTCAAATGAAATAGTCTTGTGGGAGGCAAGTTGTCATTTTTCTGACATCTTATTTAAGGGTTCAGCTCAAGTTTCATTCTTCTTTCTTCTCTTAAACTCCCTGCTCATTCTCCATAAGTGTCATTTTCTAATTAAGGAAAATGAAATTTGTAATGTGTAGAAGAGAGACATGACCTCCCTTGTGAGCCAGTTTTGCTCTTCTTTGCACATAAAAAAACAGAATCCAGGGGTGGTTGTTTTTTTAATTGGCATCACTTTGTCTTTAGTGCAAAACACATGGCAATAATTTAGTGAACTCCAATGTTCCTCTTGTGGCAAATAGATAGCATAATTTTATTAGGAGCGGAACAATGACTTCTGGGAGCAGGAGAGATTCTCCCAGAACTACATGTAACTCGGTTGCTTAAATGTAATACCTGGACAAGGTAATGAAAACAGAGCTGAGGCTCAGCAAAGACTAGAAGATTTCAGTTTCTCACTCCTGTCAAAAGGCTACTCAATAAATCATACCTGAAGCTTATTTAATGTCAGACGCCAGGAAGCTGACAAAGTGCACTGGGGTGCTCCTCTCACTCAGAAATGTACATCAAGTCAAGTGCTCTCTGGTCCCTGGACCCGATTGGATCGTGTAATCTGGATATGGATTTTAATAAGTAACCTATTATGTTCCCTTTGGTGCTAATTATTCCACATATAACTTTTTTCCTGTTTACTGGCAGAACAGTAGTAATTTCATCATGGAAAAAATGATGAGAAAAGTCAGTCCCTCTGATTTTCACTATTTTATTACATAGTGAGTTTCTAAGTTTCTCTTTCATAGTCTCATCTGCACAAGTCCATTCCATCAAACACAAACAGGAAAACTCAAAATCTATGGGAACATCACAAGATAACAGGAAACCTGTCTATTTAACAAAGAGTCACAGGAACCACACACACGCATCCAAGACTTAGCAGGATTCAGTCACCCACAGCTAAGAAAGTGTTTGGAATTTACCCTATCTAACCCTGCCTCAGGTAAGGCAGGAAGTAAGCCAGCTGTGACCAAATTCCAGTGTGCCACTTTCTACAAACCTTTCTGAAGAGGAAATTTGCCCATGGGTACTCATGAATACCAGTGCATCCTCCTACCATACTGACAAACACAACAGCAAGAATCAGATTTCACAATTAAAATAAAAGCACTACCCTTCTCCATTTACATTTCTTGCATACTCGTTTATCATCCCACTGGAATAAAAATTCCCTTTTTTGAAGAGGATCTTGTTTGAATTTTTGAAACTAATGTGCAGTCTTCGGCTCGGCCATACCACACTGAACACGCCCGATCTCGTCTGATCTTGGAAGCTAAGCAGGGTCGGGCCTGGTTAGTACTTGGATGGGAGAAAATAATGTGCACAAATGAAGCTGGCATACGATTAAGAATTTTTTAAAAAATGAAATGGTATCCAAAGCCTAGATTCAAAACATAACAGTTTAACTTTGAAATTGCCAGAATGCCAATAGGTGGAACTAGGCAAATATCCATGACCATCTCTGTGAAACAAATACATTTGTCAATAGTGGAAAAGGTTTCCTTTCAACATCACTGATACAACTTCAGTCCAAGAACATCACCCTTCTTCCTCAAGGGCTGAGTTGGAACCATAAACAAAAATGATTGAAGAGATTCACCTGTGAGCTTCGAGGTAGACTTGAATCCAGATGGCTGGGGATTAACTGACTGCTCCATTACTCTTTAAGTAACTATTGCTGAAGTTTGTTGCTTATCTAAAGACTTGAAGGAAGTTCAGAACGAAAGAGGTGGATATGAAACACTCTGAAACCTCAGCCTGCAGGGACTTATCTAAAAGATAAGCCATATCTAGAGACACAAGGGAAATCTCCTGATCTCCCCTGTTTACCTTGCAAGGGGAAAAAGAGCAGGAACCCTGCATGTGTATTTCAGTCTAAGAGCAGAATTCACGATGCTGGATGAGGGCTGGAGGTTAGCTGCAAATCTCTACCGAATGATCAGTCACCAACCATGATTTTTATTCACGCACAAAAACAAAACGAGCACAAACGGAAACAAGATTTTCTATTAAGATTACAATAAAACAATGAAGCAGGAAAAAGGTTTGAAAGAACAACATTTTTTCAAAAAATCAAGGCTGTATGTATTTTTCTGCCTAAGTTGCTAGTAATTTTGCAGATGAAAAAAACACCGATTTTCCTCATGTGGAGCATGGAAAGAAGAGTTCTGAACGTCAGGAGTTGGACAGAAGCCCCCTGGGGTAAGCACCGGGAAGTGTTGCCTAACTGATGCTCACTCTCGTACTTGAAAAATCCAACACAATGCAAACAGCAGCAGCAGCAACAGAACAAGTCTGCCAGATCACAGGGTTAATAGGACCTACATTTACTCATTAACAGAGCAGATCTGCAATGAAGTAATTTTTAGAGGGCTGCTCTCCAGTGAAGGAATGACTGAAGTGAGTCAGAATCTGCTCTGCAGAATATTCATAAAGTAGTTCTTTTTCTGCAAGAATATTTCTGAAAGCATTTTAAAAGCACTCAACATGGTGGATAATGGAAAAAATGAGGGGTAAATTTACTGGAAAAAGCAGCACTTGTGGCCAAAAGGACTGAAAATTCAGAATGAGGCTATCACAACCAAGACTCTTATTTTTAAGAGTAAATCTGTAGAAAAAGCAAACATGGTATATGTATACATATCATATATATATCATGTACACACATATGTGTATACACATACGTATGTATGTATATATATATATCTTCTGATCTTTTTTTAACCTTACTTCTAATAGCTTCTGATTTAAGGATTCCATTTAAAATATGCGTTCTATTTTCTGCCTTTGAGAAATGTTACATCATAATCTAAAAACTTCTGTGAAGAAAATATTTTTAAAAATGCAACTTTACCCATTTGTGACTTGGGTTAAGGAGTATTTAATGAGTCAGTTGCTTTGGGATGATTTGTAATCAGTGATTTTCTATTGAAAATCAGTAAATAGCTAAGTTAATATTATGTGACGAAAATCACCCGACCCACTGAAATAGACTCTTATTTCTGTGTTACTTTAAGAATCCACGTAGATCATGCCAACTGAGATGAATAAAGGACTTATTTGAGCAAACCTTGTCTCTCTTCCAAATACTAGTATAATGAAGTGCAGAAGTAGGTAGGGCCTTGTGCCTCATACAGGACTTGTCTGGAGTTTATTGTCCTCATCAATGAAAGAGTGGAGGCTAATTCCAAAAATCCTCAAATACCAAAAGAAGTCCACATTGTGGACCAAATTTCATTCCCTACTTAGAGAGTTAAAAATAGTGACTTTCAGTATGAGAAATTTTATCTCCACCAAAATTCTCATTTAAATATTTTCTTTAAGGGGCACTTTCTGGAACTGTTTCAGAAACTTGTTGCATTCCTTTTTGTTGTTTTGTGTTTTCTCTGTAGTACTGTACTTTCCTCTAAACGAGGAACTTTTTTCCCTCCCCTTACTGGCATTCCAAACGGCAAAGAAATATGCATCCTGAGATAATGCTGCCAGCTTGCTATGAAAACCATATTTCATTCTTTGCAGAGCAAAAGGGAAAAGCACAAAGGAGCTGGTATAATTGAATGTGAAGGATTGCCGCAAACCTCCCCTTTGAGTCCCCTCGCTGGCATTCCCTTCCTTTATTTCCCCCTCTACTCCTTTTGTTTACCACTTTTAAAAGGCTCTTGCTGAGTCTGAGTTGCTTGCCCAAATTCGGACTGCATCGAAATTTCTGGAAATGGTACTCCAATCTACTGGGCAGAAGGTATACAGGAGAGCAGTTCTGACATGGAAATGGGTAGGAGGCATGGCTGTTCAGGTACAATAAATATCTTCAGTGTTCAGATCAGTGTGGGAATTTCATGAATTTGCTACAGGATGTAAAATGGGAAAATATGGTAATATTCCCTCTTATTTAAAATTGGTATGCCACGTGTCGATGCTGTGGTCACCCCCAGCTACATCTGCTGTAGACGGAGCAAAATGAAATCCACTTAAATTTCAGGGCAATCCCTCTAGTTGAACATTAATCATGTGTGTTTTTCTTTTCACATCTTTTAATCTCCTTCCCACTTCCCTTTGGTTTTGGCCTCAGAAATAGCTGTGGATCCCCGAGAAATGCTAATATGACCATGGAGTCAGGGTGACAGGGACCTGTAGAAGTGATGTAAACACAGGGCAACCCTACTGCTGACAAGAGGCCAATTCTTTCACCCCCTTAAGAAAACACTCTGCACCCCTTTGGCAGCTCTTTTTTTTTCCTTCTTTTCCCCCTCCCTTTGGCCTATGATGTCATCTGAAAGGGAAGCATTTCACCTCAAGCTCTCCAAAGTGAAGTTCAAAAAGCGTGTGTGTGTGTTGTGCTCATTTCCTCAGCATCAGCAGCCTCAGCACATTAAATGCTGACAATGAATCGAGCACCTGGCAAATCTGACTTCAGATTCAAATGGAGTTGTGTTCAGAAACATAGACGTTACTTGGAAATATCACTGGAGATGGCAGCTATGCACTTAACAAATGGCCACGGTGCAAACTGCTGAGCATAGAGAGGGTATTTTGTCCCGCAAGTTCGTTCCTTTTTGACTGGTCTCCACTCCACCTCCCTGGTTTATCACACCAACCTTCAAGCCTTTCTCTCTCCAGATAAATGTGTCCAGCTGTCTCTGCACCTAATTTAGATTGTTTTACACCATTGGCCAATTATTCCATATGTTGCCTACAAAATTATTTGACTCAATTCCCAGCTTACTTTTGATGCCCTAATGTCACAACATGTCTCTGGTATCTGTATTCTTGCAATGGAATGATAGCAGACACACCTTTTGCAAGTGACTTGACTTTGCTGTAAAGAACTGCAACCTCTTTTACCCCTTACTTTATCTTCTACTAATTGGGCTTTAAATTGGGCTTGGAGAAGCACTGCCACAGGGGCTCAAATGGTCAGACACTCTGTCTTAAGGCCCACCTAGGACACAGTTATTACCCTTCAAGTGTAATCAGGGAGGAAAATCATCTGGACACCCACATCTAGCCGAGCTGATGGATTCTGGAGGAAAACGGTTGTTTTCTTAGGTAACTACTCGGTTTCTATCCATATTTTAATCAGACATGAGGTTCTCTGAACAAGGACACCTTTTACTTCCAGATTGATTTTAACCTACAACATGTTTTCTTACATAAATTCTCCTTTTGCCTAACCATCGATTCATTTCACCCAAAAGAAAACCAAGTTACCCAGGTGGTTATGAGGCTTCTGCAAAGGAAAGAGAAGTGGGCTAGAAAAGGCAACTGATTCTCAAGATAATGCTTCCTCTGGGCAGAGTCCCTTAATCCTGATTGGACAAGATCCCAAATATTCTAGAAAAATTGATCAATGGTGCAAAACTGAAGCACATGAAACAAACTGCCATTTAATACGCATCAACCATCAAAAGCTGGCAAACCTAGAAAAGATGGCTATATGAGCGTTTAGTTGGGAAGTTGGGCAAATAGGACACAGATACTTGAATTTTGCACAGTCTTTCAAACTGAAATTAATCTTTTGTATAAAGAAACTCCCTGAACAATCTTTAAATGCAAATTTTAAGTTTCACTCTTTATTTGGAGGCCTACTATATGAGTATTCTGTCAATAATTCATAGTATATTCATTTTTCTCAGGAATTTTGCTTGTTGCTTATAAAGACTGCAGTGATATTAAAATCTCTCTCCCTTTTTATGTTATTCTAGAATATCAAGTGTAAACTACAAAGTGTAATTCTGATACTGCGTTGAGAAAGTTACATGAGGACACAAAATGTCTTAATTTCACCCACAGTAATTTTACCTGAAAAATTTTAATTGTCAAAGCCCAAGACTGCACCATATGTAATGAATACTGCAGTGAAAGATTCTTAAATGCATCTCAGCAAATTATTCAGCAAAGAACTTCATCATATAAAAATACATACTTTAAATCTTTTATCAATGAATGCATGCCAATATGCTTCCCAGGAAAAATACCAGAACATCAACACCTCAAACTTCCCTTCAGAACATCTAACCTTCACATAGCTATTTGATGCCACTTACCTCCTAAGGTTCCCTAATCTTACCTCACTGGCATCAAAGAACTACAAAAAACGGGTATCTGAGAAACTAGACAAATCTGTTTTTAATATGGAAGATCTGCACAGGAAGCTGCCAGCACTAACTGTCTCTATTCCCCCCTGCAAGTACTCTCCATTCCTACTTGTAAGCTATTTAATGAATACTTTATTTGTATCAATATGCTTTAGCGTGTTTCTCATCTTAACAATTATTTATTTCTAACTACTTTAACAATAATTGCCATCTCCTGTATGTGCTAGCACTATGCTGAGCAGTTAGCATGTGCCACCAAAGCAATCACTGTTCAACAAATTAATGGAAAATGGAATTAGAGTATCCTCAGATCATCCCCACTTTACAGATGAGAGAACTAAGGCTCAAAGGACTTAAGCAATTAGTTAAAGGTTAAAGATCTGTCTACTAGTGGAAGCTGGATTTGTAACCCACAAAGTGTGATTCTTAAATCCTGAAGGTTTACCTAACATGTTGCCATACCCTTAGAGTTTTAACCTATACTTAGATGAAAGGAACCAGGTTGTTTCCCCAATGTGAGATTATGCAGCTTGAGGATATTCTAATCTCTTTTGACACATGCATTTTGGTTTCTGGCCACTAATTCCCCGACTCTCCACCAAATCACCAGTGTAGTTAGCCAGCCTGACAATATGTGGTTAGCTACAGCAGCAAAGTGCACGCACTGAAGCTCCCCTTACCTTTTTAAAAAGTCTTAATTGGTGATTATTTACAGACTTCTAAGAGCTAACTGCAGGTAAAAATGACTCTGCCGTGAACTCTACTCCTTTCCTGAAATCACAATATGCTTGGTTCGCACCATCACTTTTCGTATGCTCCTTACAAATCCACTGGAAAAGTCCACCAGGATTATTTCTAGCACTGACTGCTAAGATACAACACATCTTTAAGTCTCTTGGTTATCTGCTAAACTTCCTTTTTTGCTTATTTGTCCTAAAGTTCATAATGATGGGCTGATCTTAACAGGTCTGTTTTTATTGCTTATTGCTCTCATCAAGTGCTCAGAGCCATGTTCCACAGCTATATTACCATAGATGTTATTTTACAGCACTGCTTAACTACCTTGACCTTGACCGGCCCTTTTATTCCAAGAAACAAGTAAGAGGCAGAACTGAAACAGCAAGTCCTACATGGCTGTTTAATTTGTACAAGGGAACTTAAACTGGAAAATATCATTAAAAATATATGTTGGTACGTAATTTTTGAAATCCATGCATAACATGTATTTTCATAATATTCTATGCATTTTCCATTTACTCTTTGAAGACTCTTCACACGCTTGCTATTTTACTCTAATTCTTGGCACAGAAGCTTTGCAGCACACAAGCATGAATTCTTGGTCTCTAATACAAGAGTCGTGGATTATAGCTCTTTTAATAGACTGAATGAGGTTCAGGGTTTAGGAACCCCTTTCTGATGCCCTTTGTTTTTTTGATGGAGAGTTTTCAGGACCTGGAGAAAGTTTACAGTCCACTTTTCTCATCTCTCTTAGTCATCGCTTTGCATTTAAGAACAGTGGTTCCATGGGTTTTGAAAGCTGGATAGCTTTGTTTTGAAGCTCACCTCCTCAAGATCTTGGGCAGGTTCAAAATGAACTAAAGTATGAGGTGTTCTCTTTTAAATTTCTTTTTGAAACTCCCAGAAGCCTATTCCCTATATTAAAATCTTGGTGGTCTTTTAGAAGTATTTGCTGCTTTGCCATCCTGAGTTCTACCTTATTATCAAAGTTATAATAGCCATTAACTAGGCATAGGACCTGAGGGCAGGATTATAGGATTTTTCAGAAGGAAGTGTGAAAATCAGAAAGAAGGAATTATTTTGCAGAGTTGTTGGTGTTGGCATTTATGTGGTATTACGAAGAGTGTGCTGGGTGACAGACTGTCACCACCTTTGTATTCTGTGACAAATATGGCTCAAACAACACAGAGATAAGCAACCTAAAGTATCACACCAACTGGTCTCTTGTATATGCTTTGGGGCTCAATGGGATTCAGGAAAGAAGGGGGTATGTCCAGGGCCCAGCCATGTGAAGAATGCTTCACTCTTCAAGCACAATGACTACCTCAAGTTCAGGTAGTGGATGATGCAAGAACGCTGTAGAAAAAACAAGATCCAACATCCTTGCCAAATATCAACGTGTAAACATTTCACCTCTAACATTCTTCTAGCACGGCCTTCCTTGACTTGCCCATCATGTATAAATGTAATGTTTCTAAAACAACAGTAACTTCAGAGGGGCCACTGCATAGCTCAGTCTGCTACTCGGTATGATTTAGAATAACGTGCGGGCCACGCATGTCTCCTACAGGTAACACAGGGCATATTTATTTTGCTTTTTCAGATCACTGACAGCTGGTGCTAAGAACATATATGCATATGTTATATACATATATTCACACTACGGGGCTCCTATCAACACATAATCACATACATACCCCCTCTGGAGATTATAGCCTTTATTCTAAGTTTTGATCTAAAGGGTATCTTTAAATGTACCAAGGTTCAATCTTTAGAAGAAAATTAAAGTGAAATCAAGTCTGTATTGTCTATATCCTTTCTTTCTGCCTTTCTTTCCAGGTTAGCAGTTTATTTCTGCATTAATCACCCTGACAGAAGCAAGGCAACTCAATTTTCTGCTTCTGTAGGTAGGCACATCACTTTCTGTACAGCACCAGGCATGAAAAGGGCTGCAGCTAAGCTTTGGTTACTGGTGTAATTGAAATGCTATCCACACTATAGGGTGCATTAAAGTCAGATAACGGCAGTTCCTGTGGCCAATTTAAGTAGCTTGACTTCCCTGGGAAAAAAAAAAATTGCCTGACAGATAAGGCAGACAAACTGGCTAATTCTCCAAGCATGTCTCTCATTGTGATCCTAGAAAAATGAGAAAAAAATGAATCACAGAACCACAAAATCAATTGACCCTCGGGTAGCTCATCAGGCAGCGAGCCTGATAAACCTAAAAGCTTTGTTAATGTCTGCCTGCCTGTATCCCACAGATAGAGCACTT
The DNA here is from genome assembly GCF_017591425.1 of Ochotona curzoniae. Lineage (NCBI taxonomy): Eukaryota > Metazoa > Chordata > Mammalia > Lagomorpha > Ochotonidae > Ochotona > Ochotona curzoniae. The sequence goes on from NW_024467122.1 coordinate 46,054,503, forward strand.
TGTAAATGAACCTGCTTTGATAAATATATTAAGGAAAGCTGTGAATAAAGGCAGAGACTTCTCATTTGTAAATACAACCTCTGCTACATGGAATTAGAATGATAAAATGGAGTTCCATGTAATTAAGTTTGTATAAGGCCTGAAATCCGTGCAAATACTTTCCCTGAATTTTGAAAGAGAACTGTCAGTTCAATTAATCTGAACATCACCCCAAGAATGTACTGAACAAAATTAAGCTGCTGATAAAACCTGGGCCAGTATTTTGATAAGTAATTCCTATATCATTTCTTGGCCACTGTGATCATTTTATTTAATCCTCTGCCCCTCCTTTAGCACAGTTACCCTCTAAGCCATGTACAAAGGGTGGATGGTCCACACACTGCCACAGCAGCAATCTACCAAATCGCAAAGCTACAAATGGGAAAGCCTTTTCTCCTATTTAAAAAAAAAAATCAGAGTAAATAAATTTCTATCGGGAGATACTAAAAAGCCTGTATCTCCACCACCACTCAAAGCCTAGACAAAAGAAGCCCCCTGAGAACTGCTCACTCCGTACCAGAGCTGTGCAAAACCACACTGCATGACTATTTCAGCTGGAGTGACCGGAACAGAATTTGTGGTGCAATTCAAGAATTTTAAAACATCAGAGAGATGGGAAAAGTGAGGTGGAGCAGAAGAGGGTGAGAAAAGAAATCATTTTGCAAAAGCCATTTCCCTGCGTTACCTGTTCCTGTCCCTAAGTACTATTTTCACACCTCAAGGTAGAAACACAGAGCTTATCCTCCTCAATTCCATTTGTTTTAGAAACAGAAAAACAATTATTTAGAAATCTCATTTTAGCCATGGGAGAAAGACATTGATTTTTGGGTGACTCACCAGTTGTTTACTTGGAGAATTGTAAGTCCTGTGTCTTGCGCTAACTGTTTCTTCTGCTCTTCGGAAGGGTACGGATGCTAATGAAAAAACAAATGTTTTAAAAGATGTATCAGCAGTTAAGAAAGAGTCACTTATGTCTAAGAATGAAACCACCACTGGTGATTTGTTCAGTCTATGGCTTGATTTTCCTAATAGCGTCTTTTGTATAATGTGTTTTTAAAAAGGTGAACAGAAAGGAATCTAGAAACATACGTTCCTGCTGCACCCTGGAGTGCAAGCAGTAGAAGGCCAGGGTGTAAGTTACTCAGTTCCTTTCAGAGGGCAGGGATGTGAGGCACCTCCGTGATGGCCTAAGAATTGGGTTATCCACAAGCATTACAGCTGTTCTGAACAGAACTGGTCTTGGGTGCATTTTACTTTGCCTGCTGGAAAACCTACACGAAGCCCTTATTCTAAGTTCTCTTCATGAGACAGCTCGACATGTGATGATTTCCTAGTTAATCTGAGGTTACTGACTTCAAAGTTTGGGTGGGGAGAAAGCACAAAATCTCAGCTGTTCTTGGAAGACATGGGAATTGATTGAATGACAACACAGTCCTCTTACAGTGTATTTCTTTTGACTCCTTTATAGGAGAGAAGTTTTTTTGATTTTTATTAGTTTGTGCTCTGGGTTAACAGGGTCACATACCCAATGATCACATATTAAGAGGAGTCAATTATGTGCACTGCTTTATATGGAATTTCTACATTTTTTTCTTAAAGTACAGCAATAAGAGAATGAAGCCATAGGTTTCAGTACTTTTTAATTCTTCATTTTCCACCACAATTCACCAATCAGGAACAATCTTCCCTTATCAACAGACTCTCCTCTCTCATTTGGAAATCAAGGGTTATTGTTTCAGAATCAGACATTTACTCTAAAAGACACTGTACTGGTGTGTACATAATTGTGGAAAATCTATGTGAAACAAGTACCTCCTCTAAACTTACTGGGTTTTCTTAACCAAAAAGTAAACTTCTATCCAGCATGTCAAACTTGTGCATAAACCAGAAAGCCTTTAGTAATAAATATTTCCCATCAGCATTATTAAAGGGTGACAATTAGGAGCAACACAGTATGCCGTTCAGAGCATTCTACTCATTCCAGTATAAGAGACGATGAATGTTTTTCAATCATCTAAGATTTTTTTCTCCAGGTATTTAATCTTCTATAATAGAATACATTATCCAAAATGTGCACAATTACTTATTAGCAAACTCAAATGCCATTAGGTTAAACAAAATCCCTTGTATAGCAAAAGGGGTTAACTAGATTTGTATTAATATAGAAGCCAGGCTTTTAATATTCTACAAATGTTAACAAAGAAAGATGATAATGTTGAGTTAATATGGGTTAAGCATAAAATGAAAATAAATTTTTCTGATTGCGAGGTGTTGACATTTTTTTGGCTAGGGCCTCCAGCATGTTCCTGAAAGCTGTGTAATTACAGAAGGCTTTTCCCCTCCTTCCCCCTCCTGCTTCAAGCCTACCCACATTAGTAATGACCCCTTCACTGCTTCAAAAACCACTAATGGTCTTCAGCACGGGCAAGAAAAATGAACAGGATAAATTGGAATCCACAGTCAGTAATTTGCATCCTATGAGGCTGCTTTGGCCACTCTTACTCATTCCTGGCCATCAATCGCTGCCTGTCAGGTGCTGCACTCTGCCACCATGACAAATACTCCTCCTAACACTCTGATTCGTCCAAACAATGTAATTGTCCTCCATTCTCCTTTTGGTAATGGAGATAATGAATGACTACACAAACAAGAAGGATTGCTCATCACAGACACCAGGGTGACTTCAAACTGGAAAAGACTTAGGGTACAGATTTTAATCGACTGAAAACACTGGTTGGAGGTGGAGGGATATATATATATATATTTCTTTACAAGTTTAAATATGTTTCCTTATGATATTTCCTTGACAAATCAAGGCAGTGATATATCTATTGGCTTCTTGCTCCTCCGAGAACCTAGGTTTACAGGTTATTTACCCCCCAAAAATGGAAATAAAGCTGCAACAAAAAGAAGGTCTAAGTCTATACTGGCAATGTCTTCCAGTGTGCTCTTTCTTTATGCAGTGTTTTTGACCTTTTATGTATATTCAGTCTTGGTCACTATTGTGATGCATTTGTATAAGATAGTACTGACAAAAGGGAATTATGCTGTGTGTGTGTATGAAGAGCAGAGAAAGCAGACTTTTGACAAAAGTTTAGGATGTTAAAAAAAAGTGGAGGAGAAAGCAAAGGAAGTGACTAGAAGTGAATTCCTTCAAGATGTTTGTAAATTATGAGTAACATGGATTCTTTCTGGGTATTTTTTCTTTTTTTAGAAATTTGGTCAAATGACCACAGAATTACACAAATAGTGCATTTTTTTTCTTGGGAATCCCTCTGCTGCACTTTCACTCTAAACACAGTTGCAAATTCCATCCACAATCATTTAACAAAATTGGTACACTCCCAAAATTCACCTTGCACAGATGGCTTTTTTTTTTTTAATTAATTGGGAAGACCATAATAACTTAAATTTATTTAAATAACATTCTGTGGTTTTTGAACATTCGTGGTTCCATGACCCTTTTATATATAGGGTGGACTGTTTATCTGGAAGTGTTCTGGCAGTCAGCCACTATATTTCTAAAATTAAAAGAGAGATGGAAAACAATCATCTTTCAGAGGAATTGGAACTATGACAATATGTTTTGGATTAATTTACAAATATATGTATATATTTAAAGCCAAACTGTGGAACTACAGAATTTTACTACATGGTCTATCATATGGATTCTTCTACTTTATTAGAACAGACATCATATTGAAATAATAAACATGGGAAGCCTTCACTTCTTCTTTGATGTATATTACTCAATGTCTGACTGGCTCAAATTTAAAATAAACTTTGGTATGTTTGCACTTGAAAACTGGAAGTAGACCACAAGCAATAATTTGTTGTCAGTTTCCATATTCTTGGACTAAAGCTATAGCTTAGTCTGTTCACTGTTGGGGGCCAAACCACCCAGGTCTAGTGGCCCAGAGGTGGCTCAGCTTACTCCTAAGAGAACACATTGTAACATAATCGCAACGCTGATGACGCCCTTCCCCAGGAAAGAACCAGCACGGGTTAGTCTTTCACATCTCAAAGTAATTCCAAAGCCACTGTTGAAAAGAAGCCAATCACAAAGATCCTCTTATTGGGATCTCAACTGACCAATGTTCAAAACGTTAACACAACATGTATGCCTCATGATTCAATGTAGACGGAGAATGTTTTTAAATCGCCTTTTGTTTTAAGGACTTATTTTAAACTAAAATACATTCTTTACTCAAGATACTGATGCTTTTCCTCTTCATTTTTTTTTCCTTTCTGAGTTTACCTGATTAAAGTATATGGAAACAGATTTACAAAATCTTTAGAATACATCATGGAATTGTTTTGTGGGTGAGAGCAGCTAATAATTTTTTTTGTGACTGTTTCCTCCCCAGTGATGTCTAACTGGAACCAATTCATCATGATTTTCAAAAACCATGATTTTTAAACTAATTTTACTGTGATATTTTAAAATGCTGTTATATTTTGAATCATCTCACAAATTAGAAGTATACAGTGAATTATAAAAGTAGTGTTTGGAAGGCTGAAAAATTGGAAGTGACATAAGGGCCCATCAGTGGGATCACTGTTACATAAAATGTAGTATTTCTAGGAAAGATTGGCCCCACATATTGTCGAGTGAAAAAAAATCGGGTTGTAGCAGAATAACTTTTTTTAACAGACATTATGTTTGCCATGCAAGAAGAACATCCGTAAAAGCACTCTGAATAAGCATTCATGTTGTACAGGGCACAGAGATAGAAACTTTGTGCATAATACCCCCATATTGGCCAAGTATATACTGCTTCAATTAAAAAAAAATACTATGCTAATTTTAAAGCTACATTTTATTTATGTAGCTAATTCATATACTTTCTTTTAAATTGTTTATTTATATGAAAGGAGGAGCGACACAGAGAGGATACAGACTGAGAGATTAATCTGTGTGCTGGAGAGGAAGCAGGGTGGGGCCTTGAACCCAGCATGATAGGGGTTGAGGGCCTCTCAGGTGGTGCCACGATGCCCATCCTCTGCTCTTTTTCTTAAAAAAGTATAGTTCTTTAACTTTATTATACAATTAGTTATTCTCCATTGTGATTATTCTTTCATCTGAATTTTTAAGATGTAACTAGTTATTTGGAAGGCAGAGTTACTGAATAAGAGATCTTCTATTCATTGATTGATTTGCCAGATGACTGTGCTGGGGCTGGATCTGTCCTAGTGGTTTTGTGAGCTGAGACACCTGTGTTCAGTATAGTACTACCTGGGTCCATTGCTTCACTCTGTCTTCTGACTAAAGTTCCCTGCTAAGGCAGGGCATAGAATACAGTGTGGATGGCTAAAGTGACAGGGTTCCTGTTATCTTATGGGAAATCTGGATGGCATTTCCAGCTCCCAACTTTGGTCCCTAGCCTGGCCCACAGTCCTTGCAGGCATCTAGGGAAGAAGGGCGCTCTATAGGCTGTTCTCGATCTGCTTCTCAAAAAATGAAAAGGCTGCGCCAAGATGTTGTCTCTGGTAGCTGCAGAAACTAGTTAACAAAGCTCTACATAGAATGCAAAGCATCTACAGGGAATATACTAATGAGATTTGTAATTATTAATTACAGATCTCACTGACTCCCACTTGCGCTCTCTCTCTCTCTCTCTCTCTCTCTCTCTCTCTCTCACACACACACACACACACACACACACTATGCCTATGCCAGGACATCAGAAAAACCCTTTGCTGTTCCTCATCAAGCTATTTTCTGTTTCCATCTAAGCACTTCCACATAAGATAGACGATGTATTTCTTTGTGTTACTCTATTTAATTCTTTGTATTGTCTGCATGTCCATCTATGTCTCCTACTCTTGAGAACAAGACCACAAAACATCAGGGTTGAAAATTTTTCATTTTATTTTTACTTGTATTTGTGTGAGAAAGGAGAAGGTACTATTCTGCATGTTTAATTCTAAAATGCCCTCAAAGGGCAGAGCAGCGCCAGGAATTGGGGACTCAAAGCAGGTTTCCCAGATGAGCCGCAGGGACCCAGTTCCTTCAGTTATCACTTGCTGCCTTCCAGTAATTTGAGCTATAACATCATTTCTGGAACCAGTGTTATCAGAAACAAGTCATCTTTTTGTCCTTTCATCATGTAAGTTAATATATTAGTCCTAAAAACCATAACCCATTCTAGATTATCTGGGATTTGTTTATTCATTTTCCTTCCTCAGCTAAGACATGATTTCTATTGTTAAGAAAAGCAGTGCTGGGACTGGTGCAATGGCTTAGCAGGCTAATCCTCTACCTCCTAGTATTGATACCCTACAGGCTGCTCCACTTCCAATCCAGCTATCTGCTAAAGGCCTGGAAGAGTATCAGAGGATAGTGCAAGTTCTTGGGACCCTGCACCCACAAGAGAGATCAGAAGAAGCTCCCCGCTTTAAACTGGTTCAACTCTGGCTGTTGTGGCAAACCAATAACGGAAGATCTCTTTCTTTGTCCCTCTTTCTCTCTGTAACTCTCCCAAGTAAAACAAATAAATTAAAGAAGAAGAAGAAGAAAGAAAAGGCGGAGGAAAAAGGTGGAGAAAGAAGAAATTAATCATTCTGCTAAAATATGACAAAAGTATGAGGATTTTGAATTTAAAAAGCAAAGTGATATCAATACATTTATAGAACTCACAAGACTTGGAAGATATAGACTGATGCATGTAATATATATGGAACCATGAAAACACTGTAAAGAAGAAGAGCAAAATATAAGGTAGAATTTTTGAAGATGCATCTTAAAATGACTAGAGAGATTAAACTGCAGAATATTGCTTATCAGAGTTGAGAATTTGAAGGGAGATAAATTTAAATTTGCTAATTAAAATATCAGAAATACACTAACTCAAAAACCTTACATCATTTAAAGGCAGTGACAATTCAAAATGACACACACACACACCATTTCTGGTTAATTTAGGGTTATTTTACTTCAGCAAAATTCCTTTACCCAGCCGCAGAAGGAGAGAGTATTCAAATGGTGTGTGATCACAACATTCTCTTCCATTTCCACGATTCTGGCATTCCTACTAATCCATCACTCTGTTCAAACAATGTGAAACCCACCCCAACAGGAAGCAGTTACTTCCTCTCCAAACTTCCACATTGCTTTTTCTGCTCTGCAGTCTTTATTTGCTCCACATTGTCTTTTATGCATATCTTTGCACTTGAATTCTACTCCTCAACAGGATTACAAGGTATTTGAAGACAGAGTTCAAGATTTATTTCACCTTGAGCTTTCCACAGCACTTACTTACTAGAGTGCATCCTATGTGATAGGTGGATCAATCCCTACTTGCCAGAGAATAAGTAATTTCTGAAATTGATACTATTTTCTGATACAAAGAACTGGCTGCATTTAGGGAGGCATAAAAAATCAGATCAGGGCCCAGCGTGATAGTGTAGTGGTTAAGGTCCTCGCCTTGAACGTGCCAGGATCCCATATGGGTGCCTGTTTTAACCCAGGCAGCTCCACCTCCCATCCAGCTCCCTGCTTGTGGCCTGGGAAAGCAGTTGAGGATGGCCCAAAGCCTTGGGACCCTGCACCTGCATGGGAGACCTGGAAAGAAGTTCCTGGCTCCTGGCTTCAGATCAGCACAGCACTGGCCATTGTGACCACTTGGGGAGTGAATCATCGGATGGAAGATCTTCCGCTCTGTCTTTCCTCCTCTCTGTACATCTGCCTATCCAATAAAAAAATACATAAATCTTAAAAAAAACCCTCAGATCAATATGAAAAAATTCAGTCATTTAATTGTCTTACTGAAAAAATATGTAGCTATTTGAAAACATCTACTCAATTTTTTCACTTTCCATTCAGATGTTTGGTGTTGTGGAAATGCAGACTTCAATCAAATCGATAGTTGCTTTTGAAAATGTCAGATGTATATTTAGGGGGAAGAAAAGTTGCCTACTTCAGAAAGAGTCATTTCATTTGGTTTACATTGAAGTGAACAGATTAAATTGTAATAATAACATCCTTTAAAATTCAGAAAAGCTTTGAGAGATTTTAATAATAGTCAGATCTTAGGAGAATGACACATTTGGTTAGTACTTAAAGCCATGGTGAAAAAAGAGCAGAGAAAGAAGCTGATTCCTCTGCATAGAAGCCCAAAAATGCTGAATGATCCTGATGGATTATCATATCAAGATTTTAAGAACAGTTATTATTATTATCAAGATACAGATGGAAGAATGGAAAAGTTTTTCTTAAGTGGTCGAAGTTAACTACTAAAAGGAAAAAGTGTCTGAGAACCAAGGAGAAACACTTATGTGCATCTGCAGAATGTCCGTATTCTGACAGGATGGAGGAAATTCCCACGGACAGGAACAACGGAACTGAGTGCAGGCTGGGTACCACCAACCTGCCACTGACTTCTCAGCTTCCAAAAATGCATCCACAGCACATTCCAAAAACATACTAGAAAACATTTGCAGATAAGATTCAGAATTTTAAGCACAGCGAATATAATTATTTTCCTATTGACTGAGACTTAGAAGCCAAGCACGGTCTTATTTTGAAAATAACGGAACTATATTTCTAGAGCCAGAGAAAGATAATTTTTATTTAACATTTGTTAGGATGCTCCCATGAGCTGCTTGGCCATGCATGTTATGCTGCCTACATGTCTAATGGGTAATCTTACTAAATGAGCCAAAAGCCACAAATAAGGACTTGACTCATTTAACAATAATTTCACATTTCCATACTATGACCAAATTAATATTTTACGGGACCACACAGTTCTACGGCCGGACCACTTTTCCAAAACATTGAATTTTGTGCTTATTTATTTTATGGATCATTTATTGAAATAGATTTCAAAACAGGTTTAGGCTATTTAGATTTTTCAGTGAACTGCAAAAGAAAAACTCCTGGACTCAGTTTTAGAAAGAGGAAGAACATGACATGCCATCTAGTCCAAACTTGTCATTTTATGCCTAACAAACTGCAGCTGACTGAGACAAAACGGCTTGCCCAAACCGTGTTGGTCTCCCCCTTTTACAATGTTCTTGATTTCCCCAATGAGGAGAAACATGATATTCCTATAATCTCAAAAAAACATTTCCTACAGAACATCTTGTGTCCAGAATTCATCTTGCTAGTTATTTAATCGCACCCCTATTACAAGAGTTCATATGGTATTCTATAGTTTGCCCTATTTGCCACTCTACGTTACAAACAGCTGATTACCTGTCTACCTCCTTTATACAACTGTGTGTTCCTTGAAAGCAGAGATTGGCTATTGTCACTCGACTCCGAATCTAGGGCACTGTCTGGCATCTAAGCAGCATCCAATAAAGAGTGTTGAACTATTGAAGTCTGAAAGCACAAATAAGAAAACTCTTTGCAGCCTAAAAATACTATTCTGAAATTAGAAGAAGGGAATTTCTTTGTGTATCTACTTCCTTTTCCTATTCAGCTTTCACCTCTAAGAGACAGAAACAACAATACAGTCTCCACGTCAAACTCAAAGTAGTAACTATCAGCTCCTGTTTAAAACGAGCAGAAAACTTTGTATGCATAGAAGATCGAAAAGAAATCTTGGCAAATGCAGATAGCAACACCAGGAAGCAACCAAAAAGGAGTAAGTTATTAGAGTTTTCATTTCTCCTTATGAAACAGAAGAGGATATTTAAAGTAAGGGTCTGGAGCATGTGGCAGAGACTGATATGAGGTCTAGACAACTAAGACATTTTTATCTAATCTTACCACAACAATCCTACTTCACAGGTCCAGACACAGTGCTACAGGAATCTGAGTTAGAAGGAAATTAGGATTACTGATTAGCCCATTGCAACATTTCTTTACTTATATATAAAAACAACCAAGGTAAATAAGTGGAGTCATTATTAAGGAATTATTCAGCAATATTACAAACTAAAATACATAATTTCAGTAGGTTCAGTCACATTTTACCACCGTTAGTCAATGGTGAACAACTTTGTCTGACTTGCTATAGGAATGCTCTTAATGGTAGTTTGCAAGAGAAATCTAATACAGATTTAAAGAGGAAGGGGTTGTTTAAAGAAACTGAGGGTTATCTTTATTCTCCCCAGCCCAAAGGTTATTATCTCTAGGATAAGCAATGGAAATGTTGTGGATATTATCTTCGTTGCTCATCTCAGTACAGGAAAAGAGAATGGGGTTAATGATAAGTTAGAAAGTCATAAAAACAAGAAGTAGCTGTAAACTGATGACTTCTTGTGATGGACAGTAGAGACTGAAAAGAGAACCTTCCTGGTGATTTTTGTAGCATATTATGGAGAAAATCTCAACCAGAACAGCAATAATGGAAGACAACGCATTAGTAAGAATCAATTCTTTGAGTTCACCAAGACAAAATTTCTATGGTGTAGGAAATACTAACAATCTAATGTGTGTTTCAAGGTTTGGAGCTCCTTTCTCTTGTTATCCCATTCAGATCTTCTTTCTGCATACCCATGAGTATTAGGGTTCATCTACATTTACAGTAGTAACTCTTAACAAGGACAAGTTCAAATATTTGACTTTTGTATGTCTTAAACATAACCATTTTCTTAAGACATTTTGAAATTCATCTGATTTTTAAAAAAGAGATTATCAGCCTATCCACAAAATATGACAAAATAAGACAAAGACATCACCCGAGTGTTTGCTTTGGAAATGCACTTTCCTAGCAGATAGAGCAACCAACTGATAGCACAAAGACAACATTGAACTGGGCCATCAGAAAGGTTAGTCAGCAGTATTTATTTTGGAATTCCCCTCAGTTTTATCTTATCAATTTGTTTTTCCTTCCTTTTTTCAGAGCAGCTTGTGTAGTGAAAGTTTACTCTGTCTCCATCTTGATTCAGTTAGGGATCACTAACACATTTATCTATTTTCGTGCATACACAGGCCCTGTTGCTATTTTACCTAAGCTTAGGAACACACAAACACTTTAGATATAGAGTACTTCGGAGCAAATGACACAAGGAAAATCATTTGAGTTTCCAATTTTTAAAGCTAAATCAACTCGTCAGTAAAGAGACCTTCAAGATGTCTTTTTGTTAGAGCTATCAATCTATTTCTTATAAGAAAATATGTTAGAGTTTAAATTGTGCAATTCCAGTTGTAACCAAATAAACCGAATATGGAGATCTTCACAACTCCGGATGCTCACTGACTAAACATTCACTCATTTAAAATAAAAGTGATTATCAAAATATCAAATCACTTGGTAATATGATGGTTTTTAAAAAGTTTCTGGAAAATATGTATTATGGAAAACATGTATGGCTTCAAAAATGTTTATACCAAAAATAAATATACCTTTTCATTCCATTTGCCACAATTTTTGAAGTCCCCTTACTTCTAACCATTTACTACCATAATTGATGGCTATTCTCTTTAGATTCAAATAAATTCGACTCTTCAAGGGCTAAAAGACACAGAAACTAAAACTTTCTTGGAAAAACAATAAGCTTACATGATATTAATACAGTTATAGCTTACATAAATATCAATATATAATCATTTTCCTACTATAGACAGCAAATCAGAAAATATTAAAAAGGACTCCTCTTAGCCTTAGTAATTGAATTGATCTTAGCAAAATGTACCTTCTAATCAATTCTCCATTATATTTGTATTTGTTCATCAACTTGGACAAAAGAAATAAAAAAATCTTCTAAACACAGAACAGTGATGTCCCCGCCATTTTTTTTTCAGCCAATTTATGTGGGTAAGAATTTGTGAAAAGCAATCACTACCTCACGTTCCTCTTAACATGTATATTTAAAAATAGATAGTATTTCAGCCCAGCACAATAGTCTAGTGGCTAAAGTCCTTGCTTTGCATCTACTGGGGTCCCTTCCAGCTCCCTGACTGTGGCCTGGGAAAGCAGTTGAGGATGGACCAAAGTCTTGGGAACACGCATCCATGTGGGAGACCCAGAAGAAACTGCTGGATAGTGGCTCCTGGTTTTGGATCAGCTCAGCTTTGCCTCTTGGGGCTACCTGGGGAATGAGCCAGCAGATGGAAGCTCTTTTTCTGTCTCTACTTCTTTCTGTAAAGCCAACTTTGCAATAAAAATCAATCAACCAATCAATCTTTTTTTTTAAGTAGTATTTCTTTATATTCTTGGAAACCAAACAGTTCTATTTTGTGTAAGAATAGTTCTACAAGAATTTAGGAAGCCCTAAAACTGGCTGTCTTCTCAGGAAACAGCCTTCAAAAGGGCAAGTCTTCAATGTAGTTAGATTCAACTGGCATGAACAAGCAGGATGGCTAGCATTTGCTCTGCTCAGCTGAGCATTTGTTCCGACTGCTGCTGCCTCTTTAATAGTTGGTATTATCCGTGGCTACTCTGCACAATGGTCAGAGCCCTCGCTAGTATTTCTGATATTTGGCATGTCTGGGGAGATAAATTTAAGTTTGATGCACAGCCAGCAATAACACTTCAGAACAAGGTGCCAATGTGTGCAGTTAACCACAAAAGAACAGTATTTTTCATCTGAAACAAGGGTGATTTGCAGTCTGAAAGTATGCTGGCTACTCCTGTATTACTAACTGAATCAGTTAAATAATTTAAATACTCCCATCTGAGTAATTGGAAATATACCCTCATGGAACATAAGATGAGTGGGTTTAGTTCTCAAAGTTAGCGAAACATTTAAGGATTGCCACATGGCAAGAGATAAGCCAGAAATGGTCTTTAGACCCTAAGAAGAAAATCATTAAGCACATCCAAGATACTATTCCTAAAGCATTATTAAAATTTACATGGTACTTTAAAATGCTTTATCTAAATAATATTTTATTACAGGAGGTTAAGAGTGGGCAATTTTTAGAAAAAGTTGAGTAAGAAGATTCAAAAAGAATCTCAAAGAAGTCAAAAGTGTAAATAAAAATTAACATCCAACTCAGGAGTTTGATTCCTCATATAAAATCTTGGCTGATTAGATCAGGATGTGGGTATAATACATTGACAAATTCTCCTCTTTCGGGCAGTATCTACTGGCATTTGGTATCCATTTACTATCAAGTCTGATTTGGCAGAAACTAAGGAAAGGACTCTGCCATTTCTGGAGTTTCTACAGGGAAAATACAGGAAGAAATGTATAAACCACGATTTTACAAGGTCTTCATTGTTTTTCTAAACTATCCAGCAAATTTTGAAATGGCCTGAGAATACACTATTACAAGGAACAGACATATGCATTTCAGTGTGACAACGTTCATAGCAACCGTAAGAACACGGATGCACATGTTATATTCTAGGCTAGAAAACAGAGATTGTTCATTAGGTATTTGACTAGTTAGGCTCCCTTTCTCAAACTCCTGAATACATTCTCTCATTTATTTGTAAGTGATTGGAGTCCTAATGATGTTGTAGAAGCCAGAACCACAATCTCTAAAGGTGCCACTTTCTTGAATTTCTCAGGAATTTGGGATACAACTTAGAGTAAATATGAAACTTCTCAGCAAGCAAAATTTAACTTGGACTGTGCTTTAAGTAAAAGCAAATTGAGATATGGTACGTTCAATAACTAGGAGAGTTTGCTATTGGCTAAAGCAATCCTTTTGTAAGATAAATAGTGTTCTTACAAAGCAATTAATACACCCTGTGGACTAATGCTTTTGTAATTTCTTTAGGAACAAATCCAGATGTTTACAATAAATGCCAAATGAAGCATTCTAGTGGGTTTATTAATAAGCCCTGGGTTTTCAGTTCTGTGTTTTATTCATTGCTATATGGCCAGCTTCTAGGAGAGCAGTGCAAGCTCAATAGTATGTATATGGACAATTTTGAGCGCTTGACCTGAGACTGGCTCATGTGTATTTTATTTCAAGTGCACAAAGGAAGCAGGAGAAACATGTCTTGAGGCAATACATTCTCACAGCAGTAGTTAGAAGCACCTGGTTGGGAGAAGGCTAATGACAAGGGGTATGACAATTTCTGCATATTATAGAACTCTATCAATTTACACTACTGAAATGTGAACTTTTTCCCCATGAAGTATTTTATATATGTAGGGGTACACACACACACACACACACACACACACACACACACACACACACACACACACACGTATACTCTTATCTATAATGACTAACATGGGAGGAGGAGACTTGCAGAAAACCTCACAGAACTTAACACAATAGCCCAGGAAGCAGGGTATTGTCACTCTAAAGTAGAATGCCTTCCATGATTTACTATTCTAGTAGATAAATATTTGAATTTAAAGTGTAGGTACATTTTGGAAACACTCAGCTAACTCAGGAAACACATGTGCATTTTTGCATTCAGGTCACACTTCAGGTGGAGCTCTGGGAAATTTTTTGGAAAACACTACTAGAACTAAGTTGGAAAGGCAGAGTGTGTGACATAAATCCATCAGCAATTGCATTTATAGCTCTTTCCGTCTGCCATTTTCAAAGCATTTTTTCTAATATTAGCTACTGAAGTTTTAAGTGCACATGGCTCCTATCCATTGTTTCATCTCCCCTGATAAAGGTGAAGAACTGAATGAAGGAAGCATTTGTGACTTATACTTGTTTGTAACCCAGGAAAAATTATATGCAAAATCTTAAGCTTTGAATTCACAATTTTTCTCTAGACACTGAGAATTTCTGAGGCCTATTATATCACAGCAATATTTTTCTGCCTTTTAAAAATTATTCACTCTATTTGTTCCCATGGATTAGAGGGGATGTTTAGGCTATGAAAACACTGCTGACATTATCCATTAGAACATAATTCATGACACTCAAGATTTGATTATGCCAACCCAAGGTAGGCATGGCCAACTTATGGAAAAAACTAATTATGTTATGTTGGCAAGATCTGATGAGTTATATGAGGTCTACATTTGCCATGAAAGCATGTAAACCTATGGCTTTTAAAGATTATTTGATTTTTATGTAAGAAGAATAATTTGGCATTTTTTTCTTATGTGACATAATATTTGCTCATGGGTAGGCAAATGGGTTATAACACTTAAAAACCTAGCTAGAGAAATTAATGGGTAGATTTTCTGCATTACTGTTAGAGTCCAAAAACAATTACATTTTCAGGTAAGTTTTTAACTCTAAAACATAAATATGCCTCACTAGAATATCAACTTCTTGAAAGAACTTGAACACTTAGAAAAACCTCATTGAGCAAAGCTTTGTTCCTAACCCATGCGGC
The DNA here is from genome assembly GCF_017591425.1 of Ochotona curzoniae. Lineage (NCBI taxonomy): Eukaryota > Metazoa > Chordata > Mammalia > Lagomorpha > Ochotonidae > Ochotona > Ochotona curzoniae. The sequence continues at coordinate 46,069,706 of NW_024467122.1, forward strand.
AAGAGAAGCAACTGAGTGGGGATCTAAGGCTACTGTTGCTAATGTCTGCCACACCTTGAGATAATGACCAGAAAACCAACCAGAGTTATTCAAGTGAGAAAAGATTTGGCATGTCTGACTAAAAAAGAAGTTTACAGTTATTCATGCAAGGAGAACAAATAAACATAAAAATTTATAAAGAAATTCAGGCCATGTTTTATGATAAGAAGGAAATAAAAGAATTAAAAGACAAAGTGAGATTGTTCACATTAGAAATAATATACGCCCAAATCTCTGCAGAAACTCCATTATTTCACAATTAATATAGGGAGTATGTTCAAGCCAAGCTAATTTTGATAGATTCCAAGTTTTGAACAGTTCCTAGGCCATCCAAGTGGGAATTGGGCCAGGATGCTGGGGTTAATAATTCATTTCAAAGAGGACTAATTCTTTGGGAAGCAGCCCACTCCACAGGAGAAAACATTTGGTCCGTGTGAAGAAATTTGCTTAAGATCACCCTCTATTAGCTCTACAAGACACCTTTTTGAAATGGGAGTAGGGGGAGGAAAAATCAGTTCACTTTCTCAAACCCAGAGAAATATTCATCATGTTTTCAGTAAATACATATTGATGTTAGAAAAATGGCCTGAGCATATACAGCTAAGATCTGGTATTTTTAAAAAGATTTATCTTTATTTGAAAGGCAAAATGCCACACAGAGAGGGAAAGAAACAGATTTTCTAACTGCTACTTCATTCCCACAGCAGCTGGGCTGGACCGTGCTGAAGCCAGGAGCCAGGAGACTTATTTAGGTTCTCCCACGTGGATAGAAGGAAACCAATACTTGGGCTATTGTCTGCTGCCTCCTAAGAAAATTTGGAGGAAGCTTGATTAGAAGCTGAGTAGCCAAGATTCAAATTGGTGCTCTAAAATTGGTTGCATTTCTCCAGCAATAGCTTAAATCACTACACCAAGACACATATCCCTTGGTTCTTAAGGAATAATTTTTACGCCAAATTCCAATTACAATCATCTTAGAATAGCATTGTCAGAAGAGTATCATTCCTAAAAGTAGGGACCTTATGGTGGGTTTTGGCTTGTCAGTTAAGATGCTGCTTGGGATGTACACATTCATATCAAAATGTCTTGGTTTGAAGTCTTGGCTCTGCTCCAACTCTACCTTCTTGCAGATGTACAGCATGGTAGACAGTGGTGGTGGCCCAAGTGGCTGGGGCTCTGCCGACCACTGGAAACAGGATTGGATGTTTGGATCTTGCTTTAACTTGGCCTAGTCCCAATCACTGTGGGCACCCAAAGAATGGTACAGTGGCTAGGAGTCCTTGCTTACACACACATAATCTCTCTTGTTCTCTTAAATAAACCAATTCATTAAAATAAAAGTATAGGCTCTGAATTCAGGTGGTCCTTGCTTTTATTCTTGGTTCTGTGAGTTCCTAATTGTGAACTTTGAAGAGGCTACCTTTCAGGAGTCTTAAGAAGTTTAAATGAATCATTGATTAATTGAATGAAGTTACTAAGTGGCAGATTCTGTCAGAAAAAAGACAAATCTAGGATGTTGCAAACTTGGTTTTTAAAGATGTACTTACTATTTGTTTGAAAAGAAAAAAGGGAGACGGGGAGAAGGAGAGGAAGAGAGAGTTTCCATTTACTCGTTTACTCATCCAATGGCTGCATACCCAGATTTGAGACCGGTTGAAGTCAAAAGAGAGCAACTTCATCCCAGCCTCCCCTGTGGGTTGGAGGGGCCTAAGCATTATGCCCATCTCCACTGCCTCTCCAGGCTAACAAGAAGCCAGATTGGAAGTGGAGCAGCCAGGAAGCCAGGACTCAAGCCAGCAGTCTTTATAGGATTCCAGTGTCATGAGGTGCAACTTATCCCATTGCACCACACAACAGGGCCTTTTGGGAATTATTTTCTGACAAAGAATTTAGGCAAAAAAGAAAAAAAATACATAGTCTGCCTGATGGTGATAAGATTTCTGAAGAAAAACAAAGCACTATTTGAGACAGAATGTGACTGGGGATGCTGCTCTTTTATATAGGGTGGCCAAGGAGAACGTTTTGAAAAGGTGGCATTTGAACAGAGATTCGGGTGCCAGCTAGGAAGCAGGAATGGCAAAAAGCCCAGAGTCCTACTGCAGAGTGAGGGGCTGAGTGGAAGGATGGCGGATGGAGAAGCAGCCAGTGCCAAACTATCCTGAGCCTTATGGGTCACGTTAAAAGATTTAAGTTCCAACATGGTGTCTGGCACATAGTAATTAAGCACATAATAAATAGTAGCTATTTATTTATTCATACTGGGTAAATATAGTCATAAATCAGAATCATCCATCATTTTCTCTGCTCTGCCATATCGTTGGAGTTTTCTATATCAATCCTGTCAGCCTAACAGAGCTGATTCCTATGAGATCTTAACACATTTTCAGTGCTCATGAATATCACCAGTGTTTCTAAATACAAATGTTTTGTGTAATGTGTGATTATTCAGCATCTTGTCTATTATGAGTTCTTAAAAGTGATGGATTTTTACAGGCATTTTGGTGAAAGGGTGAGAGAAAGTAAAGAAGGAATCTTCAGCTCAGGCACATACAGTGGAGCAATGAATTAGCACAATGTCCTTTGTATTTTCCCCAAGAACACCAGAATGTGGGCGTTACCCCACGCTTAGCTAATTTGGGAGAAAACCTTCATGTCTCCATATTGACTAAAATTCGGCCCCTAATAAATCAACACCAGTAACTATCCAAGGTACCCAATGAATCATTCACACCATCCCCAAAGCTTATATCGCAGCATGTCACCAATAACACAGATTCTTGGCTCAAAATCTAAAGTCTTCACAATCTGACCTCAAACTTCCTAAACTTACGTTCCACTACTCTGCCACACAAATGTAAAATCCTAACTAAAGCATATTGGTTTCTCTGGTCATTTTATATTCACCCTACATCCTATCTAAGCAATTCCCACCTTGCAGATATTTCAAATACTCATCACCGTTTCTGGATCTTTTTCTCTTCTTCATACACATCCTCTACACAATGAGTTGGGCAGGAATGTGTGATTGGTTTCTTGACAAATGACTGTGATCAATGGGTTGTTTGCTATTTTAAGAGTAAAAAAGTCCAATGCTTCCAGGTACTGTCCCAGCCCCTGCAGCTTTCTAGTGCAAGCACGGTGCTTACCAAGACAGAGGAGCCTGAGGGTGGTAGAAAACTGGCATACTTAGCGATATATTATTCTTCAGGCTCAATCTTTCTTTATAACTACTTTAAAGGGATTCTTCTAAAAAAATCATGCAGAGAAATTTAAGATTTTTTTAGGGTCTGGTAAAATGTTTATAGGGGGTCTGGTGCAATAGCTCAGTGGCTAAAATCTGCCTTGCAAGCACCAGGATCCCACACAGACACTGGTTCATGTTCCAGCTGTTCCACTTCCCTACCATCTCTTTGCTTGTGGCCAGAGAAAGCAGTAGAGGATGGCCCAAACCCTTAGGACCTTGTACCCTGTGGGAAACCCAAAAGATTCTCCTTTCTCAGCTCCAACTGTTACGACCACCTAGAGAGTGAACAAGTCGATGAAAGATCTTTCTGTCTCTCCTGCTCTCCGTAAATTTACCTTTACAATAAAAATAAATAAATCTTTAAACAAAAAAGAATTTACTTATAGGAAGAATTGATTCTAATGAAAAGGATTTTTGTTAAGCTTAAGAACCAAACAATACAGGTTCAATGAATCTCTTGGGCCTGTGCTTTTAATTCCAACCTAGTCTCTTCCTTTTTTTTTCTTTAAATGTTTGTATTTTTATTGTAAAGTCAGATATACAGAGAGGAGGAGAGACAGAGAGGAAGAGCTTCCGTTCATTGATTCACTCCCCAAGTGGCTGCAACAGCCGGAGCTGAGCTGATCTGAAGCCAGGAGTCAGGAGCTTCTTCTGGGTTTCCCAGGAGGTTGCAGGGTCCCAAGGCTTTGGTCCTTCCAGGCCACAAGCAGCGAGCTGTATGGGAAGTGGAGCTGCTGGGACTAGAACCGGTGGCCATATGGTATCCTGGTGCGTGCAGGGCAAGGACTTTTAGCCACTAGGTTGCCGTGCCAGGCCCAACAGCCAAGTTTGTTATGAAAGCATGAAGTTACTTAGTCTAAATGGCTGAGAAGTTGTTTTGAGAGATGCTTGGGAGAAGAGGTGGAGGGGTAACTAAGGTTAAGAGGAGAGGTTTGGGAAGAGATGGGCATATAGCAAATTTACCAAGTCATATGTGTGCTATGCAATGAGACATCTCCCCATGACAACGAAAAGCCTGAACGAAACAAAAAAATACACAAAATCCTAGAAAGCTTTGGGTTTCTTGAGGCAGCTAATAAAGTGGCTGAATCCAGTGTCAAGTTTGCACTGGTTAAAAACAGGTTCAGTTATGCAGCAAAAGGAATCAGCAGACTACCTCTGTCCTGTTCACGTATACTGCTTACGAAGGACAGATCGTATCTGATCTTGTGTTATACATTCTGGAGGCAAGAAAGTAAGGCTCTCAAAGAAAGGAATCCTATTTCAGATACTTCTTCATTCTACACGTGCTTCAATCAGACCTTCAGAGAGGAGATGCCCAGTAGAAATCAATAAACATATCCCAAACAGTCCTCTTCAGGTTTTTTTTTCCATATTAAAATGCAATCTGGCCATAGCCTACTCTTTCGGTTCGTTTCATTTCGATTTTTGGCTAAAGGCATTTAAATAATCGTTTATGTTATTTTGGTCATTCTAATTTATAAGTGGCAGCAAATGCTTTAAGTCCTCATCAGTCAAAACCTTGCTAATGAGACACTGCAGCATTTATTCTCTGAATTCTTAACTACATTTAATTATCTGAACTTTTTCAGTAGGGAGACAAAAGCTCTCATAGGGTGAGAATTGGGAGGAAGTGCAGATAAAAATGACTTTCAGTATCTCACTTCCAGTTTATCTACTGTCATCAACATTAAGTCCCCTTTTTGTCTCCTCAGAAAACCACATGGCATTTTAGAATCTTCTCCTTCGCTGCATGAATTTTAAAAATATGTGGAATATTTTCCTTCTTACCTTCCTTCCTTCCTTCCTTCTTTTTACCTCCTTGGGTTGTCCATCTTTCTCTTTAATTATGCAGGGTTTTTTTTTTCCCATCTGTGGTGCTTCTTCCTATACTTCAACTTCCTGCATTTATCTGAATTCTTTGGTTATTTGCAAGGACCATTTACATGAAAACTAACTTACATACACAAAGGGTAAGGTGAAACAAATACTAGCTTGAGAGAAGTTCTTTGTGACATAGGCCAAAATAAAAACAAAAAAATGGAAAAGAATGAACTCTTCAGACTTTGAACTTAAAATATCAATGAGAAGAAAAAGGATGAAATCATCAGATGTGCCTATGTTCACTGGAGAAGTGCTAATGTGATAATGTTACAGCTATTTTTAAATTAACATGTTTGCATTCTCCATCAGAAAGACTTGCATCTGCCCCTTGTTGGTAAATTAAACTCACAATCATATTCTTTGAAGATTTATTAGTGAGACACAATGAAAATTTCATCTTTTCATAAATTAATATTTGAAAACAACATTTGTCATATGTGGGATATTTTTGCAAGAAGAAAAATATGGAAAAAATGACAGAGGGATATTATCCTCAAATATTTCATTTGCTTGTAATAGTTAGAGAACTATAGATTACCAGCACAACCTCAATAATAAGGTAGGTATAGATCCAGTGAGGTTTCCAAAGATCAAGCCTCAGGTTATAATACTTAAATACAATATAGCTTCACTTGAAAATGAAAACATTTTGGTGTCTCATCCTCTCTCTCTCTCTCTCTCTCTCTCTCTCACTCTCTTTCTCTAACACACACACACACACACACACACACACACACACACACACACACACACAGGAAATCACAGGATTCCCACAATCTATAGAGCCTGGATTTGAGTATTGTCCATTGCCATATAAACCAGGGGAAGTATCCACATTACCGTCCCCAACACAGCACATGGAAAGTGATTCCCCTCCCAGACAAGGGTTTCTGACACTTGTCTTTATTGCCCCATCATAAATTCATAAAGGGATGTCTGCTGTAACCAGTTGGCAAGTTCACTGCATAAACATCAACACCAACTTAATGACTTGTGTACACATTGTAAACTGGAGAATCTTTATACAAAGAAATCAGATAAATCAAACAGGAGCTGAGGCTTAAGGAAAGCAATTAGAGCCTAAAGTTAGGGTGGCTGTGGGAGGGCAGTATGTAACGCTAAAGCAGATAATAAGAAATGTGTTAATGTGACCACAGTATGTGTAAATAAATTAGTAATATTACATGTGTTTAAAACTTCCGAAAAACAAATACATCAGAAACATTCGAAAGTTTTAATTTTTATCAGTTTATATGTTCAAAGAACAGGTATAAAACAGAAAAAAAAAACTCTGAAACTTCCTAAAAGGATGATAAAAATAAAATGGCAAGGGGAAGTGGGTGGGGTATATAAAGTTGATTTACTTTCCCCCCGGCTAGCAATAGGAAAAAGGAATAGTCAGAGCATAAAAACCTGTTTGGCTATATTTCATTTCCTATAACATATTGAAATGTTTTGGTGCCAACCAAGTTCATTCTAATACCTTGAAGGCTGGGGCAAAGTCCCTTGAAGGAACACTGTTTTCTGAGCAAGGCTTTGCAGCCAGTTTGTAAGCGCTGCTTAAGCCTCACCTGGCAATAGGACTTTTAAAAGTATATTAACAACATCCAAGGAGGGTTTTGCTGAAAGAAAAAAAAAAATTAGATTGCCTACGTGCCAAAACGCCTCATCAACTAGAAGCTGGAAGCTAAATTTGGCTGTAAGAAATTGGCTTAGAACTTCAGAAGTTCTGGGGCCAAGTGCAGCCCTGCGTTACTTGTATGCGTTGTTCCACAGGAAAAAGCCCACACAGGTCTGTCCTAGCCATGGTGAGCCTTGCGTTTATTCATCTCAAAAGTAATAAGGTCTTAGCATGAAGGCTTCATTGCCCAAAATACTGGTAATGTCTCCTCACGAGGAATATAATATATGAAATTTAGGTTAAAAGATGAGAAATGAAAGCTAAGCATTCCAATTAAAGGTCAGAAATGAATATTTTGTTAACAACTTCAGCAACATGCATTATTCTTATTACAAATACTTGAGAAGTTTTGCATTCTTTATATTTGAAAAGGGAAATTTTCAAATCCCTGGAGTTGAGTGTGGCAGAACAGGCTCTCCCACTCTAGCTTTTATTCCCACAAAAGGAAAAAGTGTATTTGAATAGCAATTTTCTGATCCTGCCATATTTGGTTAAAACTTTTTAACCCAGGGACCTGCATTGTGGCATGAAGGTTTACACTGCTGTCTGTGATGCCAGCAACCCATTGGAGTAGTGCTTGTGTCCTGGTTTCTCTACTTCAAGTCTAGCTCCCTGTTAGAATGTCCGGAAATGCAGCAAAGGATGATTCAAACCCTTGGATCCCTTCACCCAGATGGGCGACGCAGAGCTCTTGGTTACTGGCTTCAGCCTAGCTCAAGCGTGACTGTTAGGGCCATCTGCAAGAGTGAACCAGTGGATGGAAGATCTTGGTCTTTCCTTTTCTTTGTGTAACTTTCAAATAAAGAAATCTTAAGAAACAACAACTTCTAAATAAATGTCCAAGTGTGCAGCATCTGGTAGTTAGACTTTAATACATCTCAGTGGGGTACAATGAAGACATCTGTAACAATTTGGAGACTATGCAGAAACAAAAAAGTAGATGTAACAGATTGTTTTGTGATCATGAGAATATGGTTTTTTTCAGGTGGTAAAACATTTATGATGCTGTTATGTTACTAGAAAAAATGTTTTTTGAATGAAAAGCTTCTGTCCATTTTAGTAGCACAAAAACGTTATAATAGGATGTGGAGAATGTAGCTTTTTTTTTCCCCCTTTAAATCAGGAAGCATATGCTAAATAGTTTCTGAGTATTAACTTTGGCTCTCCTTCAATTTGTTCTCAAGCTGAAGCTGGAATGTCTACTACAAAGGACTGATCTGATTTTATCATTCTACTGCTTGGCATGCTTCAGTGATTTTCCATTCCTTATAGGATAAAGGCCGAAGCGTTCATCATGTCCGACGAGGGACTAAATGATGTGAATCTTGGTCTCCAAGGTCATGTTGCCCCATGGCCAACATTTGGTCCTCCCTGGCCCCCAGTCACTTTGCCTTCTCATTTGGACCACGCTGCTGCCACTGGGTCTTTGTTCATGCCTAGCTTCTTCCACTGCACTCCATCTTATGGCCTCCCCACACTCCAACCCATGCTCACATCATTCTGGTTCAGATCTCAAATTAATCAATGCTGACCTTTGGGTTCAGATCAATTTCCTATTAATAGCAAAGCTTCCCAGAGCACTTCGGAGTCTCACCCTAGAAGTCCCTTTATTGGGCTATAAACACCAAAAGGGCAGTAACTGCAGTATTTTTAAAAATTTTTTGTTGTCTTTTTTTAAATCTCCCATTGTCTTTCCAGTGCCTAGCATGGAAGGTGGTTCAAACAGAAAGAACCTGATAAATACTTGTAGAAAACAGCCTCAGCTCATTTCTAAGCAGTTACAAATGAAATAATAACTCAGAGGCTGTAAAAATACAGATACTGCTCAATGGTTAGGACTGAATGATTCAGCTTGCCATTGTAGTCAAATCACAGTTGAAATTTTTTGAAGAGCCTTTCCTAGCTGGTTGCTGAGGATCAAAACAGTGGTTAAGGATCATCAAACAGTACTTGTGCTAATCACAGGAGTCTTAGAAAATGGCACAGGATTCCATGTGCTGGATGTTTTGACTGCATGGCTCTCTTAGCCAAGCTGGCTCAAAAGGCAAAACTCATAGGCAGATATTACCTACTTACTAGGTCTTAAAGAAGATAATAATTTATCTCCATACTGGGAATAAATAATTAAATAGTGGCCACCCTCAAAGAACCCATGATTTCTCTCTCTGCATTAGCTTCTGTGACAGATTTTTTTAAATTTAAAATTTATTTATCTTTATAGGAAAGGCAGATATACAGATAAAAGGAGAGACAGAGAGGAAGATCTTCTGTCTGATGATTCACTCTCCAAGTGGCCGCAAGAGCTGGAGGGGCACCAATCCAAAGTCAGAAGCCATGGTCCAGTGCCCATATGGGATCCCAGCATGTGCAAGGTGAGCACTTTAGTCACTAGGTCACTGTGCTGGGCCCTGTGACACTGTTTTTAAAAATACATTTATGAGGGACCAACTCTGTGGCATAGTAAGGCTTATCCTTCATTTGCGGAGCAGGCATCCTATATGGGTGCCAGTTTGTGTCCCAGCTGCTCCACTTGTGATCCAATGCCCTGGCAAACCAGTTGAGGATGACTCTAGAAGAAGCTTCTCACTTTGTATAGGCTCAGCTCTGGCTACTACGGCCATTTGAGGAGTGAAACAGCAGGTTGAAGACTTTTGTCTCTCCTTCCCTCTGTAAGGCTACCTTTCCAGTAAAGATTTTTTAAAATATATAAAAGAAATTATTGTATGCATTTAAAAGACTACAGAGAGAGGGAGGGAGGAGGGCAACATGGAGAAATAGAGAGCGCAAAACTCTTAGAGAGAGAAATTCTTCCATCTGCTGAATGATATCCTAAATGTTTGCAATGATTTGGGCTGGGCCAGGCAGAGGCCAGGAGTCTAGAATTTAATCTGGGTCTTCCACCAAGGAGGCAGGTTTTTGAATACTTGAGCCATTCTCTGCTAGCTTCTCAGGTGCATTTTCAGGTAGTTGGATCAGAAGCTGAGCAGGGAGGGCTGGAACTGGCACTCCAACGTGGGATCACCGGCGGCAGGATAACCCACGTACCACAACACTGACCCCTAATGATGTCTAAAAATGATATGTGCTTTGTCTATGTGGATACTTGCTACAATTTATAATCGCATTTCTGAATAGCTACCTTAGCATTTTCCATCACTTATCCCTTATTGTTTGAACCTCAAATAATTTCAGTGAAAACCAGTCATATGTCTATTTCCTAGAAATTTGGAGATTTCCCCCAAATTTCAGAAAGGATGAACTCTTTCATTGCTTTTCATTGTGAAATTCATGTTATTTTTAGAGAATTTTACATCAGGTATGCAGATTTTGAATCTACAATTTTAATATTTTAACAGACCAGATATCACACTAAAGTTATAGATTACAGAATTCTTCAGTGTTCTTATTTCAATCCTTTTTATATTTTTTTATTTTTCCTTTCCACCAAGCCATAGCAGTTGATCAGTAATGTCAATTAGCTATATCAGTAGTAACATATTTTTTAAAAAGGTTTATTTTATTGGAAAATCATATTTACAGTGAGAAGGAGAGACAGAAAGATCTTCCATCTGCTGATTCACTCCCCAAGTGGCCACAACAGCAGGAGTTGAGCCAACACAAAGCTAGGATCTTCCTGGTCTCCCATGCAAGTGCAGAGTCCCAGGGCTTTGGGCCATCCTCTACGGATTTCTTGGACCACAGGCAGGGAGCTGGATGGGAAGCAGGGCAGCCAGCACATAAATTGACACCCATATAGGATCCTGGCACATGCATGGCAAGGACTAGAGCCACTAAGCTAGTGTGACAAGCCCATCAGTAGTATCATTTTATAGCCCTCCCAAATCAAATTGTTCACATGCAGAAACTAAAGTAGTTTTGTGTATATCATTATCACAATCATTCTGTTACTGTAAATTCCTATGTTATTTGAGTTGTGAAATGCCATGCCAACATTTAAAGACAAAACCAATAAGAGAGCCTGGCACAATAGCCTAGCAGCTAAAAGTCCTCTCCTTGCATGCACCGGGATCCCATATGGATACCGTTTCTAACCTTGGCAGACCCACTTCCCATCCAGCTCCCTGCTTGTGGCCTGGGAAAGCAGTTGAGGGCGGCCCAAAGCCCTTGGACCCTGCACCTGCATGGGAGACCCGGAAGTGGCTTGTGGCTTCAGATTGGCTTCGGATTGGCTCAGCACCAGCTATTGTGGCCCCACTTGGGGAGTGAATCAATGGATGGAAGATCTTCCTCTCTGTCTCTTCTTCTCTGTATATCTGACTTTACTATAAAAATAAATAAATCTTTAAAGAAAAAAAACCCAGTAAGATTGAATTTCCCAAAAGAACATATTTAGCTTTGTTGAAATAAGATATTGTTCCTCTATGGTGGACCCTTACCTTAAACTTAACGTATTTTTATGTGTATGATTTTGACTTCCATAAGCTAAATTCAGGATAACATGGGATGAGTTAAGCATATGGTCAAGAATAAGAGTCTTTCCCCATTTTCTGAATTTTCTGGAGTTTTGCGGGGAGAAAGTAAGAGTACAGGATTGGCACAATCATCAGAGTTGCTTTTGGAGCCATCTGCATGCCAATCAGGACAAAAGACCTTTAAAACATTCCTGCTAACATGCCCTAGAGAGAAAGTCAGTCTCATATTTTCCCAAAGATCAAAATAGCAAGAGATGGGGAATCCCTTCATAGAACAACCTGATTATCAAGGCTAAAGCAAGCACCTGGGGAATTAATAGCTGACATACCTCATTTTAAACATTTACCATATGTTCATGGAAAATACAGCCATGCTACTTATCACTTTCTGTTTTTCTTCCACTGGTTTATGTTTTGCTTTGAATAAAAACTGCATGCAAACAATCTTATGTTACCAGGTATGCATCTTCTTCAGCGATTAGCTCAATAACATTTTTACTGCTTCATTTATGCAAACAAAAATGCTCCTCAAATCAGTGCAGCTTGAACTGCTTGAAGAATGCTGTTTGAGTTCCAGGAAACTGAGGTTTTTTTTTTTTTTTGTTAATATCACTCAGGTGCAGATGCTCCCCTAAAGGCCTGTGATTGCCTTTCTTCATTCTTGTTTTTTAAATCGCAGACACTATCTGTTTAAGTGTTCTTTATGCTCAGTAAAAGGAGAATCACGAAACTTCTTAAGGCAAGGGAGTAGGCTCCTATGAATTTACTGAATGCTTACCATGTGCTATGGGCTTTATACTTCCCTCCCCCAAACCACACACACAACACACTGATTTTCACCTTTCTGACAGTGCTGAGATAAACATGACTAGTCCCATCTTACCAACATTGAGTTGCAGAGAGAATAAACTATGTGCTTAGGTCACACAGTTGGTGAGTGCTGGAGATGACAATTCAACAGGGTTTTTTACTTCCAACTGTTTTTTATTTTGGCTGGCTGGCACAATAGACGATTGGCTGTAATTTGTATACACAGCTACTCTCAGTGTAAGATCAAGGATATGTGACATAAAAAAAGCAAATGTGAGCAGGCCTGGTAGAGAAACTTGGAAAGATTCCTTGCTAGGCTGTAGTTCCCAGTGCGGAGCTGGGATGGGTTGGGATTGGCAAGGCTGCCAGCATTTGGGTAGGCTGGGTCTGGGAGCAGGTTCAACTGGGCCAGGCCACAGCATCTGTTGGCACACACAAGATCTAGGATAGGGTATGGACCATGCCCAGCTGGCCTAGGCTGCAACATTCACCAGTGAGAGCTGAGACTATGGATGCGACATAACAGGTTGGGCTGAAGCATGTCAGCATACACGAGATCTGGGGCTGGGTACAGGCCTGGTAGGGTAACTTTGGGGACTCCCCTGCTAAGTTGCAGTTTCCATACACGTGAGCTGGGGTTGAGGCTGTGCCAGACTGGGTTATGTTCTAGCACCTGCTGGTGTTTGTTGGAGCCAGAATGGGTGTAGGACAGTGGGCTAGGTTGTGGCAGCCACTGGATCACATGAGAGCTGGATCACATGAGATGGGCCAGACTGGGCTAGGCTGTAGCACCCACTAGTGAGAGGTAGAATGGGTGCATGGCAGTGAGGTTGGGCCACAATACCCACCAGTGAGTGCCAGGACTGGAGGACGGCTATGTCAGGCTGGGCCACAGCACCTGCCAGTATACACAAGATCTGGGGCTGGGAGTAGGCCTGTAGGGGAATTTGGGTAATTCCCCTGCTAGGATGCAGCTCCCAATAGTGAGTATGAAAGCTTGGGCTGGGGAAAGACCAGACCAGGCTGAACTGCAGACCTTGTGGCATATGTGTGAGCCAAGTCTTGGGGTGGACTGGGCTGGTTCAGGGTGCTGCACCCACTAGTAAGACCTGGGTGTAGGTGTGTGCCATCTCAGACTAGGCTATAGACATGCTGGCATGTACAAGACTCAGGGCTAGGAGTGAGCCTGGTAGGGGAACTTTGGGGATTCCTTTGTTGAGCTGCATCTTTCACTGCTGAATATGAGAGCCAGAACTAAGGGTGGGCTGGTTTTAGGGATGGACCGGGTTGGGCCAGGCTGGTGCATCTCTGTTGCACACAGGAGCCAAAATAGGTATGGGCCAGCCAGCCTAGGCCACAGCACCCATTGGCAAGTACCAGTACGGGCTGTGAACCACGTCAGCCTGGATCACAGTACCCTTTAGCAGATATAAGATCTGGGGCTGGGAGCAGGCCTAGAAGGAAACTGTGGACACTTCCCTGCTGGATTGTAGATCCTGTTGGTAAGCATGAAAGTCAAGGCTGGTGGTGGGCCAGGCTGGTCCAGGCAGCAGTACTCATTAGCATTCATGTGGGCTTGGTCTGAGTACTCGTTGGCATTGGTGGGTTGGGTTGAGATAAGTTGAAGAACCCATGGAAGCACACAAGAGCTAGAGGGGATGCAGGACAGACCGGGGTTAGCTGTGGCATATTCTGGTATACACAAAAACAGGGGATGGGGGCAGGCCTGGTTGCTGTTATTGGGGGTTACCCTGACTAGAACGCAGCACCTGTTGTGTGCACAAGGATCAGACCTATGGTGGACTGGGCTGGGATAGGCCATAGCCCCCATCAGTTTGTGTAAGCAATGGTTCTGGGGGTGGGGCTGACCAGGTAGCTGCATTCATTGGTATGTGTGTTGGCTAGTGCAGCTGATAGATTGAACCTGACACTGCACTAACTGTTGCACACAATTATCAAGTCTGAGGTCACCCCAGGTGGGGTTTCTTGGGGGACTCCACAGCTAGATGACTGGACTCAAACCTTGGTCACAGGGAAAATCCTAATTTATGTGGTCCAATCTCAGAGTGCATGTATTGGGACTGTGCCTCCTCAGTTGCTGATGCCTGTGCAGTGGACAGCATGCCCAGATGCATTCTGTGGACATGACAGCCAGCTCATCTAGACTAGCAGAGGATGTCAAGAGCCTCATCATAGGATGGAAAGCAGAACATGTTGAACCACTCTTCTGGCCAAGCTTTGCAACATGTTCTTGAGCCTGTGGATGCGCTAAGGTGGACTTAGTCAGCCAAAAGACCTTAGAAAGATTTTTCTCTTTGATAAAGATTTTCTTTTCTTTGATAAAACAAAGCTGACATCTCACAGAACTATCAAAGCCACTCAAGTTACACCCTCAGAATATTCTTCCCTGCATCGGGGTCTCTATATAGTGGCATCAAATGACTTCCCAGTGCTGATGTAGTTTGACAGCAAGGAGCTTTCTTTTCCCCTTCCCTCACTCTGGACACAGTAGAAAAAAAAATTGAAGCATTTGTCCCACCCACCTTCCTCCACACTTCAATCCCCCTACCCTAATCAGAGACCCACACAGGCATGCATCCCTCCAAACAATGTACACAATATTAAAAAATAAAGTAAAATTTAAAAACCCTTAAAACAAAAAAAAAAGTGTGTAGCCACCATGTTCAACATGGTAACAATAACACTCTTAAAAGAGTAGATTTTAAGCATTCTCAACACAAAAAGAATAATTATATGAAGTAAAGCATATGCTAATTAGCTTGTTTAGTCATTCCACAATCTAGACACATTCTAAAACATCCACAGATGCACAGAATTTTTATCAAAAAATTTTTAAAACCTAAATTTTTCAAAACCTAAATTCCTATTTAGGTTTTGCAATCAATAAAGAAAATCAAAATAAGTGATCATAGAGTAACTTTTTAAAGAAAGTGAATATGAATGCAAGTAGATAAGAATGACTTGTTCTGAGCATAACTGTATTCATGTGAACATTCTCATACAAATACCTCATTTAGAAACATCAATTATTAAATAATAAGACAATCCAAACTGATGGAGAGAGAGGTAGCTCTTCTTCCATGCCAGAAGCCTATACAGATGCTAGTGCCTCTAAGAATTGAGACTGAACTGCTTACATATTTTTTTATAACTAGAAAATTTGGAGAAATTGATCATGTGTTTTCTAATGTGATCATGGAGACATGACCAGACCTCAATATCTACTGACCAGAACCTTGGGCATGGTATATTAAAAGGAGCAAAACACAATCCTTGCCTTCAAAGACTTAAAACTTGAATTGGAATAGATGTGGTAGATATACAAATAACAATTCAATATTATTGTTTTACAGTCAAAATTCATTTTAGGATTATTAGACTTTGAAAGAATGTTTCATGCAGTTTTTTTATACCATGTTTTTGATTGATAAGATATAATTTCCATTCATGATAAAAATCTTCCACCAACCAGGTACAGAAGAACAGTTCTCAAAATTGCAAATATTATACTGAATGGCAAGAAGCTCAAAGGATGGACAAGGATGTCCATTTTTACCATGCATTAGTTTTGGCAAGAGCAATAATTAGGGAGGAGAAAGAATAAAGGCATCAAACTTGGAAAAGAGGAATTCAAATTATCAAATTATAATGTTTGCAGATGACATGCTGTTGTACATGGAAAAATCCAAACATTATACCAAAAATCTGTTAGAACTGACAGACCAATTCAGTAAAGTTACAGGATACAAAATAAACATACAAAACAGTAGCTTTTTTATGTTAATGATGAACTTGCAGAAAGAGAAATCAAGAAAGAAATCCCACTTACAGCAGCCACAGCAAACCAAATATTTAGGAGTTTAACCAAGGAAGTACACATTCTCTACAATGAAAGTTTTCAAAGAAAAAAAAAATATCAAGCGCATAAAAAGTAGAAATTTTCTTGCTCACGGATCCAAGGATCAATATCATTAAAATGTCTGTACTACCTAAACAATTTACAGATTCAAAGTAATCCCTTTCAAAATACCACACTTTTATAGAATTAGAAAAACCAATTTTAAAATTCATACGGAAATCACTGAAGACTCAAAGCAGCCAAAGCAATTCTGAACAAGAAAATCCAAGCTGAGAACACCAAAGCGCCTAGCTTTAAAGCATACTACGAAGCTATAATAATTAAAACAGCAATGGTAGTGACAATTAAACCCACCTGCAGTTTAACGGAATAGAACAGACATTACCCAATATTCACACAACACATAAAAACAACTGGTTTTTAACAAAAGTGGTCAGACTACGCAATGGAGTAAGGATGATATCTTCAACAAATTCTGCTGGCAAAAGTGGGTACATATAAAAATATATGCATATATGTATGCATGTACATGTGAATTTATATATATGAATGAAATCATATCCAAATTTCCACCCTCTATAAAAATCAGCTCGATAGGTCAAAGATCTAAATTTAGGACCTATGGGTATGAAGTTGCTGGAAGAAAACAAAAAAGAAACACTCCAAGATATTAATATAAAAGATGACTTACACAGTGTAGGTGGGAATATAAATCAGTGCTACCACAATGGAAAACAGCTTGGGATTCTGTATGAAGCTAGAAATAGACATGCCATGTGATCCAGCCATCCTAGTACTGCACAGATCCAAATGATTTGAAGACAGTGAATTAAAATGACACCTCCACCATCATGTTTACAGTAGCACTCTTCACAACAGCTAAAGTTTGGGATTAGCTAAAATGTATGTCATCCAGTGACTGCATAAAGACAATGTGGCATATATAAGCAATAGGATATTATACAGCTATTTTAAAAAGAATGAAATTCTGCCATTTGCAGCACACTGCACTCAGCTGGAGGACACGATGTTAAGTGAAATCACCTGGATGAGGGAAGAGACATATTGCATGTTCTCCTTGCTATGTGGCGCTAAACTTTAAAAACACAAAGGGAAATGCAATGTTTGTATCAGGATTGCTACAAATATACTTTTGTAAACAATGCCTTTGCTAAGGCAGTGGTTAAGAATATTAATACAATTACAGTTTTACCATCTATAGTTAAAGTGCACACTGGTGAAATGGTCATTTTTTTCATTCAATTATTGTTTGCAGTCTTAACTAAGTTAAGGGTTTTTTTGGGCTCTTCACTGCTAGAATTGATTGCGTGTAAACTTAAAATATCTTAAAGGCTTTAAAAAAAAGGAAACTAATTAAATTAAATTTAAAAAGAAAACTTGAATGAAACAGAAAAAAATAATAAAAGCAGACTTTTCATGCCGCTGATACTAAAAGAATTTAAAGCAAATTCACCACATGGACAGCAAGACAAGAGACACACTGAATAGCAAACAAAAAAACAATGTGGATTAGAAAGACTGAGGATTCCAGACATACAGTATTTTAAGAGCATAGGTTTTGACATCACACAATTTCAAGTTCAAGCTCTGGGTGACTATCCATGTGACTCTGGATAAGTCTACGACTCACTGTCCATAGAACAGAATGATAACAGCACTTACATCACAGTTGTCCTGCTAAAAAAAGAAGCTGTCATAGCTCAATGAATAGCAAATGATCAACTCATAATATGAGGAGCTTATGAAAACAGGTTGAAATGCATATGATGGAAAAAAACTGCATGGATTTCCATTTGTTGATACCAAAAAGAAACTTAGACTTTGATTCTGTATCTATATACACACCTTTGGACATACCTTTATATTGAGAATATCAACTAAGAACAGCCACCAAAGGCTGTTACTACAAAAGCTAGTACAGACAATGAGAGCTTTTTAAGAGTAGGACTCGGTTCTAATTCCTAAAGTCAAATTTCTAGAAAGTCTAGTTGATATTTATCTTCCTCAGTGATTTCCAGTAATCAAGGCATTTGTGAGCACTGGCTGGACCAGCCATATGGTAAGGTGCATTCAGAAAATAAAATCTAAGCAGAAAGACTGCAAGCAAGCAACACCAGCTCCACTTTGCTTGCTGCTCGTGGAGCCAACTACCACGTACAGATGCCTTGCTTAGCACCTACAATTACCCAAACTGAAAAAGTTACCTTGCTCCTCCTGTATGTCGGCACATGCTCTTTAATCTGTAGATTTTTTTAACATGTGCCAGATTTTAACAAGCTGTTCTCTTCTGGTGAAACCATAGATTTAATGTACATCTATACTTTGCAGGATCATCCTTCATACAAAAACATTTCGTAACAATCCATGTTTCTTCTCAGAAACACAAATCTGTTTCTTGTCCCCTCAAAACTGGCTCAAAGCCAGTTCCTTGGCATTTACAGCAACAATAAGGATTACGGCGTAGTGAAGTGCATAGTGTGTGCCAGAGACTGTGCTGGGTGATTTACATTTGTGCTAATCCTCAGAGCAATTTACAGATGGAGAATCTGAGATGTTAAATGAGCTGCCTGAGGTCACATTGTCAGTTAAGTAACAGAATCGAGATGAGATGAAACCTGGCCAGTCTGGCTCCAGGACCTGTACCCTTATCACCATGCCACACTTGCATTTATTTTGTAAGCACTGAAGTCTACTTTTCCCCACATTCATGTTGCTTACATGGATCATTTTACTTTGAAATACTAAGAAAATGTACTAATTACCTAATGCAAGCTCATTTCAGGAAATTCAGGAAAGACAGGCTAGTAAAAACAAAACAAAGTCCTGAATACTTCTCTATCAAGAAAGGTCACAGACAGTATTTTATTACCTGCCCAAACTTTTTTCCAAAGGTATTTATTTCAGTTTGTATATTTTAATAATACAGGTTTAATTGCATTCACTATTTTGTAATACTTTCTAAATAGCATTTTTGTTAACAATAAATATATATACCCATTACATTTTAGATGCCCACATAATATTCTACAATATGGGTACGCCACAATCATCAAATATGCTTCCAATTACTGGACAGACTGATTTCAGTTTTGTGACTAAAATAAACAGTACCACAATAAATACCTACTTAGGTTTTTGTTCATCAGATCATTATCTTTCTTTTTCAAGATTGATTTTTATTTATTTTTTATTAGAAAGGCAGATACACAGAGATAAAGATTTTCCATCCATTGGTTCACTCCCCAAGCAGCTGCAGCGGCTATAGCTGAGCTAATCTGAAGCCAGAGCCAAAAGCTTCCTTTGGGTCTCCCATGCGAGTAAAGGGTCCCAAGGCCTTGGGCTGTCATCTACTGCTTTCCCAGACCACAATAAGGGAGCTGGACGGGAATGGGGCAGCCAGAATATGAACTGGTGCCCATATGGGATCCTAGCTGATGCAAGGTGAGAACTAAGCCACTATGCTAACATGCTGGGCCACAGATCATTACATTTCCAGGAAAATTGTTAGCAAAAGTGGAAACAAAAGTTTTAAGACAGCCATTTAAACATTTTTTTTTATTCTCAGGCCCTGCACAATGAATCAATGGCTAAATCTTCCCCTCACAATCATATCCCATAAGGGATATGGTTCATGTGCTGGCTGCTCTGCTTTCCATCCATTTTCCTGCCTGTGGCCTGGGAAAGAGAACGGCTCACAACCCTGGGAACCTGCACCTGTATGGCTTCAGATCAGTTCAACTCCAGCAATTGCAACCACTTAGGGAGTGAACCAGAGGACGAAAGAGCTTTCTTTCTGTCTCTCCTTTTCTCTGCAAATATGCCTTTTCAATAAAAATACATAAATCTTTAAATAAAACAAGGATTGTACTCTGATGAAAGGCTATAACATTGGAGACAGTCTCCAGCCTAACGTGAGTGCCCCACTCCTGCATCCTTCCTTCAGTGGTACCATGGTTCCCTCTGAAGCACGCCAGCCTGATGGGTCAACACTGACACCGGACTTATCACTTCCTTAACTGCTGGCCAAAATAAGTGTTTTTCATGGTTCTTGAAGATTTGCATTTCATTAATGAATTAAAATAAACTCATCAAAATAGTAATTTAGATTTAGTTAAAATTATAGTTGCATTTTATATTGATACACATCCTAAAGTATTACGTACAAAAATCTACTCAATATGGATATTTTGGAAACATGAAAAACTTTTCCTTAACAATTTTGCAAATTCCTCATTTTTAATATTTTAGAGTATTTATAAGAAAGATACGCTTCATCAAAAGTTTTTAAAAAATGTGTTAAAGTAATATATATTAACAAAAATACAATATTAAACCACCAATTCATTTTGATACTCTTAAAAAATTTGTGCAGTTTTTTACATATCAAAAATATCAATTCTTGTTCACATAAATATTGCAAATGTTTCTCTTTAGCTTGTCATTTGTCTTTTATTTTTGCTTAGAATATTTTTGACTACATAGAAACCTTAAAATTGTATCTGTTTTCTGCCCCAAGATCACATACAGAAAGACTTTTCTTTATCTTAACATTATCTCATGATCTAACTATATTATATTGTAAAATTTTATTTCAGATATTGAATTTCTAATACAATATGAATCAGGTTACATAATTCATTTTGCTTTCTCACACTGGCGAAGCCATCTTTATTTTGAAATTAGGTTTTAGTGTTATGTTTAGGATCAGAGCGCATGTCTCGGGCAGCCCAAGGGCAGAGCCAGACTATGGTGGGATTCTAAACTTTCTTTTCCTGATAGAGATCTTCATTTTGTTGGCAGTTCAAAGTTGTCTTACAAACTAAAGCATTACAACAACTGTTAATTACAGTACAACTGTATAATATCTTTATGTTTCTTTTAACAGTCTAGGCTATATTAGCATATTCAATCTTCAAAACAAATTTAAAGTTAATTTTCCTAGGATTTGAAAAAAACTTAAGATTTTGAAGTGTAGATTTACAAAAATGACATTTTTACAGATCCTTTATTTATTCAAGTTTCCTTTTATGTTCCGTTTCTCATTTTCTTAAGTCATTTGATTTTACATATTTTGTGATTTTTGTTTTCTTAAATTGTTGATTTTGTAAAGCTATTGATATTTGCACATTAAGTATGTAACCTGATGAATTCTTGTACTGCTTTGTATATTTTTGTTTGCTTCTTTTCTTTAGGTAGACAATTATATTATTTGGAAATTATTTTAGGTTTTTCACTTTATATTTCTGTCATTTAAAATTTTAATTGTATTAATCAGAATTTCCAGAGCAAAAATGAGAAAAGCTGAGAAAGTTTGATTTCTTTTAGTGAAACCAGAGGCTCTTAATTTAATATGATATCAGGTACTACTGAAGGTATATAATGTAGTGTATTGATGTACACATGCATTACGAAATAATGATCAAAATCGAGCTAACCAACATATCTAACATACCACTTGGTTATGTATGCATGCGTATATGTGTAGGGGGATCATTTAAGATTGGGTTAGCCGCTGAACTTGTCTGGACAATAAGATGCTGGACTCTATGCTAGGTATATGCTTGCAATGAATGAATCCCAATTGAACTTCAATTGTGAATATGCAGCAAGGTGGAGGAATCCACCATGGGGGTAGGGTTGTGGGAGGGGTAGGGGGAATCCCAGTGCCTATAAAACTGTATCACATAATACAATGTGATTAACAATAATAAAAAAAAGATTGGGTTAGCATAACCATAAGGGTGTTTTTGGAAGAGATTGGCATGAGCCAGTAAACTGAGTAAAGAGGATCCACCCTTGCTACCATCCAAACTGTTGAGGGTCTGGACAGAACAAAAAGGGTGAGAAAAGGCAGAATTCTCTTTTAGAGCTGGCGCTTCCAACTCCTGCAGCATTTGGATATTACAGCTCTGATTTTAGGTCCTCTCAGTTTATAACAGGACTTTATCGGTCATCAGGCTTTTGGCCTCAGACTGGGAAATATGCCAGCCGCTCTCTAGGTCTCAAGCCTTTGAACTCAAACTAAATTATATCCCCTGGCTTCCTGGTTCCCCACCTTACAGATGGCATATCATGAAACTTCCTGGCTGACATCACTGCATGAGTCAATTTCCATAATAACTTTCCTCTTTATCTCTTATTAGCTATCTTATTGGTTCCAGTTTTCTGTAGCACCACAGCTAATACAAACTCTCCTGCAATTTTCATGTATACAATATAAGACTAATCAATATAATTAACTGTGCTTACCACATTGCATGCTTGGTAACTATGTGGTAACTATGCTTACTGCACCCTTTATTCCCTCTGATTAGTATCTCATTTCGTCAAACAGTCCATGACCACCTACATTCTGCTCTCCAATTCTGTGAGTTCAAAATTATTATTACTGGAAAGCTGAATTTACAAAGAAGAGAGACAAAGATCTTCCCTCTGTTAGTTCACTCCCCAAATAGCCACAATGACTGGAGCTAAGCCAATCTGAAGCCAGAAGCCAGGAGCTTTCTCCCTGTCTCTCATGGCTGAGATCCCAAGGACTTTGGCCATCTTCCTCTGCTTTCACAGGCCACAAACAGGGAGCTGGATGGAAAGTGGAGCAGCCAGGACATGAACCTGTGCTCACATGGGATGCCACTGCTTCCAAGTGGATTATTAGCCAGTTCAGCAATTTTTCAGGCCAAGTACAACCTTTTTTAGAGTCCACAATGAGATCATTAAGGATTTGTTTTTCTTGTGCCTAATTTATTCTAATTAGTACAAAGTCCTCCAGGTTCAATCATGAGATCAAAAATGAGAGCAATGTAAAAATTTTATGAACAATTAATATTTTTACAGCCAATTAATATTTACTTAGAGTCAATTAGTAATTCATTGTAAATATTTACCACATTTTATTTATCTTTTTATCTAGCAGTGGACACTCAGATTGATTCCGTTTGAAGTTACTGTACATAACAAAGATGGGAGTAAGTACAGTTACCTCCTTGACAAAATATCATGCCATTTGAATGTCTTTAAATTTTCTACATAAAAGTCATGCAATTTACAAACCAAGGCAATTTTATGCTTTCTTCATAATTTGGATGGAGGCATCTCGGCTGAAGAAATGAAAGCTCATCTTCCTGTTTGCAGGGATCAAGGTCATCTGACCTAAACAAGCATAAGTTCTGGAAGGCTTCCAAACACTGAATTCAGTCACCAAGCTCATCACTGGGACTGAATCGAAGAAGACCTAACACCAGGACAGGCTGATGAGAAGATTGTTCTCAGCAAGCAACAGATATACAAGCATTTTGTGTCAGCTACTTTTTAACTCTCATTCATCTAATTGAAATACCATTTGAGGTAGTTGGGTTCCTGTCACTCACTTGAGAAACCCAGAAGGAATCTTCTTTGAAGATTTATTTTTATGGGGTGGGGGAGTGGCACAGCCAGCTAATCTTCCTCCTATGGTGCCAGCATCCTATATGGGTTCTGGTTCAAGACCCAGCTGCTCCACTTCCCATCCTGCTCCCTGCTTAAGGCCTGGGAAAACAGTGGAGGATGGCCCAAGCCTTTGATCTCCTGCACTTGGAGACCTGGAAGAAGTTCCTTGCTCTCAGCGTTAGATTGGCCCAGCTCAGGCTGTTGTAGCTTTGGGAGTGAATCAGCAGATGGAATATTTCTCTCTCTTTCTTCTTCTCTTTCTTTCGTTTGAAGAAAGAAAAAATTACTTTTATTTATTTGAAAGAATTAAGAGAGAAGAGGAGAGACAGAGACAGAAAAGCTTCCATCTGTTGGTTCACTTTACAAATTGCTGCAAGGCCAGGTCTGGCCCAGGCCCAAGTCAAGAGCCAGCTGCTTATTTCAGGCCTTCCACTTGGATACAGGCCACTTGGCCATCTCCAGTGCTTTCCCAGGCATATTAGCAGGGAGCTGGCTTAGAAGTGGAACAGTTGGGACTTGAACCAGTGCCCATATGGGATGCCAGCTTTGCAGACAGAGGCTTCCTGTGCTATGAGAGCTCTTCCCTCCCTGTCCCACCCTGCTCCATCCCCAGTTTCCCCATGTGGAATTTCTGTCTCCTGACATCAGTCTTGCCCAAACCTGGCTGTTATGAGCATTTAGGGAGGAGCAAGCAGAGAAAACAATTACCACCAATAATATTCTACTATACAAGAGAAATTTGCCAAGGGAGTAGATGTTAGGTAGTCCTACCATACCAAAAAGAAAAATATGAAACAACAGATATGATCATTTGCTTCAGTAATTACTCTGCTACCTACACATTTCAAACCATATTGTATGTCTTGATTGTATTGAATAAAAATATTCTAGATACTTATTTTCATCCAAATGGTTTACACCAAATTTTCTGAAGGGAATAAGAATTTTATCTTTTAGAAAAATTCAGACCATGATTAGGGTTGTATTGGTTTTGTTTGCTTTGTTTTGTTCACTGTTCCTGTTTTCCAAATCCAAATAAAAGTTCAGTGACAATGGATGGCAGTTGACATTTCTGTCATTCGGCTTGGGAAACCTTTCATACGCAACAAAATCATTGTCGCTTCTTACAAGATCCTCCTCCAGACAACTACTATGACTTTATTATAATAAATAGCAGTTGTGAAAAAAAAAAACAGCTTATCTTGGCCCAGGATTGAATACCCTAAGGCACACTGCACAAGTCATTACATAATGGATTTGTGGAAAGAAGGAAAAGATTTATTAAGGTAGAAATTTACAATAAATTATTATTAGCTTTGAAACTAGTTTAAAACAAAAGCCACAAACAATTCCTCAATAAGCAGTAAATGTTTTTTTTTTTTCCCTTCAGTAAGATGTTCAAGATTTGGCAGGTCACCAAATCAACAATTTGAATTCATCTAAGGATTTCTAAAGCATTTTAAGAATGTTAATTTATTATCTTTCATAATACAATCATAAATTATTTATTACTAGATAATCCTACCCTTTCTTCACAGAAAAATCGCCAAAAAAAGTAGACAGGGAAAAGCTTTGTTTCAAGGAATTAAAAACAACACAAAAACAAAAACCCAGCACAGAAAAAAACCTACTAGCACAGGAGATGGCTCATGTAAACAAAGTTTTCATTAATCTTTCCCCTACCACAATTCAAAAGCCTACCTTTGGGACATGCATTTGGCCTAGCAGTTAGGATGCCCACATTCTTCACTGAAATGCCTGCATCCAACAGCCATCTCCTAACTCCAACTTCCTGCTACAGCTGATCTGAGGGAATGACAGTGAAGGCTCCAGTCATGGGTTCTTGCCATCTACGTGGGAAGCTTGCATTGAGTTCCCAACTCTGGGTTTTGAACCTCAACCTGGCCTGGGGCTGTTGTGGGGTATTAGGGAACCAGCACACAGGCACATTGTCACTCTGCCTTTTTCTCCCTCCCTCTTTCTCTTCCTCCCATTCTCATTGCATCCTCTATATTCTTTAAAAATAATAAAAAAAACAGATAAATAACATGTTAAATGCTAACAAAAATCAAGGCATCTGAGAGTGAAAAAGGACAGTACTGGTTTTAAACTAATATATGAGGAAAAGGAATACCACAGAGGTTATATGCCTAGTTAGAGACAATTCAACATAGACTCAAACTAGAGTTCATGGTTTCCTACTTAATTCTTACTTCATGGGGTCAGCATTGTGGCATAGTAAGTTAAGTTAAGCCACTATCTATGACATCATGACATCAACATCTTATTTGGACACCAGTTCAAGTCTCAGCTCCTCCACTTCTGATTCAGCTCCCTGCTAATGCTCTGGGAAAGCAGCAGAAGATGGCCCAAGTTCTTTGGTCGCTGTATTCAATTGGCAGATTCTTACTCTGTCTCATCTCCCCTCTCTATTTTTAAATATATAATTTTTATTTATTTATTTATTTTTAAACGTATAGCAACTTTTTTTAAATTTTATTTTTATTGGAAAGGCAGATATACAGAGAGGAGAGACAGAGAGGAAGATCTTCCGTCCAATGATTCACTCCCCAAGTGAGTGCAACGGCCGATGTTATGCCGATCTGAAGCCAGGAGCCTCTTCTGGGTCTCCCACGTGGGTGCAGGGTCCCAAAGCTTTGGGCCGTCCTTGACAGCTTTCCCGGGCCACAGGCAGGGAGCTGGATGGGAAGCGGGGCTGCTGGGATTAGAACCGGTGCCCATATGGGATCCCAGACATGCAAGGCGAGGATCTTAACCACTGCACCATCACGCCGGGCCCTAAATAATTTTTAAAACAACATTTAGGATACTGTGATTTCTGCTCACACTATCATTATTCAACCATCCTTTGACTGTGTAAGTGAATCAACTCTACCACTTTCGTACTCACCAAAGTATTGACCTTTGAACATACAATAAAATTAGTCTTGGCCTAGGTTCAGCTTTAGAGAGGAATAAAACCTGCCTGCAGGACTTGTTCTTTTAGTTCCAGTGTGTCCTCACATGCCCATGTGGCTTTTTAGCTCTACACGGTCAGTTCCCATTGCAACTGCCTAAGTCCTGGACCCTGTCTCAACCCAAGGTTCCCTTACTCCTCCCTTACTCTGTCAAAACTCTTCCCTGAGATCTTCCAAATAAAACAAACTTCGCCATTGTCCTTATCACACCACTTTACCTACCTCTACAACTCCACTGATGCTATAGTACTTCTGTTAACCCAACTCACGTTTGGAGGACTATGTGTAATATTTCAGAACCTGTTGGTTAATCCACATTGTTTCGTGACTAGGTACCACTGAGTACTTCATGGCAACTGCAGTACAGTGATGCACTGGCTTACTTGCTGATATCTCCCAACAGGCTATATTAGGCTCAACTTTAAACAGTTTCCATTTTCTTAAATAATTCTAAAAAAAAAGATTTGATTTACACTTGATTGGTTAAGTGAATAAACAAATATAAACTATGAAATCAATAGTGGAAATTAACTTTGTCTAATATTAACTTAGTCAATAAAGCCAACGTAATACATATAGATATAGCAGGATCACAACAATAGGCACAGAAGCTACAATGCTCCATGGGATGCCCACATTCTGTCTCGGAGAGTGGAGCTAAAATCTTAGCTCTCAATCCCAGCTTCTTTTTTAATGATTTAATTATTTTTATTGAAAAGTCAGAGAGGAAGATCTTCCATCCACTGGTTAACTCCCCAAATGACCACAATGCCAGAGCTGTGCCAATCTGAAGCCAGGAGCCAGGAGCTCTTCTGGGTCTCCCACACGGGTACAGCGTCCCAAGGCTTTGGGCTGCCCTTGACTGCTTTCCTAGGCCACAAGCAGGGAGCTGGATGGGAACTGGAGCCACCAGGATTAGAACCAACGTCCATATGGTATCCTGGCGTGTTCAAGCCGAGGACTTTAGCCACTAGGCCACCATGCTGGATCCCAATCCCATCTTACACCTGTGTGATGCTAGAAGGCATCAGGTGAAGGCTCAAGTAGCGGGGTGCTACCATGTTTATGGGATAGCCTGACTGAGTTCCCGGCTCTTGGCTTCACATGGCCAGTCAGCAAGTGAACC
This sequence comes from Ochotona curzoniae, assembly GCF_017591425.1. Taxonomy (NCBI): domain Eukaryota; kingdom Metazoa; phylum Chordata; class Mammalia; order Lagomorpha; family Ochotonidae; genus Ochotona; species Ochotona curzoniae. The sequence continues at coordinate 46,097,227 of NW_024467122.1, forward strand.
AATGGATGGTACGTTTCTGTCTGTCTCTATGTGTGTGTTTATCTCTTTCAAATAAAGCAAATAAAAATCTAAATAAATGGCAAATTTTTATGCCCTTCAATCATTCCTTCCAGACTCATCATTCTAAGTTCATCAGTAAACAGTAATCAAAACACAAATCTGAGTATAGATTCCAACATTCCAGAGTAACTTTGGGGAGACTACAGCTTACACTACTATATTATTTCCTGTAAAAAAAAATGCAAGAGAGTAGTTGGTGGGCTGTAAGCATTAAAAAAAAAGTAAAGGAATGAAAATGCTAATTGCCTAATTTGACTAGTTAATATTGTATATATATACTGCAATATTGCAGGTACTCCATAAAAATGTACACATATCGTGTAAATTAAAAACTTAAAATGAAATAAATGCATTTTTGAATGCCTATATGATTTCTTATCCACCTAAGTCGTTTTTGAAGTATCTCGTTTTTGGTATACCTAGAAAGATTTTATTTGAATACTTATTTTGTTTTGAATTTTATCTACCAAAGGAGCTAGTTAAAAAAGATGGATGAAAGAAGATACCAACCATGTCCAGTTTAACTGACAAGCTTATGGTTATATATTTTTGAGATTGTATAATTCATATACCATACAACACATTCAATTAAAATGCACGATTTGATATTTTTACATACATTTCAGGTTTTTAAAGCAAGCAAACACTTGATTTTTAATGTAATACTTTTAAGTGTGAGTGCCAGAGAAGAAGGCTTGTTTTTCAGAAAAAAAACATCCTGACCAGGGCTATTAGAGAATTTTTTTGTCCTTAAGGATTTCAAGCTCTGAAAGTCTAGGAAATGTGAATCTAACACATGCTCAACACAAGCCTTTAAGAATTTCTCCCGGAATGAATGTTAGTTCTTTGCTTCTTTATTTTCTGTGAATCAAGGGCATGTATAACTACTTTTCAGCCTTACCTCATGAAAGCTTTGAGCTTTCCCTTCATGTTAAAATATATTATTTAACATTTGAGTATGTCAACACCACATTAGGCACTTTAAAGGAGCAGAATTAGCCATGCTTCCTACTCAGGGGACTTGTCTACTAAGTATCAGACTAAAGCAAAATGCTATAGTATTCCCTCACATCACGCAACCCAAAGAGTGATATTTTCCCTTAATTCTATCATAAAATCAATGAGATTTTTTTCTTTTTTATACCAACTCAAAGGAAAGCTCTTTAACATACACCTTTAGAAGTTCTGTTTGCACACATTCCACATCTTATTCTTTTATCACAGCAAAGAATCAGTGACTGTATCTAAAATTAGACCTATTACTTGCAGTTTCTGGCACAAAGAAAAGGGATCTCATTTTCACTAATTCTGTCCTCACGTACATTTAAAACAATCAGGCATTTTTTCTCTCCCATGCATCTTCATAATATATACTTCCTAAATAATGCCAGGAAAAAATATATATAAATGCATTGTCCTCACATGCTTTTGTAATGTAATAGTTTATAACAAAATTACTTAAAAATTTTAAATTTACAATGTTGTCTAAATTACTTTGTGAGTGCTAAAAATATAATGCTAGGGTGGGCATTGTGGTGTAGCATGTTAAGGTAGTGCTTGGGAGGCCTGCACAATGTAAAAGAATGCCTGGTTTGTGTCCTAGCCAGTCTGCTTCCAATCTAGTTTCCTGCTGTTGTGCGAAGCAAGGGGCAGATGACGGTCCAAGTACCTGGGTATTCTTACCCATATGCAAGGCACAGACAGAGTTCCTAGCCCTTGTCTTTGGTCTAGACCAGCCCTAGCTCTGTCAGGTGTTCAGAGAGTGAATCTGTAGTAGAAGATCTCTTTTCCCACAGGGTATGTATGTATCTGTCTCTCTAATTCTGTTGAAAATTACTATTTTTAAAAAATGCAAGCATAAAGCACAAATTCATGAAATTATACTCTATTCTTTATTAAATGATTAAAATTATACATTAAATTTTCAATTTTCAGTTGAATAACTTGTTTAGTCACTGCATTACTAATTTGATTCATTTATTGCTTTGCTAAACTCCTTAAACATTTTGGTCTGCCAGATTACCTCTGCTCATATAAATATACTATAATTAACTAGATTAATTAGTCAAATTAGCTCAGTATTTCTTCCTCTATATTTAGAACTGGAAAAGTTCATAATGTTCAAATTAATAATTCAGTGTTGAATCCTTAAGTCTTTTTAAAAGCTAACTTTAATAGCAACAAGAGTTACATACTCAAAAATTTTATAATTAAACAAGCAGATGCACATTTTAAAATAATGTTTCAATTGATATTAAAGTGTCCTGAATATTTTCCTTCTACAATTACATTTGGCGATACAAATTTGTAAAGGAATAATACGATTATATTCATACAGTGTCTTGTAAAACACCTCAAATCAAGTCCATCTTCTAAAAATTTACTATATTTAACGTATTTCATAGTGATTTGTAGTAAAGTACTTTGAGAAATCAACTTGTTAACACCTGTCATTTAAAGCAAATGGCATTATCAATATGTGGATGGGTACACTCCATCAGAGGGCTCAAGGCTGAAATCAGATTGATATTTCCTGCACAAAAATGCCTTGCCTTAAGAACTCAGGCTTTGAAACTAAGCCTCTGGATTTTCTCTCGGGTTTTTTTTTTTTCAGAACAAATACTCATGAAATTAGATAATTTCATTTTGCAAACAATCTGGAAAAGATTTAGAAAATGAGGAAGGGGGAGTAGAGCAGAGTGATGAGAGGAATCTACTCAGGTTCTCTAGCACGGATTTTGAACTTTTTCTTGAGATGTTTAGAATTGAAATAATCAAAACGTAATCACATTACCTAACTCTGGATAGAAAATGTAAACTAATTCCAAATTTACAATACCTACCCTTCCTGCTAAAACTATGAGTCTCCCACACAGACAGAAATTACAAAGAAAAGCTAAATAACCCTTTTCTATCACTAATTCCTGTAAATTACCTGTGGCTAAGAATTGTCATACAGTCTTCATATCCTCATAAATGAGCAGCAATGTAATAGGAGTTATGAAAAAAATGACTGCATTAAAAATTATTTAAATGATTGGAGAGAAAATCAAGGCACAATTCAAGACTGGAATCTTTTCCTATACTATACTTACTTAACGGAAGCAAAACATAAATTCCTATAATTTCAATATTTAAATTACCCCAAAGTATGGCCAGACTTGTGGATTTACAGCAAGTTAACCTGCTGTCTGAATTCCATCTAGGTGCCAGTTCATGTCCCAACTGCTCCATTATGATCCAGCTCTCTGTTAATGTACTTGGGAAAGCAGTGAAGGATGGCCAGTGCTTGGGTCCTTGTACCAATGTGGGAGACCTTGAGAATAGCTCCTGGCTTTGTGCTAGCCCAACCCTGGCCAAAGAGCCATTAGAGGACTGAACTAGAAGATGAAGATTGGTTCATTCTTTCTAATCCTCCCTTTCAACCAAATACTCCTCAAAATAAATAAATAAATAATAACCAATCAACCTACTTACCAACTCAAGAATGGGCATTTGAAGCAGCAGTTAAGCTATTTGTGACACTGCATGAGTAAGGTCTGCTATCAGTTCCAGTTTTCTGGTAACAAGCACCTGGTGGGCAGTAGGTATCAGCTCAAGTACTTGGGTCCTTGCTACCCAAGTGAAAAACACAAAGTGAGTTCCTGGCTTTGATCTGGCTCTGCTCCAGCTGCTGTGTACATTTGGGAGTAAACCAGCAGAAAGATCCAATCAATCGATCAATCAGTCTTTCTGCCTGTATCCCCATCTGCCTTTCAAATAAAATTAAACAAGCAAAAATTTCAAAATAAATAATCCATGCATATCTTTTTCTAAATAAAGCAGTGGCCAAGCTGTGCAAAGTCACCTGGGACATCAAAGTTTCAGAACGCATAGCAGTGTGCTTCCTTACAATCCTGCCCCTCTTTCGTTGTTGTTGTTCTATTACCGATGGATCTCAGAGTCCACTTCCTCAAGGTAAAGAGTAGGTGGAATAGAAGCACCTGGGTTTTTTTTTTTTGAAAGCAAACACAAACAGAAACAATGTAAAATTTATCATCTGAAGAAAGATTTTAAAACTCATCTTGGTCTTAGAGACTGGTTTCCTCATTTATAAATAACAAATATCACTTCCTAGAAACTTAATGGAAAATGTGTATATTGTGACTATTAAAGGATAACTGTTGTATATGTATTCTACCCTATCAAGTAGACTAGGTTGGAATTAGGCATTCTCCCCAACTGTGAAAGGTAAATCCTCATAACCAATAGAAAAGGAATCTCCCAGTGTCTTCAGGTAGGTTCAGAACACTGGATCAAAAACGTTTCAGTCCACACGGCCTCTGCCTCCGAGGTTCTCCCAGATGACTGGGAAGCCTGAAAGTATGGTACTGGTGAAGTGAGATTACATAGACATAAATATAAATATTTTTCTGAGCAAAATTTTAGAATCACAGTCTTGTAAGCCAAGATCAAATGTTAAATGCACACCAGCTACCTCTGCAAGGTGTGGCATCAAGATCACTTTCAGGGTCACAATAAATAAAGCCGAAGTAATTTTAGACCGAACACTTTGTTTTACAAAGGAGAAAAGCAGGCACATCTCTATTTATGATGTGTGTGTGGGTGGTATAGTTTTGAGAACTTAAGAAGAGTGGTGCATGGTATAACCTAGGCAGCAAGGAAAAGCATTTAAAAATACTGTCAATGATTCTGGCAGGAAAGACTGTATAAATATACTGTAGACTCAAACATCAGTGAGCTAGATTAAAAAAGAAAAGGAAAGAAAGAAACCAAATGAAAACTTCAAGACTTCTGCCCCTGTGATGAAATAAATTCCATAAAGGAGGATGACATTTTCAAGGGTTTTCATAGCCACAAGCTACCTAATTTCAAAAGCCCAGTTCTTAGAGAATTTTCTTTTCAAATCTGAGAATTGAGTATTCAGGCAATATAATTGGTCCGGTAGTCTTAGCATATTTTGTGAAATCATTTATGAGGCTACCAAATGTCTTGGGAACTTTTTCTTCTAATCACTCCCGAATCCATCCAAATTGCTTTTAAATTATTCCATTCATAATGGTAAATTTTTATTACAAACATGTTTTTTTTACTCCAATTTAAGCACAGATATGCCAGTTCACAGTTGACATAATTAGATCCTACAGGGTTTTTCATGCAGCACATTACTATATTATATCAAAAATCCTATCCCATAATGGAAAAGATGTGGACACTTCTATAAATTCCAAGTTAATTTATTTCATTAAGTTGATACTGTGCATGTAGGTAGGTGTGCATACATTCTCAACCACAAACATATAAATATACAAAACCTTAAATTACAGTCCATGGCATTATTGTAAAGAGTATTTTTTTCTTTTAAGAATCTACATGAATAATACCCAGTACCATGGACCTTGAACACTGATGATTCTGGCTAACGCTTTTATCCTTTGCTTGAAATTACAGGATCAGTCTAGCCAGAATTTATGGGAACCAGACCTCAGACCTCACATAGCTCAGATATTAGACCATTAGGCATCTAACTACCTCTGAACAATTTCAATGCATTATCTCGCCTTTTCCCTGGGGCACCAACTTCACTCGTCCATACTTTTAATATATTTTGTCTGCATGGAGCAGATCAAGTTATTACATGCCAGCAGATCACAACTTACAGAATTTCATTGCTTCACAACGAAGCAATGAACATCTCTGTTCTCTCCTATGATGCGAAGTGTAACGGAAATGGTCAATACTGCGAAAGTCTGTAAATTATCTGCTGGTTTGTTGTAAAGCTGATTTGATATTTTTACTCAAACATGCTGAATACTTCTATATATTCCCAACCACAGACATTTCACCAAGGAAGGCTGTATTCATGCACATTAAAAAAAATCACATGCCAATTCAAACGAACAAATAAAGTATCTTACATAAATGCAAACCACTTAACTTCTTCCTCAGTAGAGCTTTTATATTCCTGATTAAATATCTCATTTTTATTCCTGTTTCAATGTCTTTCAAGCCAGAATTTTAGTTGCTCTTCAGAACAGAAAAGAAATTTAGTGATCGAGATTTTACAATTAACTGATTTTTTGAACTCTTAAACTTTTTACCTGGAGTGCAAAGCCATTATGTTCTTTTCTTTCATTAGGTCCCCCCATCTACCCCCCAGCTCTTTGGCAAGGCTGAACAGGAAACTCATGTGATCCTATCCTGTCTCTAGAGACTGTTCATCAGCTCAGTTCACAACTAAAAAAATAAATAAATAAATACAATAAAGTAAAAGGCTGGAGCGAAGCAGCACTTACAGCATTGCGTTCTGTTCTACGAGACTATCGTTACTGTACATGGACAAACAATGGGCATCTTTCTCTGACAACACAATGACCTTTGCTATTATTTCTCATCATGTGTCTTGAACCTAGATTTCTAGGCTAGTTATTCACTTCCTCCAGTCTGATATCTACATACACAAAAATATATTCATACACATATTTTAAAAAAATGGTGAACTTCTATGCTATATGGCTGTTCCCAATAAAATACTTGGGAAAAGAAGACAGCATACGGTTATCTAAAACCATTTTCTCATTTTATTCCAAACTAAAACAAACAGCACCGAAAGGTCATTGGTCTCACAGACTAGAATTGTTTTGATGAAGGCCAGCCTTCCGTTCTGTTGACAAGCATCTCAATTCTTTTCAACAGCTCTGGGTGCCCCCACTGGAGGAACATGCAGAGCAGTCATCAGCCTTGGGGCGCTGCTGGTCCTTGGTGATGGTTTGCAGAACTATCTCTGATGCTACCATTTTCCCCAAGTTAGGATACATAATCATGTAAAATAAGTCCTTAACAGCAGATATGCATAGGGACACTGCTAGAATTTGTACTCTAGTACCTTCATTTAGCCATACTGGATTCTCAGCCTCATTATGTGCTTCTTCAGAGTAAACTCAGGGAGTTTCCTCCAAGAAGGCAAACACCACATCCCACTCTGATTAGCAGGTCAAGTGTTGCAGCCCAAACCGGGATCAGTAAATAAGAGGCATGAAGCCAATGGGGAAGGGAATGGAAGTTCTGTGTACAACCTGCCTTTCCTGTAACTGCCACACTACCTTGGGAACCCAGTTCTGAAAGGTCTTGTGATTAATGGCCAAGACTTAAACACAATGATTTCATCCTATTGTCTTCCCAGCTAAAAATGAGACTCACCACATTTTAACCCGCAAATGCGAACAACTCTACACAAGATATCTTTGATTCAGACCTCCTTTTAGGATTTATTCTCAGAGGTTTTTCCTGGTGAAGACCTCTAACCTTTCCAAGATTAGACAGTTAAATAGAGTTGTGAACAACTGAAAGAGAAGTCCATAAGGAAACGTGAATTTAAACAGCCTGAGGACAGTTCACGTAGGAAGTGCTGCACAGAGATAGCTCAGGGACTTAGAAATCAGGAAATTTAGGTTCTATTTTCAGATATGCCTTGAGCATGTTGCTTTCTTTACGAAAACTGCCAGATGTGAAGTGAAAGGCTGCTTACTCTGTGGAGTGTTTAAAGAAGTCTCTGATTAAGGCTAAGAGTGAAAATCAGCTAATGGCACTTTTAAAGCAGAATGAAACAAATAAACAAATACGCTGGGCTGAAAAATTGTGACCTTCTGGGTTAATATTTATTGTCTGCCCTAACGTTGAACTGCATCCCATCTTTGTAGAGACAGAAAAAGAATTCTGTTCACTTTGAGTTAGAAAAAGATAAAAGAAATCCCACTGTCACATTGTCGGGAAGGGCCCACGGGTGACTGGTAGTTCAGGATCTCAGCCAGTGCTGGAGTCCTCACATGTGTCAGTGTCCAAATGTTCCTGACCTAAGCAGTTAGGAACATGGAGCAGCCCACCTCTGCAAGCAGCTCATTTCACAGGCAGATAACGGGAGCTGAGAGAGTGCTGAATGAGGTCAAGCTGAAGCCTGCTGGCTTCCACCTTTACTGATCCCCGACCTGTTCTCTGACATGTCGCAGATCAAGCCTGCTTACCTTCTTCCTCATGACATTCCTCCACACACTTAGAGGCAGCGATATTGTCTCCCTCCAGTTCTCTTCTTCAATTCAAAGCATCACCAGTTTCTTCACACCATCCCTCACACTACCAGCCTTTGAGGCAAATCAAATCACCTCGCTTGCCATGTTTCTCACATCAGGAAGCTAGTTGTCAATGTCCACTCAAAAGGGTTTTAGCCCGTAACTGCTACCATGGTCCGAGGCCGGATAATCAGCATGGACTGCTCTATGTCATTCTAGGTATGCTGTGCTAATATAAGGGTTTTTTTTTTTCCCTGAAATTTTTACTTTGCCTACTATTTGTTAAAAATTTTTTGTTCTGTTACATAGCTGTTGCCTTATATTTGCATGACTGAACTCAGTACTTAAATATTACTTAAATTATTTATTATTTTTACAATTTCATCTTCTTAGCGTTTGCGCATTGTTTCAGCCATCTGACACTCTTTTTGGCAGAGGACAACAAGCCAGGAATTTCTCAGTCTGGGCGGAGTGCAATGTTCTGTGAGGTGCCAAATCCTACCCATGCAATTCATCCACACAGGGACTCTGTTAAATAGGGCTTCCACCAAATTTTGTTGCTATATCTAAATCTGGAAGGTTACATAAATTCCTGATAGGTAAACCAAGATTCAAATCTAGCAAACTAACTACATAAGAACACTTCAGAAAGTTCATAATCAATGGAAATAAAATATAATGTCACACAGCCATTACTGCACAGCAGGTTAAGCCCTGCTTGGGATGCCCACGTCTAGTACCAGGCTGTCCCGGAGCACTTCTCTGCTTCTGACCCAGTTTCCTGATAATATCCACCCCAGGATGCCGGAGATATCTCAAGTACTTCAATCCCTGCCACAAAGGAGGGAAACCTACATTGACTTCCTGTTTTTCACTTGGCCAAGCCCCAGCTGTTTTGCAGACATCTGGGGAATGAAAGAGTTAATAGTCTCTCTTGCCCGTCACTTCTTCCATTTCCCACTGCCTTTCAGATGAATAAAAACTCCTTTTTGGAAAAGTTTTGAAAACAAAACTGTTTTGAAATCTGTTTATATATTTCACAGCACATATTTTCTGTGAACTTTTTGAAGGTGGTACACATACATGAGACTCCAAATTTTTACACCAAAATAAATATATCCTTTTATTTGATATTTTCATGAACTTTCTGAAGTTTCCTCATAGGTGGTATGTTCTTTCCATTCTGCTGTACTGTTCTGGGATGTCCTTGAGTTTTGTTCCCATTATTTAACATTTTGACTGTCACTTCATTTAGCAGAAATCATACAGAGACATTAATATCCTCAATTAATTCAGTACTTTTCAAATGTACACAACCAGGGTGAAGACAAAATCAGTAATCTTGGTTGCCTACAATTAACTTGTGATGTCTGACCTTACAAAGCAATTTAATCAAACTCTCACCAGGCAATGACTTATCTTGTCCACATGGGTCACACTGATTCACTTATTTTATAACAAAGAGTGTTTACTGTGAGCCAGGATCAGTTTCAGGCACTGGTCATAAACAAATGAACGAGTCATGATCACCATGATATCCTTGTCAGAAGCCAATATGTCTGCTTTAATTCACTTGTAGAAAACCAGTGCTGACTTTTAGCTATCAATGGCTTCTTCTAACCGAGGGAAAATGTCACAATGACAGCTGGCCCGCCTGCAGGAAGAAGGTAAGTGCACCCAGCAAAATGAGCAAAATAAAGGGTATGCAGAAAACAGCATTTATTGAAAAGGCAGATTTACCGAGAAATGGAGAGGCAGAGAAAAGGATCCCCTATCCCAAGAGGCTGCAACGGCCAGAGCAGAGGAATACAAAACCAGGAGCCAGGAGCTTCTTCCGGGTCTCCCACATGGGTGCAGGATCCCAAAGTCCTATCCTCTATTGCTTTCCCAGGCCACAAGCAAGGAGCTGGAGTGCCCATATGGGATCCCAGCTTGTCCAAGGCAAGGATTTAAGCACTGGGCTATCGCACCGGGCCCAAGATGATTATTAAGATACTTATCTTCCTTCACAATAGAGTACCTGAATTTAATCCTCAGCTCCGGATCCTGACACTAGCTTTCCAGTAATGCAGATCTGTGGTGGGCTCAAATGGTTGGATTTCTGCCACCCATGTGGGAGACCTGGTCTGAATTTCCAGTTATTGATTTTGATCTTAGCCACCCCTAATCATTTAGGGTACTTAGAGAGTGAACTAGCAGATATGAAACTCTCCTAAGTAAGTAAGGACGCAAATTAGTTCTAACAAAGAATACAGGACCAAAGTTTTTATCTTTTCAACCACATCAATGGCATTTCCCTTTCCCTGTAAGCATGAATTTATACAAAATACACTTTCCAAGTCAACCTTACGGAGAATTCATTTGGAAACTATTCAATAAAAGCCTAAAAACTGGATTTTGAGAGACAGCAATGAAAAACAGCGTAGCTTCCATTTATTCAACAAGTACTATGTGCTTGGCACAGCATTAAGTACTTTTAATTGATGTAGGCCACATAATAACTCTACTGGGAATGTAATTTTTAAACTCCCTATTTAACTCTCTAAAAATATTTTTGTGCATATGAGAAAACAGAGGCTTAGGGAGATTATGTCACACAGCTGGCAAGTCAAGGAGTCATCTGGCTCAGAACTGCCTGACTCCAAAAGCAGTGTTCTTCCTACCTCCCACACGGAGACAAGTCGTGCCCTCAGCTTTTTGTCTTTAAGTGCTCAGCACTCCAGCACGGAAGTGTTTTAAATGTCAGGAGAATGTAAAAGAGCAAATTTGTGTGTTACCTAAGGCATTCACCCCATTATCAAAACCAATCATTTTTTCAAGTCTCGGTCTCAATTTACTGAATCCATAGGTTGAATAAAGAAAGACCCACCTATAGCAAAGCTATAAATATGGCTATACAGGAAAGACTATAGGAAACAAGTGATTGGGCTTGAGGAGATTTTGTGAGATTTTACCTGTTCTACTCTCTGCTTGCTAATACCTGAACCAAGTTACTAGAAAATAAGGTCTTCAGATACTAATTAGGGATAGAAGTCTCTTTGTCTCATAGAAAATAACAAACTTGGTCATCTCAGCTTCCAGAGAACCTTAGCCCACGACTATTCAGATGTCCATGAGCAAAAATTGCAGGAGAAACTGAATGAGTCTTCTCTTTTTCAGTCCTCTCATCTACTTCCAACAATCTCTGTCACACTCTGTCCTCTGGATACGGCCAACTTATCCTCATTTTTCAGAGTAAACGCCAACCTGGACCCTCTATTACTGGAAGATGAACTTACTATTTAACTAATCCATCACACCTACTATGAGCTTCCTCCCTTTCATCCTCTTCATCTCACTAATTCTGTTCAGGAAAAGAACTTTTCTCCCACACTGCTAACACCAATCCCTGCCCCTGCAATGTATGCCTTCAGTTTCTCCCCTACTGCCCTTCTTGGTTGTTTTATTCCCTGCCAGTTTCTCTCTCTCTCTCTCTCTCTCTCTCTCTCGCTCTGTTTCTCTTTCTCTCTCTCTCTCACACACACACACCTCATCCCTTGAACTTTTATTTCTACAGATTCTTTCTCTTTGCTTACAAATGTCCTTAAGTATACCCTCTTATTTAAAAAAAAAATCTGCTCTCAGTCCTGCTCCTCTTCCTTCCCCCAATCTGGCATCCTCACTACTTTCACAGTTTGCAGCAGCAGAGTCCACTTCCGGACACCCCCACTCTGTCTGCCCTCCTTGCAATCTGGTTTCTGCTTCTGCTACTCCACTGAGACATCACAGACCCAGAGGTCACCAATGACTTCCTCATGGCCAAACACACTGACATTTTCTCCTCTTGTCCTTCAACCTTCTCTGAAAATCATCACTTTGTTGACTCTGTGTTTCTCTTTCATTAGTACTTCTTTAGCAACTACTTTACAACTCTTGGGACCACACTGAAGATGGCTAAGGTGTAGAGTGATCCTTCATGACGTTATATTTTCTTGGACATCCTCAAGAAATCTTCATGAATCTCCCTGGCTCCCACCATTCTTAAATATACGCTTCTGCAGTCCATCCTTGGCCCTCTTCTCTGTACATCTTAGTCACAATCTTACAACTTCAGCTATTACGTCTGAGACCAAATAGAAATCTCTTTCTACTCTAGCCCTTTAGTACTTTTGTTCCATTTTTCAAATCCATCTTGAAAATTGCCCAAACTCTGAATTTCATGAATTTATTTTCATTTTAGTTGAAATGCAGAGGGACAGAGACAGAGAGGTCAGATCAAACCAGGAACCCAGAACGATATCTTCGTTTCCCCCATGCAGGGCAGGGACCTAACTACTTGAGCCATCATCTGCTGCCTGCCAGGACACACAGTATTGAGAAGCTGGGCCAGAAATAGAGGAGCTGGGATTGAAACTAGGCCCTCGGATACAGGGTTTACACGGAACGCCAGTGTTTCAGCTGATAATTTAACTACTGAATCAAAGGCCTGCCTTCTCAAACTTACTACTCATACATGGAATTCTTATTTTCCCATTTAAAAATCCTGCTTTATTTCTTTCAATAGAGTCTGCTTAAAATCAAGTAACATCTCCCTTTTCTTGCTCATCATACCTAAATTGTCAAAATCTACAGATTTTACCTCTGGACTATTTTTCATTTTTATCTCTCACTTTTACTACTATAACGTATTAATTTTCACTTCAATCACAGTTTGCAAAAACTGTCAGAATTTCGGCAACACAGGCAGATCCCTGGTATAATTCTATTTATTTTTCATTTTTTAACTTATTTATTTAAAATGTCAGAATTACAAAGGGAAAGGAAAAGGCAGAGATATCCCATCTGCTGGTTCACTTGCCAAATGGCCATAATGGCCAGTGCTGAAACAGCCAGAAGATAGGAGCCTGGAGCTTGTTTCAGATCTCCAAAATGGGTACAGGAGCCCCAACTCTTGTGCCAGTATTCACTGTTTTCTCAGACATGTTAGCTGGGAAAAAGATCAGAAGAGGAGCATGTATGTTGCAAACCAGCACCTGCTATGCCACAGCACCTCTGCAGCACCGCACCAGCATCTAATAGTTTACTTTTAATGGATCTATATTCATTTCTTTATTTTCTGGATTCATCTCTGGCAATACAATTCTCAGAGTCAGAGGCTTCATGTTTAAGCTATACTTATACATTAAGCTTTTATTAAAATCTGAAAACCACTTAAATCATGCACTCTGCATATTTTTGGAAACATTTAGTTTGATTATACGAAAACAGTCTTTTGGCTTTTGAATCCACCTCATTAAACTCTTCCAAACTAATTGTTCAGAATTATAACTATATCCTGTCAGTTTCTTGCTCAAAAACTCATTCCCCTTCCAAACCTGCCAAAGTCTCTAACCAATGTTGTCTCAAAGCTGCAGAGGCCTGCCTTCCCAACTTCATTTCCTGTCTCTGGCAGCCTTATCTCAGGCTTGATGGAACCAGTCCCTGCCAATCACTGCTTCCCACACATTCCCTGTGCTATTCTGGCTGCTCCTACCCCAACCCCCTCCTCGTCACCAGCCTTCAAAGTTCCCCCTTTCTCGACCCCATCTGCAATCTCCTCAAAACATCCACTCATTCCCTCAGCTGGAAGTAATCTTTTCTTCCTCTAACTCGTCTGCCCCTCTACCCATACGTTGAGTTGTTTTTGCTTTCTATTTTTAATTGTTGTTCTGTAGTCTCCTACATGTATTTTAAATCCTTGAGGACTGTTTCTGGTTCTGATCCATCTTTGTATGCTTCTATAGTGCTGCAAAGTACTTGCTGATAGGAAAAAAAAAACCATCACATATTGGTTGAATAAATGAATATATGAGCCAGGTAACATTTTGGTATAAAAGACTTTTGATTAAAGTCATTTTCTCATCATTTGTTTTCTCAACAATTAATCTGTACATGTTGGTAGGACTGGATGAATGAAAGAAGGTGAGGATACAGCCAGCTATTTTTCCTACATTTACTTTTATTTATCTGAGTCAAACAGAACAGACATAATATTTTTATTAAACAAAAGCAAAACAACAGGGGTTGTTCTTGGTGGCAACTAGTTTCAATTTACTTGGGCTTATACTTTAAATTATTTTTATTTTAAATTTATGAAAGGAAGTGAGATTTAAAAAAAAAAAGAAAGGCAAGAGATATGTCACCTGGACACAAAGTCACCATTACATGTTGAACTCTGTAAGGCACTACAGCCAATGAGCCCCCTTCAGTATTGCCAGCAGGCTTCTCCATATACTAGAAGTGGTCTAGACTTGGAGTTTTCCCTTTAAATCCTCTTTTAAAATATCATGATCCCCAGGATGGAGTATGCTGTATACACCAGCTGTTTGATTCCACCCCAAATTCCTTTGTTGGAACCGCCGACGTGAGAGTATCAATAAGCAAGGTTTGGACTGGTGATTGGATAATAAAGGTGGAATTTTCATGAATAGGATTACCACCTTTGCAAGAGAGCTCCCTTCCTCCCCTGCTGTGAGGATACAGAGTGAAGACAGTCGTCTATAACCACCAAGTGAGCCTCACCAGATGCTGAATCTGTGAGCAACTTGATTTGGACTTCTCACTCTCCAGAATCGTGAGAAATAAATCTCCCACGGTCAATCGTATTCTATTATAGCAGCCCAAAAGGACAATGACAGAATATAAAGAAGCAATTAAAGCTTCCTTCCCAGTGGACCTCAGAAATTTTGAAATTAGCCTTTGCACCTCCACAACTACCACATAACTTTGTCATGCTAAGCAGTTTATACTTACCACTCCCAAGCTAAAACTAGATAAAATACTTTAACACAAATATATACAGCACGGGACTGTTTCTCTACTCAAGAGAACTTATTGTCTATTTTAATGCATTAGGGTAACTAAAGGCTCTCTTGTTCAGAGAACAAATGCACGTGGCCACTCTGAGCCAATAAGTGGTCCCATCTTAAATACTGTGGTAGAATCAGAATTCTAGTGATAAATTTCAGTTAAGATGTTCAAGTGCAAAATTCAACCCGAACAGTTTAGGGCCTTCATTGCTCTAGGCATTATCAGTCAATTCCTCAGGAAAACGAAAACCTGCTATGATGTCATAAAACTTCACAGACTCACAGAATAATAAAGCTGGAAATGGCCTCAATGAATGATTCCCTTGGACATGTCAGCATGTCCCAAGTGCCCGATGTGCTTCGTGTTGAACTGCTTGTTTTTAACATGGAGCACACCTCTGCCTCAAGGCCTGTCACTAGCACTCCTGACACCACAGCCTGCCAATACCCACAGCTATTCAGGAACAAGTCCCAGACTCATCCAACAGAACCCAGCAAGATCCCTTGCATAAAACTAAGCTCGTGCCTTGGTTGGCTTTGAGCCACAGCAGCCAACAAAACACCACATTCATAGAGAGAGTAAAGCTCTGAGGTAGCCTCAGGTCGACTGCATGTAATGTTTTCAAAAATCTCAAGGAAGGAATAAGTCTCCAACAGCAAGTCCACTTTGTTACCTTTTTAATACCATTATTCCATAAACCACTGTTCAAAGAAATCATGTTAATTAGTGCAAACACTCATGATTTTATCCAGCCATTCCTGGGAGCAGAGTGCTTTGTTGTTTAAGTTCTAAATGATTTAAAGATGATTTGAAAAGTCAAAGAACATTTTTAGAAAAGAAATGATAAACAATGAATTTGAGAATGGTGAACAGCGGGACTTCAGCGAAGACTCAATTAAGGACTGCACTGACTTGAGCCCAAAAACATAATAAATTTAAATAGATAAATAAACATAGGACTCCAGTGAATGAGATCCTTTGAAGAGCCTAAAGCTTCAGGTATGGTGACGACACACTTGGCCCCAGGGACTAGCCTGGTAGTCTAATGTCACAATACCCTTCCACTGGCACTGCCATCTCAAACATGCTTTACTGGTTCATTGCATGCTATAAAATAGCTCAAAATGTTTCCCCATCCTGACATGAGTTTTCACAATGACTTCCTGATACTAATTTGATCTTTGTAGGAATGGAATTTCTGACCTGACTGGTTATTTTTATGTACATCAGCCAATAAATCTATTACCTGTTTCTGAAAGAATTTGGGATTTCTGTAAAATATGTAGAAGTAAAGAGTTGTATTATTTTTAGTACATCCCATATGGGAGCCAGCTTGAGTCCCAGCTGCTCCACTTTTGATCCAGCTCCCTGCCAATGCACCTGGGAAAGCAATCTAGGATGAGCACCCACGTGAAAAACCTGGAAGAAGCTCCTGACTCCTGCCTTCAAACCAGCTCAGGATCAGCCACTGCAGTCTTTGGGGGAGTGAACCAGCAGATGGAAGACCTCTCTGTCTCTCCCTCTCTGTGTCACTCTGCCTCTCAGGTAAATAAATCTTATTTAAAAATCAAATTTCCATAGAATTCAAGATACCTATAAATAAATCTAAAAGTAAGTCCTGATCTGTCAATTTCTCTTTTCTCTCCTTTAAATGACAATGAATGGCTGGGCACTGTTATCCATATAAATGAATTTTACTTTATGCAAGTAGTTGTTTATATTATGTAGAGAAATTCACATGTGGATTTTCTCAAAAAATTTACCTCTCACAATTGACACAGCTCACTAGAGACAAAGAACTGTTAATACTGAAGCCTACCTCCTTAGGCATATGTCAATGACCATACTAAATACCTGAATAGGAGAAAAAAAATTCCTGTTGGCTAAAAGTTTTTAAAGCCATTGAGACATACTTTTATGAAAACATCCAATGCTTTAAGCTCTAACTCCAGATATATACACATACATATATACACATACAGGTATGTACACAATCACATACATACACACACATATATATATATATACATATATATTTATGTTTTTTAGAAAAAATAGGTTGGAGATTATCAGAGAAATAGGAAAAGACTAAATAGTCTGTGTATCTTAAATTGATAACTGAAGCTTCAGGACTCTCTGCCACCTTTTATTAGTTGTGTAAGTCCAAGCAAAATATTCAATCTCTCTGGGAATTATTTGTTTGCCTCCTATGTAAAATGAGAGTAATAACATGACACTGAAGATAAGAAATCAAACCTCATTTGAGAGTATTTCAAACTGTAAGGATGGGTTCAATTTGTCCAATTCTCTTTCCTTGCTACAGTGACCAACTTCTGAACACCATGGAAAGAATTATGCTAGAGGCTCTGGAAACCTGGCTTGTAACAGGGATTCCCAGGAGGCCACTCTCTGCCAGTATACTTGAATGCCTGAATGAGGCAGCCCACAGCTCCAGCCATCATCTTATAACCACAGAGAAATCCAACATCAGGGCATCCCATCCCCACATGTGGATAGGAGACCAAAGGCTCCTGGGGCCCTGAGGACCTCAACAACTCAACCTCCCATAAAGTCCACCATCTTTCACACCTTGCATCTGTCCATTATGCTTTCACTCAGCTCTGTTATTCACAGGCAAAACCATTTTCACTAACACAGCTTCCTAACTTTCCTTGTGAACACATGCTTGGAACTTACTGACATAGATTTCTCTATTTTTCTTCCTGAATCTTTAATATTTCAATTTTTAAGAATACCATATAAGAGTAATGATGACAGACTTATGCTGTGTTAATAAAGAAGCAGCTGTTATTTTTGATAAATATCCTTGATGATTCAGCAGTATAACATCCAGCATTATGTGTCTCCAAGAGATCTTCAGACCCCTAGAAAATGATTTTTCATTGCAGAGCCAACACAGTGATTTTAGTAACCTAATATTCTCTACTTCATGTAGGGAATACAGTAGAGGACTGAGATATGTGCTATTGATAATTATAGGCTTTTATAAATGTCAAATCGAATGAAGTAAATTAAATAATACAAAGCTATTCATTTCTATGCCTCAATCTTTCTGAATTAGTCCATTCAAAAAAAAAAGTTGAAAGGCAGGCATTTAGTCTAGTGGTTGGGACACCCACATCGCTCAACACTGAGTGCCTGAGTTCAGATTCCAGCTCCAATCCCAACTGCACTCTCCTGCTAACATGTACCCTGGGATGCACCAGTGTTGACTTGGGCAGTTGGGTCTATGTCCCCCACATGAGGAAGAGTTTGAGGAATTTCCTAACTTCCACCTTGCACCTAGTCCAGTCACAAGCTATTGCGCTCATTTGGGAGAGTGAACTTGTACGTGAGAACGTATGCTCTTCCTCACACTCATTCCCTCACTGCTCTCTCTCACACACACACCTCCCTCATTTCAAAAAGAATGTTTGAACCTACAGCATTTCATTCCCTTCCCCGCCAGAGTCTAATATTTTTATCAACAGCTGCCTAGAGTCTGTATTTAATCTTTAAGATAATTTATATTTTTGATTGTTTTGCAAATCAGTAATAAAACCAATCCAATCCAATATACTAAGTGTTCTTTAAACACTCTACCGATTTCCTCAGTTATATGATTTGTATTTGCTCTCAAATTTCACAGTGGCCTTTGACCCATTTCCTGGTTTTTAACTATATGTAGGGGAGTAAAAGCCAGTGAGATAAAACATACAATAAAGCAGGACATTATACTTCTTTCACAAAATAGACTCTCCTTTTCAAGGAAATATGTTCATGAAAGTCTACTTACTTCTATAATAAGTTAGTCCCTCAATTTGCCTATAATATGGTAAGTATATTGGAAGTTGAGTGGGATCTTTAGAGAAAAACTTCCATTCACTGTAATATTCTGTCAAAAATGATTTTTAAATACTCAG
The DNA here is from genome assembly GCF_017591425.1 of Ochotona curzoniae. Classification (NCBI taxonomy): domain Eukaryota; kingdom Metazoa; phylum Chordata; class Mammalia; order Lagomorpha; family Ochotonidae; genus Ochotona; species Ochotona curzoniae. Next base: position 46,116,104 of record NW_024467122.1, read on the forward strand.
TTTTTAACTGCTAAAAGGCAAAAGTCTGCCATTTCCTAGAAAATTATAAAACTATTTTAGCTTATTTGGAGCAGGCATTAAAGTTATTGATTTTGCAGAAAAAAGAAAGAGCTAAAGTATTTTTTAAGTGAAGCATCATGTAAGTACAAGAACACATTATAGGATCAAACACAAGAAATCACATTGTGTATTGCATACATTCAGGTATAAACGAGAATTTTCAGACTAAGAATTAAAGTCTCAAGGAAACCTAACCAGTAAACATATTTCTTATCTCTTAAATTATCAGTGTCTTGTATTGAGTGGATTCTTTAAGATATGCCACAAATAGTAAAGCACCTGTGATCAAAAAAATTAACCTAAAATAAAACGCTAATTCAAACATAAACCCAATACAAATAAAACTTTTATATTAATAAATGTAGATTTCAGGTTAGTTTTGTTTTGGGTTGAAACTATTTATTTCATTGACAAACAATTCCAGAGTCCAAACATTTGTCTTGTTAAACTGAAGCCAATGTTTATTTTAGCACTGCTAGGAAACCTAAGTGTTGTGTAAATGGGAAAATACTGGCTGGAGAAACATTTACACAAAAGATTGTGTCTATTAGGATGATGAAAATGTTTTTGAAATATATCTTTTGGGGTGGCAAGGAGGACGTCTTCTTTAATTATTATAATGATATCCAATTTGAGAAAATCTTCTAGAAACCAGATTCTTAGACACATAGATGTCTCTCAAAGCTGTTCCTGGTTTTCTTAACTTTCCCTGGTCTCTATCAGCAAGAGTATAGACTGAAAAGGAGGTTCTGAAAGAAAGTGGTCTGAGTACAAAAATACACAGGAATGTGTACAGTCCTATGTTAAGTGAACACCTACACAGAGTGCGCATGGTGTAAATGACTGAATCAATTAAACTAGCCTACAACGAATTAAGAAGCTGTTCAGTCAAAGCAAAATGAATAAGAGCCTTGAATTAATGACCCACTGGAAATGGGGGTACGAAGACAAGGAGACACCAATTAGTATGTACTAACCCACGTTTTTCACTGCCTAGAAAATTCTGTTTCAGGAGCATTGCAAAGCACTGTTTTAAGGAGAATCTCCTGAGCTCCATAGATCACTTGGTGAAATAAACAAAAGAACTTTCCTAATTAAACAGGGGGATTTATGGTGGCTCTACTTTATCTTTTGCTATTTTCAAGTTCACACTCACATCATCGCATTCCTCACCTTAGAAAGATATAATTCACAATATTAACTGCACTCAAAATGATTTAGGAAACGTGGGAGAAACCTGGTCCTTGTTCACAAATACCATAATTTTATTCAGTTTCCATTTGCCGACCTCTTTGTTTTTAGCTTTAAATTTAGTCACTATTTACTGCAAGTGAAACAAAACACGAAGTTACTGCTCCTTAAGAAAACATGAAAGGGAAATAGATTTTTGAATCGGAATGCATCTGAAATGTCATCCAGTCTCCACAGTGCACATCAGTAGTTCTACACCTATAAATTATAAATTAACATACGCATGCATATATATATTTGGAGTAGGAATATTGATTGAATCACACAATGTGAAAACTTATTAAAGACATAACTTTTGAAATAGTTACCTTGTATCTGCACACGTAATTCAATTTGTGAACAATATGAGCGAGGATTATGTTTGCAGAGCAGCATCTCTCTGTGGTTTTTTACAGGCTCTAGATCCCTACGTGAATAAAGATGCTTGTGGTCTGATTCACTGCCACAGGTTTATTCATACAAGGTTTTACCTTAGGCTATTGGTTACAAGCCTGTTTAGCAGCTTTTATTCAAGGCAGATGAATACTTCTGACAGAGGACGCTACTCCTTGATGCAGTTTTTTTGTGGCATCTACACAATTAACTTTCTTTCATTGCACATCAGTGGCATGTTAAGTTTTTCCTAACAACCTCTACAGACGCATATACTCTCATCACACTGTATGAAGCATGACCAATAAAAAGAACATTGATAGGCACTTTGACTCAACACAGCAGCAAGATGTTATAGAGGCTGAACCAGAGAAGGTAGAAATTGATCATTAAAACACTTCCCTGTTCCTCAGACCTTTCATAATGGCAGGGCTGTGTTTGGAACCATGGATTTTTTTTCCTTGTAAAGAAACATGAATGGAGAGACTACGGTTTGTTTGCAAAGAAAGCATGCTTCAGTGTTATTCAGTAACTGAACCTCAGCATTTAATCATACATCCCACATAGACCAATTACAATGTATACCATGGAGCTGGCATTGTGGCAAAGTGGGTTAAGCCATTAGCTGCAAAGCCATTATCACATGTGGACATTAGTTCAAGCCTCAATTGTTCTACTTCCAATCCAACTCTCTGCTGGTGTGTGAGAAAACGGCAGAGGGTGACGCAAGCACTTGAGCTCCTGCATTCACAGGGGAGACCAGAGGCCCTGGCTCAGCCCTGGCCGCTTGGCCATTCAGGGAGTCAGTGGAAAAGGAATCTCTCTGTGTGTTTTCCATCTATTTTTTGAAAAGCAAAAATAAGGAGGCTGGCACAGTGGCTTGCAGGCTAATCCTCTGCCTGTCTGCTACCCTGACATCCCATACGGGTACCAGCTCGTGTTCCGGCTGCTCCACTTCCAACCCAGCTCTTTGCTTATGGTCTGGGAAAGTAGTGGAAGATAACCAAAGGATTGGGTCCCTGCTGCCATGTGGGAGGATGGGAAGAAGCTCTTGGGTCTGAGCTTTGGATCAGCTCAGCTCTTATCATTTGGGAATGAACTAGTGGATGGAAGACTCCTCTCTGTCTCTCCTTGTCTATAAAATCTGCTTTTCAAATAAAATTACTCTTGCAAAAACCCACTAAGTGTCCCACAGGTGAACTGTGCTCACTGAAATGCCCCACAAATTTCACTGAGAAAATGGTATCACTTTCCAATTAATTCACAATTTGCTTGCCTGTATATGCCTGTGTTTAAGCACATGTGTGTACATCCATATGTTGCCTATTCTACATATATTGACATATCATTATGATACACAAGTTACCATGTCTCAGAAAGTATGTTAATTAAAATATCTGTGCTAATTAAAATGTCCTCATATGTACAAATTCAATTACGTTCAATTTTGTATTAGAATATTTTTCAGTAATTTATTCATAGATCTTACTTGGAATTGCAAACTGTTGGTTGTATTTTTCAAATAGATCTATGAAAGATTAAAATGATCTTTCCTCAACGGACCTTCTTCAGCACTTTGGTTCTATGTTACAGTGCAGAGATTTGCCCAATACCCTTTTTCCTTCTATAAATGAATTTTCAATCTTAATGCCCCTGAAAATATAACAGTAGTTGGGTTTCAAAGGCACAGATACTGAAGCAGCAAAAGGAAAACTGACTCTATAGCAGGAGCCTTGCCAAGAGAACATAAAGTATTTATTCTTTTTTGCTAAGAAACCAGAAGTAGGTGGTGGAGGAAAGAAGCTAATGTGGAGTATCTCATGGACTCCAGGAGGCTTCTGGCTGCCCAGAATGTCACTGTCCTTTACCACAAAGCTCAGCAAGAATGGGAGGACAAGGCCTGAGGAGATGAAGGAGAAAGGAGCAAACATGAATAGAAGAGAGGAGAAGAATAAACATAACTTTAGGATGAACTCTCTGAGTCTGGGCAATGGAATAAAAATAACAATTATCACTTGTTATAACAATTTACACATTAGGCAAGACAGAAATGAGAATCTCCATTTTACAGATGATCGAAGTGAAGCTCAGGGGCAGGTGTTTGGCCCTGAGACACCATTTAGGATGGAACATCCCATAGTTAAGTCTTCGGGTTTGAGTCCTGGCTCCACTCCTGCAGCCATTGCAACTGGGAGGTCACAGGTAGTTGGATTCCTGTCAGCCAGATAGAAGACCTGGATAGAGTTCCTAGCTCCTGGCTATGACCTGGCTAAGCCACAGTCATTGCTGGCATTTGTAAAGTAAACTAAGGATTGAGAGTTCTCTTGGTTTGTCTCCCCTTACCCCCCAAGAAAATGAGGGTCAGAGAGGTTAAATGACTTGTATGCTTAACTTGGTTATCACAGAGCTTCTTAGCTGGACTAAACCTGTGATGAAGTTTCTGGTTTCTCTTACTCTAATACAAATACGTCACCACACTGTATACCTGCAAAAGTGGAGATAACATTCATGGATGTTTTAACACTTAGACACACCCAAAATGTCCATTTAGTGAAGAATTTTAGGGTAAAAAAAAATACAGGAAAGAGCCCAGGAAAGCCTATTTTCCAGAAGCTGATGTCCAGGTGGAAAACCCTGCGAGCTCTAGGGTGGCGGCAGCACAGTGTCACCAGCAACACAAGACCAGCAAGCCTGTGAGAGGGCGTGTCAGGTCCATTTTGCCACATTGCTTCAAAAATGACTGTGATCTACTTCAAAGAACTTTTTAAATCACACTGCTTTGATATATGTGTAGTGCAGACTCAGTAACAAGAGACAAAACCACAAGACCTTTATCTGCACTTCAAAGTCAGAAAAAAAAAATATATATATATATGTAATCTCCAAAACTGCCAAGCTAATTCTCAAAGCCCAAACACTACAACTCCTAAGTGTGGTTGTAGCACTGTATCAGAAAAGAGGAAGAGATAATGACTGTGTGGAGGCATGACATCATCATACTGAGACGATTCAGCCACAACTGAAAGACAAGCTCTCTCCAAACGAAGGAAAACAAGCGACAAAACAGTATGGAGTTTGCCTAAGGGACAAAAGGGAACATCTAAGAAAAGGAGATAAAAATCTGCATGTATCATCTTGGTGTCTTACACAATTATCCTAAACCTAATGCACCTCCATTTGATGTCAATTCTGAAATTTTTCTCATTTACACTCAGGAGATTTCAATGACTGATGACAGCTCTCAAACAGTTTTCTTGGGCTAGTTGCAATCAGAAGTCCTCTACAGTTTGGAAACATCCGGCCTGACTCCACAGCGTAGCAGCTTAAGTCCTCATCTTGCACATGTCAGGATCCCTTGTGGGCACCAGTTCTAATCCTGGTGGCCCTGCTTCCCATTCAACTCCCTGCTTGAGGCCTGGGAAAGCAGTCAAGGACATCCCAAAGCCTTGGGACCCTGCACCCACTTGGGAGACTCAGAAGAAGTTCCTGGTTTCTGGCTTTTGACTGGCTTAGCTCTGGCCATTGTGGCCACTTGAGCAGTGAATCAACAGATGGAAGATCTTTACTCTCTGTGTCTCCTTCTCTCTGTATATCTGACTTTCCAACAAAAATATCTTAAAAATTTGGAAACATCATGCCTAGCTTCACAATTTATTTCTCTTATTGGTCCTAACTGACAGTAGTCAACACTTAAAAGATCTCCAAATGCCAAACAGTAAAGGCTCAGGGGGCTGTCTTCTGTGGATCACTTTCTCGAACCATTTAGATCATGAGTGTTTTGCCTGAGTAGCATCACTGATTTTTAACTCCAGACTTGAATAGTTGGGCATAAAAGGAAACACAACTGTACCCAAACTCTAATTCTTTTTAGCTATCAAAGTATTTGGTTCAGAAATTGTAAGGAAACAAACTCTTCTCATTCCCAGACTGGGGATCTTACTAACATTGTGACCCAGCATGTGATCTGAATTCAAGGAAACACTAAGTTGAAGCCTACTATTACCATTTAGTGGGATGCTCTACCATGCATGAGGCACTGTCGGCTTCCTCACACCAAAAGCAAACCCACGAATCACAGGGCTCCTGAAAGGAAGTACTGTGCAGCCCTAGAGGGCACAGATTTCTGCTTTATGTAAATCAGAGCCTGTCATGGCATGCATGATTCACCGCTCAGGGTGTACTCTCCTGTGACGAATGAGCCCCGCTTAATTTGGCAGTGATTATGCGGGTTGCTGGCCCTCTAAACCCCTTTGAACTTGTAATTGCTGCTGGTTTAAATAATGAACATTAAGGGGAGTTGGATTCATAAAACTGTGGATAATAACATTTTTTATTCCCCCACCTTTGTTTTTGGTATGAGAGGATACTCCTCTCTCTCTCTCCTCCCTCCCTCCCTCTCTCATTCATACACACACACACACACACACACACACACACACACACACACACACACACACTAGGGCCACTGATCACTGCATTATGCCAGGCTGTTATTGAAATAAACTGTGGCCTTGTTCAGGGCCTGAACAGGCAGGGCAGATCTGAGGTGGGGGAAGTGTGGGATGGAGGCTGGTGGGAGCATCTGGGAGCTGTGCAAGAGAAAGATCAGAAAGGCCTGGATGGTGCAGGAAAGGAGGAGCATTGGTGCTCATGAATATTCATAGCGAGTCACATCTGTACCAGGCTTGCTCTCTACCTTTTTCCCCCTGTGCAGTGCAACACAGTCTATTAGTACAAACAAAAGGAGGAAATTTTGCAGCCACATCAGGCTCCACATTAACTCACTGTGGTGAACTTTCCCTTGGCTTTTTAAATTTTACATGCGGATTTAAATGTTTAAAGTTACAGCAGGAGATAGCCTTTCCTTTTCTAATGAAAGAATACCATCCCATTCTCCAAATTTGTGAAGTGGAAGAAAATGCATGCTCACAAAACATCCAGATGATTCACGCCAGCCCTCTTTTTTCCCCCTTATCCCAATCATTGGTAAAATTCCCCATTATTCTTTGATCCAGCAAAGTCCAATTTTGATTTTATTTTGGGAAAAATGAAAATGGTATTGATTAGGGATGGCAGAAACCAAAGTTAGCCAAGTCAGCTAGCTCTTACCCCCTGAAACAACAAAGAATGAATGATAAATTTAGCAGCCTCATGTTCACTTTTCAAACAACACTGCTGAGATTTATAGCTTCGCTGCTTCCATGGCAAAATAAGCCGCACACAGAAAGCTATCTGTTTTTTATTTTACTCTGTTTTCTCCAGTTTTTTGTTCTTTTTTTCTATTTGCAGGTTTTTTTAACCCTACATTTTCTTTTTTCTGATGTGAGTTGAATATCAAAGGCCAGTGCTGTTGGTACGCCTCCAGCTTGCAAAAGCCACTCAATGGGATGTTATTAAACCTGCGTCACAACATGGCAGATAGTGATTAATAGCAACTGTATCAACGGTAGCAACTTAAAAAAACAGTCTTTCTAGCAGCTCTAAAAGGGTCCAATGAGGTAAGAATAAGAAAAATCTGCAAAAGCTCAAGACCCCAAAAGCTTTTGGAGAGTAAAGTACAATGTCTGACAAAAAAATTTTTTTTCATGCATATAATAGGACTTCTACTTTACACTAAGTCATTTTAAACAGCTACACGTTAGTTTAAAATGAAGTCTGTGTACGACTTAGGAATCAGTTTTTCGATGTAACGGTGTCCCCCAAAATAACTAACAGATGGATTCCCACCCCCTCAATGAAACACTGAAACAAATTGCAAAATTGTCAAAATTTTATCATGAAGGCACACACTCTATAAAAAGGTTGATTTAAATGAATTGTAAATTTGCTTCATTGCACAATATTTTTCTAAAATTATAACCGGAAAGTATTCTGTTTAATTTTTTAGCATATCCTTTCACAAAACACATCTGCTGTGAAGTATTTCTAATTCATGCCTAACTGCCTTTTAACAAACACACAGTTGTCACTATGCCATCGAATTTTACTGGGGGCAAAAAAGTATATTCTCCATAGCTCTCTCCATAATAAGAATTTTGACCATTCCCAATGAGGCAAACAAGTGCAAAACACAACTCCAGATGCAAATGACACACAGGAGATTAAAGAAATGAGGAAGGATGGAAAGAAGTCAAAGCAAACAGAGATCATGGTAAAGGAGATTAGTGCTAAGGCTTGGGAGAAAGAACATAGAAAGCTTGCCAGGTTATGTTTCATTATTAGGAAAGCAATAAGCAGATTGGAAAAGAAGGAAAATGCCATTAACGAAAGCATGACTAGAATAGGTATTTGGCCAATTGGGAAGGCAGCCAGTTAAGATGCCCATGAGCCACCCTGAAGTGTCTGGGTTCAATTTCCAGCTTTGGCTCCTGATTTCAGTGTCCTGCCAGTGCATACCCTTGTAGGAATAACTGGGTTTCTGCCACTTGCATGAGAGACCTGGACTGCATTCCCAGCTCCCGGCTTTGGCCTCTGCCCACACAGCCAGGGTATGCATGTAGTGGTGGTAAGTCAGGAGCCAGCAGATGGGCACTCTGTATGTCTGTCTGTCTCTGTGTGTCCTTCTTTCAAACTTAAAAAAAAATCTATCTATCTATATATATATATATATTTAATTATGAATTTAAAAAGTTCGGTCTACTAAGAAAGAATTGAAGTGGGACATGCTTTAAGCTCTGACGAATGCAGATTTTCTGGTATGACCAGAAGTTCCTATTAGTTCCCACTTATTATGTTTACATTTTTATGTATTTGAAGGCAGACACATACACACATACATGTACATACACACATAGAGCTCCCATCAATTGGTTCACTCCCCAAATATCTGCAAATAGCCAAGGGCTAAACCAGGCTAACACCTTGAGTCATGGATTCAATTCACCTTGAACTATCACTTACTGCCTCCCACGGTGTACAACAGCAGAAAATCAGAGTTGGGGAAAAGAGCCAGAACTTAAACCCAGGTATTTCAATAGAAGTAGCATTTATTCCAAGAACAGATTTAATTGCTAAGCCAAATGCCTGTCCTCTCCTACTTATTTTTATCTCACACCCTTCTCCTGAGTTTTGTTGTTAGTTTTGTTAGTAGAAATGGGATTTTGAGAGTCTACGAAGTTTAGGACGCAGCTGTGCCAATGTCACTAAACATTTTTAGCTCATTTCTTCTTCAAAATTTTTAAGGGGATTAGAAAATATTTTCTTCCCTCAAAGGACTGAAATAATTCTACAAGTCAATTTTCCTCAAATTTAATGTAGGTAACTGGTTAAATGCTGTGCTCATGAAGCACCTCCTTTGTGTATCCTAACCCTGAGAGGAAGCAAAGTGACTCTCTGACAAAGAACGAAGTGAAGACTGCTGCAAAGTTAAATAACGGGGCCAGCTTTGCTGATTAGAGGGTTAAGTTGTAGCTGCAATGCTAATATCCCATATGGGTGTCAGTTCAGTCCTGACTGCTCCACTTTCAATCTGGCTCCTGGAAGTGGGCCACTGCACCCATGTGGGAGATCTGAATGAAGCTCCTGGCCATGTTGCAGCCATTTGGGAGTGAGGGGTGTGAACCAGCAGATGTAAGATTTCTATCCTTTCCTTTCTCTGTAACTCTACCTTACAAATAATAAATCTTTTTAAAAAGTGAAATAACTTGTCCAAGATAATTCAACTATTAAGTGACTCTGAAGTCTGATCCAAACTTTCTGTCATCCTTTGATCATTGAACATTTTCTTTATAATTGTAATTTACAAAAGGTTTGTAGACTCAAAAATACTTTGCATGGTAATCTTTAGAGAGAACAACACCAAAATAAAATTTTTTACCGCATCTAGGCCTGCAACTAAAATTCCTATATCCACTCTGAATGCTCTAAGGATTGTCTTCACTTTTTCGCAGCATGGTACAAGTTTCAGAAGCTGGAAAAATGTGGCTACCTAACCAGTGAAACCCACATCATTTCATTAGCATTTCTGGTTTTATGAAACTAGAATTATATAGAATTTAGACTGCCTGAAATACCCAAGATTCCAACCAAGTTTTTACCCATTCATTCATTACCAAGCAAATAAAAATTCATTGAGGTTCATTCATTTTATTTGAAAGGCAAACTTACAGAGAAAGTGAGAGATGTTCCATCCATTGGTTCACTTCCCAAATTGCTGCAACAGCCATGGCTAGACCAGGCTGAAACCAGGAGCCAGAAGTTTCAGTCAGGTCTCCCTCATCAGCTCAATGGCCAAAGAATTTGGGCCATCTTACCAGGTGCATTGGCAGGAACCTGGATTGGAAATGGAGCAGCTGGGAATTGAACCAATTCTCCCATATGATACTAGCTTCATAGGCACTAGCTTAACCCACTATACTAACACAATGCTAGCCTACCCATCAATGTCAAAAAATATTTTAGGGGATGGTATTGTGGCTCAGCAGGTTAAATGACAGCAGCATGTCACTTAGGAGTGTCAGTTCAAGTTCTGGCTACTCTGTTCTGATCCAGCTTCCTGCTATTCATTCTGTTATTTCAGGGAAAGATGACCCAGGCACTCGGACCCCTGCCTGCCACCCATAGGGATGATCATTTGATTTATCAATAGATCAAAGATCTTTCTCTCCTCTGTCACTTTCACTTTCAGAAAAAGATATTTTCAAAAATCATCTTATAATGTGCAAGCACGACAGAAGAAATTCATGTTATCAAGATGGAAAGATGACTGTGGTTTTGGTATCCTCCACTAATGGCACTGAGATGTATATGCTAGCTGCCGAAATCTGCACTGACAAGAAGCTGAGTGGGAGCAGGAATTAGGGCTTAAACCCAAGCAGGAACTTTACCACTAGGCCAAACACACGCCCCAGAGAGACTGTTTTACATATTCTATTTTATCAAGCTTCCCTTACATCCTGATACTAATCAACCATTTTTTATGTGAAAATTGAGAGAGGTTAAACATCTTATCCAAGGAAACCATGCTAGCCAGAGGCCTCCTGCGAATCAAGCCTAAATCTGCCAGCATACAGGTCTGACAAATCTGTAAGACACTTTAGTCCACCTTATATTCAAGAAACATAAAAGGGCTCAAGGTCACAAGGCATGTCACCATCCAGACTGTGATGTGTTTATATTCACTTTTATCTGCTGCTTCCCTCTCCCCTCGCTTCCTTCTCATCTTGGCCATTCTCTGTCAACAACAACAACAACAAAAATGCACTGTGTCTGCAATACAAAGATGATAGGTTTAAATGAGTATTGGGAAGTAGTATTTTGTTATCTTTCAATAGAATCATCACACACTACTTGTTCAATTAAAACTGCACAGTATCTAGGAACTCACATCCAGCACTCACTAGGTCAATGATGAGAATAAATTTAGAGCCTCACAGAGAAAGCACAGTATCTCGTTTGTGCCTGTGTCTTTGGAACGGCAGTAGCTTGCGCATGGGGAGAGGGAGAGACAGCTGCACGTGGTGATGACAGCGCCCTTCCACAGGCCCCGATCTTAGGTGCTGCCAGGTTCATTCCAATTGCTCACAGAGTGGATTTCAGATATAATCCAAACAGAAGTGACAAAATCCAAAACCACAGGAGCAAACACTGGCTTTCAAGTGCTGTGGGAACAGAGACATTTGTTTAAGTAACCACTGTTTTAAAATTGCATACATAGTAACACCAAAATAAACAGCTTGCTATGCTGTTTATTTTAAGATACACAATAGTAATGTAAAGTGTGGTGTGCCCCAGATCCAGGGAGCTTGAACATAATTTACAGTTGTAGAGAGCCCTGTGAGGGCTCAACTACACGCCAGGACTGTCTACTTCCTGATTAGATAACAGCGAAGGTCAGAACGCGCTGCTTTTTGGGCAGTGCAGAGCAAACAAGCCACCACAAAGACTGCGCTGCTCCTGCTTGTTGTGAATTATGAATCAAGTCCTGGGGAGAGCGGGGCTTGCCAAGTCTCCTTTACAAAGCATGTATTAATCACAGGTCCCGAGGAAGGGTCAAGGGCACGGTCTGCCAAACCAGGGAGTGAGCCTCATCGGCGGCCTTCCAAGTCCCCTCCATGCTTCCCCTCCCCGGTCTAAAAACAGAAGAAAAAGAAGGAGCGAGGGAGAGCACGAGAATCCTGAAACTACACAAGCTGGTTAGATGCTGAAGCATATGTAAAACTGAACTCTAAAGAGAAACAGCTAGATCAAACAAACCTCATGCATGATCAAAATAAGAACTCAATTTATTTCAGCCAACTGAATAGGCTGCCTCATGCCTTCTCTGCTTCCCCTTGCCTCCTCCTCCACAAGAACTTTGGTGAAACACTTGCTAGTTCATAAAGACCCCTTGGCTTCCTTCCTTCAGTCTCTGACAGTATTGGAAAGGAAAGAGTTCCATTACTACCCATGTTTAACTGAAATCCTAACACTTTGGTGTTGTAGTCTTTCTGGCCACACAACCTGAGTGAACTTGACCCAATGTCTTTACCCTCACTTGTGAAGCTATGGAAAGAAAAAGAAAACTTTCACCTTTCCATGGCATTGACATTACAAAACTTAATTTTGTCCTGAAATACTGTTTCCACACAAATTACTTGCTATGGTAAGATATCATTCTTTATTCCAAATTTTGTTTGTGCTAAAGCCCTAATCCCAAATTTGATTACACAAAAGGGACGCAACTAATCATGATTTTACTCATGATTTTTCAACTTAAGATGATGACAGAACAATAAGTACAGTAAAGGGTTTGGTGCCATAGCCTAGCAGCTAAAGTCCTTGCCTATCAAGCACCGGGATCCCATATGGGCAGCGGTTCTAATCCTGGAGACCCCACTTCCCATCCAGCTACCTCCTTGTAGCCTGGGAAAACAGCGGAGGAGAGCCCAAAGCCTTGGCACCCTGCACCTGTATGGGAGACCCGGAAGAAGCCCCTGGCTCTTGACTTTGGATTGGTTCAGCTCCAGCTAGTGTGGCCACTTAGGAAATGAATCAATGGATGGAAGATCTTCCTCTCTGTCTCCTCTTCTCTCTATATCTGACTTTCCAATAAAAATAAATACATCTTTTTTTAAAAGTGCAGTAAAATGACACTTTTATTTGGAAACATCCTGGGCAAGTGATAGGTACTGTGATAACTCTCATGTTACAATGCTCTCCTGGGCTGCTGGACAGCAAAATCAACCACGGCACCTGGTCCACCATAAACTCAGAAGCATAAGCACCTGACATGCTATAGCATATTGTGTACTTGGGCCAAATGTTCTAGAGGTTCACTGTATTTAAACAGGTTTTTTATTTAGGGTTATTTTCAGTCTAGGCTAAGTTTATCGGGATACAACCTCACTATACTTAAAGTAGCACCTGTATTTGGAGAGCTTTCAGGAAGTAAAGGTTAAATGATGTGTTAAGAATGAACTCCCAATGCAGTCAGATTGTTGGACTCACACAAGGATAAGAAGATGGCTCTCTAAATCCAAGAGATAACCTTTACCAGATACAACTCTGCTGGCTTCCTGCTCTTGCATTTCCAGACTCCAGAACTGGGAGAAAATCAGTTTCTGTCATTTAAGCCAGCTGGCATTGTTATGACAGCCCAAGCAAACCAATACACTTTCATTGACGTTACTTTTCTTCCATATTAATCTCCCAGGAATCACAGACAGTTGAGCTTCTTTCCTCCCTTACTTCCTAATCTCAACTCTCTACGTAAGAATTCCCAGGTATCTTTCTCATGAAGTCCTCAGTCTTTGCTGTCATATCTCCCCATTCACTCTTGTCCCAAGAATGTCAACCTCCAAGTCATAGCCACTCAAAATGTTTGTGTGAGATAGAACGTTCCAATTCAAATAACTTGTCTTTACTACTGAATGTTTCAATATGCATGATTAAGATCTTTCTGATAACTGGCTTCTCTTAATTCTGATGTCACCTACACCTGCTTCACCAGCCCTGGAAATTCATCGGCAGGACACTGTACTTAAAACACCAATATTAAAGCCCTGTTTACCTGACTCTTTGGTCTTCCTTTAATCTGTACCTCATTGGTGTTCAAGGTTCACAGTACAACTAATATACTTTATTTCTCCTAGTACAAATATAAAATATATCATCCCACATTATAAATACAGTACATATTGAACAGAAGATTTCAAACATAAAAAGTAAAACATCACCTAAATCTCACTACTCAATAACCACTTGACATCCTATACATATATCCATTTATATTTGTATTTATTTTATGCAATTGGAATAATGGCTTATATACTGACTTTTCCATTTCACTCAACTACACATTTAGAGATTTTTCTCACATCAGAAAATATTCTGGGGAATAGAGTTTTAAAATTATACAGTAGTCTATGTCATTCGCTTACTTTTTTAAAATTAGTAACAATGGTAGCTACTGACTTTTCATTGTCACAAATACCTGTGTATATACAATTTTTAATAATTTTAGTATGTGTTTATTTGTTGATGATAAACTCCTGGAAATCGTATCATTAGATTAAGGATATGAACACATTTCAAATGTCTTTTATACATATCTCCAGCTTGATTCTAGGAAGACTAGCCCAATTTTGATTGTCATTATTAAGATAGATATTTATTTCTACCCTAAACAGTGCTGAGAACTATAATTTTGTAATTGTTTCCTAATTTATTTCAGACATTTTGTTGCTGGTGTTTTAAAAAGTACTTGCTTGATAAGGACATTGAATATTTTTAAAATACTTAATGTTTATTTAGTTTTTAATCTACAAGGGAGAAAAAGAGAGAAAGAGAGAACGTGCTCTTCCACCTGCCGGTTTATCCTGAGAATTCCTGCAATGTTGAAGCCAAGACTGTGCCAGGTCAAAGCCAGAGGCCAGGCACCGCATCCGGTCTCCCAGGTGGGTTGCACAGGTTAAGCACTGGAGACATTGTCTGCTGCCTCCCAGGAGGCGTTACTTGGAAGCTGGATCAGGAACCAGCATAGCTGGCACAGAAATCAGCATTGTTGGGCTTCCCATGTAGCAGCTGAACCAACTGTGCCACCACATCCATCTCAGCACTAAACAACTTTTAAAAGGCCCAATGGCCATTTTTTCCCCTGTTTGTATAATGCTTCCTTTATTAAAACACAAATCCTTTGCTGCTTCTGATATTGCATATATTCTTTACAATTTAATGTTTATTTTGTTTATGTGATAACATTCAAAACTTTATAATTTTTTATTTTAAGTCAGTTTAGTCTCTCATCATCTTTATCATTCCTTTCCTCTTATAGTCTGAAAAACAAAGGAGACAGAAACAATCATCTATTTCAAAGAACTCTTAAATATAGAATTTATTTTGATGGAAAGTAGCAATTCTTTTTTCAAAGACAGTTAAACCATTATCTAAAAACAATTTCCTGAATTATTCTTTTTCCCCTAAGCAGATATAAAATGTTGCCTTTAAAATTACTCTTTGTTGACATATCTGAGTTGATTTATGGATTCTTACTTAATCAAAATTATTATTCTTCTTTTTAGCCAATGCCATACCATGTAGCTTTATAACACATTTTAGTAATACTCACTGGCAAGATCTCCCTCATTTTTATTTTATGAAAATGTCTTAATATTTCTTAGTCAATTTATTACTCAAATGAACTATAGAACTGTTTTTCTGCCACAACCCTAGGAAAGACTGTCTCATTGGACCTCTGTCTCCTGGTCTAATTTCAGGAGATCTTGCTTCCCGTTGCTGACATCACCAGGCTTGCTTTCTCTGGTGTCTGCTCCTGGGTTCCTGAGCACTGCGTGAGAAAGGATACCATGCTGTGGTGACAGGACATGCCAGCCTACCTTCCTTTGCTCCAAGAATACCCTTTGCTGCCCTCCTCATTCGCTCTCCATCACTCTCTGCAGTTCATAACCTCAGTAGGGAAGATTTTTCCTGAGATCTCTCAGCTTATCATTATAAACTATGTCTCTTTTGTAAATCATTATTTATTTATTATTATTATCATTTTATGATGCAGTTCCATAGGTTTCTGGGATTTCTCTTATCCCCTCCCCAACCTCCGCCTGCATTGCTTACTTTTTGTAAGTTCTATGTCACCCTTTGTCATTCTCTCCCCCAAATCCCATCCCTCTGATGCTATATCTGAGGTACTTGTTGCTGAAAAGCCTCTCCCCCATCTTTAAGGACTCCCTTATCAGTCTGCAGAATTCAAAGATAGACCATGACCCTCAAGGGCCAAATCCAAAGGCTTAGTTTTGGTCATTATTGTCCTTGATCTTTCCATAGAACCTACTTTCTTGACTTTGAAATTCCTTCCCTTGTTAAATGATCTGATTATATACACTGATCTAATGTCTCAAAAAAAAAGTGAGGCACCTTGGTGTAACACATTAAGCTTCCACCTGTGGCGCTGACATCCATAATGGACACTGGCTGCTCCTCTTCCCATCCAGTGCCCTGCTAATAGCTTGGGAAAGAAGTGGAGGATGACCTAAGTGTTTGAACCACTGCACCCACATGGGAGATCCAGAAGCTTCTGGCTCCTAGCTTCAGATCAGACTAACTCTGTTAGAGCCATCTGAGAAGCAAACCAGTGGGTGGGAAAGCCCTCTGTCTCTCCTCCTCTGTCACTCTGCCTTTCAAATAAGTAAAATAAATCTTTATGAGTATTCATAAATCTTTATGAAAATAAATTTATTTTATTTATTTGAAAGGCTGAGTGACAGAGAGAAAAAGAGGCATTCCATCTGCTGGTTCACTCCCCAAGTGACCATAAAAGCAGGACTGGGTCATGTTAAAGCTAGGGACCTACTCCATCCTTGTTTGTCTACAGTGGGGCAGGCTCAATGCTTGGGTCATCTTCATCTTCTTTCCCAGGCATGTTAGCAGGAAAGTGGAAAGGCACCAGCACTCTGATGTGGGAGGCTAGTATTATAGGCAGTGGCTAACCTGCCACATCACAATGCTGATCCCTGTTCTAATATTTTCATCGCTATTTATTATTTTTTTCTACCTTTCAATGCCTCCTTCAAAAATATTCCAACCTCCTTTGCATTCTTCTCTGCTAACCTTTACCCAATTAAGCATGATTTCTACAAAGATCAATGCCAGCTTTCACCAAAATCCTCTCAACTATGTTCCAGGTATTGTATCTAAACCTAGAATCTCAACATACCTTTCCAAGATTCCCTCACTATTCTCCCATTTGTACTCTGTACTTCAGCAAAGTAGACACTGTCTGAAGAACTGTAACATCTGTAAATAATACTGCAGAATAAAAGGAAGACTGATTCAACATCCAGATGGAAACTATCATCAGGGGGAAAAGACCCAATAGCCTCTCGCTTCAACAAAACGATCTGTGTCTGACAGAGGACCTCACTGTCCTTAGAGCAGGCCTGTGAGGTCACAATTTTAGAGACATACACTGTTTTTTGGCACCACTTTTGCCAGTTTGAAGGTGGTAGCCCAGCAGACCAGTTAATTCTTTGGTGGAAAAGCCAATGGACAAAAAGCAAAGATGCTCACATCCCCGACAAGCTTGTTACAAAGCTATAATTCAGGTAAGTTTATTACGAGGTTTGCCATTATCTAGTTCTTTCTATTAAGCTTGAGCATTTAAACATCCAAAAATTTTGAAAATATGATATTGCCAAAACTGCCATGGTATGGATAACCCATATGGTCTTCTTTTCTTCATATATATCATGTTCTGTGTAAGACATGATTCCTATTCCAGACAGGCCAAAAGAAATTACTACAATATTCTTTCTCTGAAGAACGGTTGACTCAAATGTAAGCTCTGGTTTCATGGAGTTAAAACAGAGCAAATTAATATTCTTAATATATTATATGAAAACATTAATGGATATAATTTTATAATTGCATAGCATTTTACCCTCTCCACTAGGTAATTTCTAACCCTGCTAACTCAAACTCCACCACTACAAAGTAAGAAGATAGACATGCAAATAAATTAAAGGATTTGCCCAAGATAACCTGGAGGACAAAAGGCTAACTTGGAACTAGGATCCCGCTTAAGCAACTGCAATTTGGTGCCAAATTCATTGCCTCTGGAGACTTTAAAATGTATATGGAAAAATTACATTAAAAATGCTTATTTTGGCACAAAAATTTGAAGTCCATATCCAGTTTCTCATATAATATACACATTACATCCAGTTTTTGAAGGTCTCTCATATGTAGTCTTGTAAATAATAGCAATTTCCTTCACTGAAATGTTTGTGCCCTGAAACATTCAATTCAATGAATTAAGATCATCTTTACTGTCTATAGGTGGGATTTTTAATTTTTTTACAAATTGCAATTATTCCCATGGTCTGTTCTAAAAGGACCAACCATAGACCATTAGAATTATACAGATTTGTCTTTATTTAACGGATTTTAAATACATTTCAAATAAATTTGGGGGTATTTTGGATAGTAATTAACAAAAGCATGTAAGAATATAAACACCAATGAGGGTTAAATCACATTTTTCTTCAAATTTTCTCTGACAAACAAAACAAAACATGTTTCTCACTATTGAGGATTCTCAGACTGGCAACAAAGATCACATTAAAAAAGGACGTCTCTCCACAAGATCATATTTGATTATCACTTAAACTGTTCAACAGAGAATGCAGAAGCTTTAGGATTAAGCTGTAAAAGGGGGTCTTCGTCAAAAGTACCATTGAGGAATCAGTGAGACTTACGCTATATGGGTCTAAACTTAGGCTTCTGAGAAGTTAAAGCAGTGATTGAACCTACAATTGATCAATATGATCCCACATTCTCATTTTCTTTTACCACTGTTTCTCAAAAAATTCACTGAGAAGCAGGATTTAAAAGAAGTATAGCAACACAAGAACTGCCTGTAGGTATCCTGAAACAGTGAAATGGAACCTATAACTTTTCACTGTGGGGAAAAAAAATAAGGCTGCTTTTATAGAGTTCTTCAATGTGTCACCAAACCCACAGGGAATAATCCAGCATTCATCTCTGCTATTGATAAAAGCCATTTTCTCCTTAAAAGACTAGTGTGGCACCGCCCCAGTACACTGGAGTTGTTTATTGTCAGGGTCACACCATGTATTCTGGGTAAGAAATAAGTCATTTACAACTGTAGTATGACTGGAGTTAGGGGAATATCCCTTTCTACATTATTAATTATAGAGTTGCCAAATAGTTTCAAGTCAAAACTAATGCTGGAATAGTTGTGATCATAATCACAAGGAAATGTTGCAAAAAGTTTAATCTAGGTGATCATATTATAATCTGATAACTGAGGAATTTAAATGAAGAGTAGCAACAACATGGGGTACAGGATAAACAAAAATAAATCTTCATTATCTGGCTATCAGTGAATTTGGAGGGATAATTGGAGCGGGCTGATTAGTGGCTCATGTTAATTTTTCAAAATGCTCACAGTAACTAGATAATAATATTTTCTTCATTTCTTGCCCATTCCACATTCCCCCGAAAATAGCCTCTTGAGTTGTAATTATTTTTGTGGAAAACAAAGGGTCAAAAATATTTGCTATCTATTAAAACTTAGAAATGAGCTGTAGTTCAAGAAAAATTATCTACCATGAAATTGTGACTTGACAACTTATTCACTATTAGATTAAAAAATTAATTTTGGCAGATTTGGGACTTGGCAATTTAAAATAGGAATGGCAAATGTAAAAGCATGAAAATGATATTACATTATGTTTTTAAAGAGAATAATGCACCTTTAAAGGGTATACTGTAACAACTGCTGCCGATCAGTTCGGAAAGTGGCACACAGCACATAAACGCAATAAGGCAAATTCCGTTCAACCAGCCTAATACTTCCTACTCGTCCTTTTCTTACCAGGAGGAGTGGGGCTGGATGTCATGTTTACACTTCATAATCTGTGCCACATTGTAAAAACAGACTACTGTGCATAGAAGGCAGGGCACTTCAGGTGTTCTCTGAAATGTGTGCACCAATACTGCCTACAATTGGAATTAGTCCTGAACACTGAGGTCAGTTTATTGCCCTGTCCTCAGCAAAGCCGAAGGACAGTCAGTGTTCGCATAGCTCAGGCAACCTGGCCTCTAGCTGCCAGTAATTCCATTTCTCAACAGAATATACTTGCAAACTGTGGTCATGTGGAATGAAGAAATGGAAATTTTCCCTGTGCTCTGAATGAATATTCAGGGATTCCACCAAAAAGCATTTAATGGCACTCTATTCTTGGAGTTTTTAAATAGCTGAATATTCAGATATGCACATGCCTTCTATTTTCCTTTATTCAAGGGTCCTCAATTCTCATCTCCTTGAATTCTTTAACATATTTTTAAACAACTACGTGTCGAGTGATATTTTATGAAACTGGGTACTAAACTTCGAGCTAATGATTATTTTAGCTTCTTTTGACAGTAATTTAGTAAGCACTTAATTCTTCGATCTTTCAGGTTAGTTGTTGGTTCACAGCAAAACTAAGAGGCAGGTATAGAGACTTTCCAATTATCCCCGCCTTCCGCCAACGCAAGGCGGCCTCCACTCCAGCTGTCCCTCCCTTACTTTCATACCTTTCCACAGTAGTACATTGTGCCAGTAAATGAACCCACACGACACAGGATTATCATCCAAAGTCCACAGACTACATTAGCATTCCTAGTGTTACACATCCCAAGTATTTAGACAAACATCCGACGCCATGTATCTACCATTATATGGTGAATAGCTTCACTGTCTTAAAATGTCTCTTTGTTCTATCAGTTACCTATTTTTAAATGTGTCTGTCAGTCACTCACTTTCCAGGAGTTAATATTCTTATCCTATCTCAGATAAATTTTTTAAATGAGATTGTCTAATGTGCTTTGAATCATCTTGACATGTCCGCGAATGTTTCTGCTTTGAGGAACTGTGTGTTTCATCACTTCCATGAAAAGCCATTGTGCCACCACTGTACTGGTGACTGTACCTCAACGTCATTCAGAACCGTGTGAATCCCCAAAGCATCGGTATTTCCCATGCAGAAGTCCTCATAATCCAATTCTAAACAGTAAATTGGACCTATGAGTAAAAGGTTATGACACAGCAGCATGCAATTTTCACTCCTCAAGAGAGACTAAGTAAATTCACTTGCAATTTTCTTTCTTCTCTAGGATTCAACGCAACATTAAATTTTTGGCCTGTCTCTTTAATTTGAGAAATTGTAAAAACGACGACAGATGGCACACAGAATTGACTTATATCCTCTATTCTTTACTAAAGAAGGCAGTGCACAGAAACTTTGATAAGCCTGAGGTACCGTCTGCAGGTGACTATTAACATCATCCCTTGGCTCGTTGGACGGAGAGCACAGGTACATTCAGGAATTCTTTTTCAGACATTCTTTGAAACCAACCAATACTATTTTATGTTGCCACTGGTGATCCTAGTGACATTCAGTACCCGCCTGTCTCAATACGGACATGATGGATGTGCTCTGAACCTTGGCAACCTCTGCAATCACCACTCCTCCCACCCCAATATTGCACCCTTACCCCTCAAAATCATTATCAATAGGAAGAATACTCAAGCTTACAGTTAATTGGAAACATTGCAAGAGGAGGGGAATGCTTAGGACAGCATGTCCATGGGAAAATAAATCACCCAGCATTATTGTTTAATGCATTGTGACATCATTTCCTGAAATTAAACAGAGATGACACCAATTCAAACGATCTGCAGTCTAAGGTTGCATTCAAATAATTCACAGATGTTTTCTCCTGGCAAGCAGAAAAACAACGCAAAGGCTAAGGCTAGGGGCGGCCTCACTGTGCTGCATGTTTGCGACAAGCTCTTTCTGCTGGTGTTTTACAGCTGTGTGTTCTGCATATGCATTGCCACAGCATTTTCCAGTCTCTGAGCTCCACTTGTATTCAGTGCACATTTGCATCTCTGAATATGAGAAAGGCCATCTCTCACTGTAAGGAAGGCCAACATTTCATATTTGGTATTAATTTTGTCCATAGCTATTATTATTAAGTAGACCAATCTCAGAATCATGAAGGCACTAATTTCCAAGTAGGAATAACTAATGTCCATGAAATACTGATTCGATTAACCATTCAAGGTCCTTTAAAGGATATATAATGATAGAAATTACCACAGTGTCTCCATGGATACATTTCTGGAAATGGACAAGTAGAGAAATTGGGGTGGAGACGAATGAGGTGGGCAGTACTGTATTTATATAACTGGTGATTTCATGAGATACCTTGGATCCCAAGCAACTTAAAACTCAAGCACACAATCAAAAGACTTCAATCCTTGACATTTGTGAAACACATTACAGTTTACATCCTTGGAGCCACACAACAATCCAACCAGTTGGTAGGACAGATATTTGCTGCTTCCATTGTAAAGAAAAGTCGGTTCAAAGAAGCTGAATAAATTCTCCAAAATCACACAGCTCAAACCTAAGTCTTCTAACTTCCCATTCAGTAACCCTTTTACAAAATATTACCATGCTATCTCACAGCACTCTGAGGAAGCAGGCGCCTCTACATTCTGGTCACATACTAGAAATGTGGTAAAAGGGAACATTCCCTAGTAAAGGAAGGCCCAGCTGAGCACCCTAAGCTATTTCATAAGCAATTTATTTACCACCTCCACCACGTCCAACAAGGTTCTCCTGTATGCTCTAGCTTTCCAATGATACTCTCACTACTGCGTAGTTATCAAAGGCTTATGTGGCTTTAAGAAGACAGAGTTTGGTCCACGTTCTCTCCTACTGAGCAATATTTAAGAATTATTTGCCAACTAAATTGTATCAAAAAACAACAATAAAAAAATTATTTGGCGGTATAACTTTGGATGCCCAAGAGTATTGATCAAAGCCTTCTGCTAGCCATTCTACCAGATTAAAATAAGAATTACAGTTACTTCATAATATAGTATATATTTATTATAGGAGCCAGGCATGGGACTGAGTGTTTCAGAATATCTCACTTAAGGGAAAAAGCTATCTGGATGTGAATATGATGAAGAGATTTAATTAAAGGCAAAATAACCCAAGTCTTTCTGTCTCCTTCTCTCCTCCTTTCCCTCTCTCCTGCTCACATACATCATGATAACGAACTGGACATAACTAAGTTTGCTATCATATGGTCCTCATGAACACACTGGAAAAGATACTAATGTTTCTGAAATATAACCTGGAACTATATTTACTCACAATTTGGGTACACTGTCTCTGCAGAGTGACAAGTTCTAAAGCAAAAAAAAAAAAAAAAAAAAAAATTATGGCCAGACTCACACCTTTACACAATTCCAATAAGTAATTCCAATTCCTTGCTAAGTAAGGGGTGAATGAGAGACTGGCTTCATTCCTGTTCTCCAACCCCAGGATTACAGGATCACAGGATGGAGTCAAAGCATTTTGCCAGGCACAGGGAACAGAGATTTTAGCATCTGAAATTTCTGAAGGATGCATGATATCACTTTTAAATAAAATTTGCTTCTCGCCCTGAATACGCATCTCTGAAAGAAGTCCCATAACTTCTAAGTGTGAGCTTTATCCCTATGTTTTCAAATAAGACCTTTGGTGGAAAAAAAAACTGGTCTGAGCAAGCAGAGCCTTTGTGTACGAGCACTTTGTGTTTTTATACCACAATCAAGCGTATTCTTTCCAACATAACCAGGGAAGCTCTTGAAGGTGGCAAGTGGAGGTGCCTGAGAGCCTAATTGAGTGCACCAAGGGCTTCTTGGCATGGAGGAGTTTTTCATGGTTATGAATAAACCTCCAGTCTGGGTATTATTTCTTGCTGTTTCTTTCTGTATCTCTCAATCAAATAAAAACAGTTGTAATGGTAGGCTTGTTTTTAGGAGATCATAATCTCCATGTGTTAGCAAAAGAATATACTTCTTTAGGATTTCCCCAAGATATTTGCTGTTGTTGTTGTGTTCTGTTTTGCCTTTGGGTACTCTCCAGGGAAAGCACATGGGTGGATAACAGAGCCCTTCTTGAGTCTTCACTGGATTTCCTAGCCCACGAAGCCAGGCCAAATCACCAACCAGTGCAAAAGAGTACTGGTAAATACAATATTTTTTGCAAGCTGGATTTCTTTTTCCTTAAATGAATTTATTTCCTTAAAATTATCATGAATTTCCTAGAGAATTTTTAAGGGAATTTTGGAGGTAGGTGGTTTAAAACCAACAAATAGTTATTTAGTCTCAGACTAAGCAAATTCAAAGTTCTCAACTCTAAATAGCAAACTCTTCAGTTTATCAGCTACCTTGCTTTTTAAAATACCACTTTGGATTTGCTTTAAGTATTTCCAACCACTCAATCTATCAGCTGCGAATCTGTTATCTAGCCCCCTAAAGTTTGTAGTGCTTAGGAATTTGAGAGATGTTTTAACTGTTACAGTTGTAGTGAGACTTGTTCTTCTAAGAAAACTGAAGGTTAATGATTTTTGTCATATTGAGATTAAGACTTAACAATTGCTACAGTTGGCCTTTGTTGAGGTGGATTTTTTTTCCCCCTCTGGGCCTTTTGAGGTATTCAGAATAGGTGACAATAGCTTGCAGTTGAGAACATATGTAGAGAGACCCCTGTGGCTTATTGGAAAAAGTTGCTGCATGCTGGTTGGGTGTTTGGGAAAAAAAAATACAACCAGAGCTCTTTTATGTTCTGCTAGTTAATGAATGCATGAATGTCAAAATGGGCCAATGGCCCATTCAAGGGGCAAAGCCTCAGTAGCCCCCTCCTTAAGAACACATCCTGAGATGCAAAATACATTTGCTTAACAAATTAAAATAATGAGATAATTCAATTAGCTTCTTTTTTAAAAAAGAAAGAAAAAAGGGTACATCGGGGATTATTGTAATACAAGAACAGGTCATACTACACAAAAGGGAACAAACTGGTTTGAAATAATGTTAAAGGGACTAATAATGGAGGAATGCACATTGAACTTGTAAGGAAATTCACATGAAATAATAATTTAGACTATGTCTATTTTCGGTGAGCCAGAGCCAACATTTCACTTTGAAAGTTGAAATTAATTAAATGACAAAAAAATATATTGGGGCATCTCTAGTCCTGAGGATTCCCTCATGCCTGTTAGTGCATGTAAGAAAAGAAGTCTGAATTAACATGTCGCTAGTTAGAGGTCTCTATTCTCGGTTTCTGAGCTCAGAATTACAGCTGAGTAAATCTTGCAGCTCATTAAAGATCGGAAAGTAAAAGTTTTACAGGACTATCCTCATCAAAGTTACTGAACCTGTGCTCTGCAGTGGGGGTGAAGTACGGAAGAAGAGAGGAATTTTTTTTTTTCTAAAAAGAAAATGTAGCAAAATTTCTTTAAGATACAGAGGAATAGGCAGGGAGGGGAAAGGAGGGTAAGCCACCGGGAGAATGTAATGGCAGGGGCATGTTGTGAAAGAAGGTCATGGGGAGGAGAAAAATACAGCCCTTGGTGAGAAGTAAAAAGAAAGGGGGAAGGAGAGGAAATGGTGACCAGAGGCTAAGAGCGCGTTGCTCTGCCTCAACATTGCTGAGCAGAACCAAAACCTGAGAGCGTGGGAAAGCAACGTAGAGATGGGGAAAAGAGAGGTCCACAAGACTTCATGAACTTCAGAGAGGTACCAGTAGGTTTCCTGATGGCCCCAACTCAAGCTTAGTCTTCTCTCCCTATCTCATGGGCAGACATTCACTAAAATTTTTAGCTGGGCAGAGAATTCTGCACAAAGCCCGGTATACATTGAACTAGATGAAGGGTGGGGATAACCTCTCACAGGTGGCTGGTAGTGCAGCAGAGCCACGACACACACCCGGGGACATGCTTGGCGGCCCACAGTTCTCAGCCAGCTGCACTGTGCTGGAGAGGGAGCCGAGCAGGAGACAGGGCATGTGCAGGGGAAGGCAAGAGGTCCAGCAAAGGCTTGGGACACTTCACATGAAATTCAACTCATGGGATACAGGCAGAAAGTCTTCTCTCTATTCCGAAAGGCTAGGGAAGCAGGAAGCTTGACATACAGTTCATACATAACCAGGCTTTGGCCTCTCCATAGTTTCCCCTTGACTCTGAGGTTGTGAGATCTCTATGTAACTGTCAGCAGTGACAATGATTTAGCAAAGCCACACGGTAGTGAAAAGCAGCAGGGTGGGAAGACTGGGCAGCTTTGAGTCCTGCCCTCAGCTTGACCTTGTGCTGGTGACTTCCCCTCTCTAGGTCTCAGTTTCCTCATTTGTAAAACACAGCAGTGCGATTCTCCCAGGTCAGACTATTCTGTAACACTGATTTTTTTCAGGATAGAGAGGTTGAAAACACATGCAAATGTTTCCTTGCAAAACCACTGTTTTGAAGTCTTTATATTTGATCCAGAAAGGCCAAGCAAGAAGATGACAGCGCACAGGTGAGCTGTGGGGTGAGGCACTTGCCAGCCATCTGCAGCTGTCCTGCCTCTCTGAGCTGCTACTCTAACCAAACCAACCTTGGGTTAAAAAATGAGAAACCCCTCCCCTCACGCTCCCTCGACTTCCGAATTAAAAACATTTTACAGGTTAGTAAATCTCCAGCTGAGGTGATGTAGCAAAGAACAGCTGTGAAGTAATTTTGATAATGATGAGAATAATAAGCACATGGCAAGGTTCAGGGCTTTGCTGTTGCAGCTCCAGTGCTCCTGAATAGATAAAAGTGATTAAATACTCCTGATTATCCCTGACCAATATGTAATGGATTTACAGCCCTTTCAATTAGTCAGTATTTGCTTAGGACTCATTATTTTGTCTTTGGTTAAGTAATCAGCCCAGCGACCGCATGTTCTGTCTAATTCCTCTGAGCCAAGTCAGTGCAGGGCCCTGACCTTTGAAATGGTCATAGCTGCAAGGCAAGAATAACCACTACCATGGCAGGCAACCTCGCTGGCTCTGCCAGCTAATCCTGACACCATAGGCCAGATCGATACACCTTAGTTTGCTACTAATGTCCTTACATCAAAATGGCCGATTTAGGAATGTGAATCTATCACGTTTTCTCCCATCACCACTCCACCCCTTGCCCTTTGTAGATCTGGGAGAAGAGTGGATCAACAGCCACCACTGCCATAAATAAGAAAGAAACCTTGTCCTGGACCCATGACACTGTAACTAATGTCATTCAGCACCACAGCACACAAGTTGGATAATCAAAGAGGACCTGCAGTGTTCCATGGGCTCCTCTGGTTTAAAGCATTAGTCTAAACAGGTCTGAAAACAACACAACAGCCAGAAACATCCTTAGAAAAAATGTTACCATTTTCCCAGGATTTCCAAACCAACGGTAAAATACAAGCATGCCTACCATGCCTACTTCCTCTGTAAAAACACATTGTAATTTTTTTTTTTGGTCATGAGAGTCTTAGAGTCAACAGTATATACAGACACATAAAACCAACTGCAAACAGGATAAAGATAAATTGTGACTTTATAATGTTGCATGCGGTTAATCCTTTCCCGGAAGTGAATGGGGGTTAGCTTTTAAGGTAACTGGACTTGAAGAACTAAAAACGAATCTTTAATCTCCACTCTACAAACAAAAAGGCATTATCACACCTACAACCCTTCTGCACTTGTCATATAAACACACGTTTGCAGACTCTTTCTGCGATTAGAATTGCACCGAATACTGTGGGCATGGACACAGCATGCAGCAAGGTGGGTTTTCTGTTTTGCCTGCTTGATGAGTTGGCTTTCGTTAACAGCATAATCAGCACTGTATATAGATTCACAAGCTCTTAACAGCCACTTCCCTTGGTTGTAGACGTATGATCCAAAGCTGCATTCATAGTTTGTGCTATGCATGACAAATTTACTTCTATATGATATTTGGGGGACCTAAATCATTTTGAATAAGGTCTACCCTTGAGCTCCTAAAAGAAAAAAAAAAAATCTGCTGTTTTCTAGATGGTGTTCTTTGGACGGTAACAGTTGATACAACCACAGCTAAATTCGTTAGTCATGTGATTTTATAAAAGAAAAAGGCAAGCATCTTATTATTTTAAAAATCAGTATGAGACTGTATAACTTGCTGGGAGAACTCAAGAAATCAGCAAACAACAAAAACTTCATCTCTTTCATCTTGACTTACTGTGAGATGCTGGAAGAGCCATGCTCTCATGATATTTGTTGCTACTTTGGGGAAAATGCCTCTTTTCTTCTGGCGTTTTTTGTCCTTGTCAGGATCATCATCGTCACCTGTACCAGGTGATGCTACGCTGTTATCTAAACCATCCCCTAGTAGGAAGAAGTGAAAATACATTAGACAAAACATAGCAAGGATGCCAACAACAACGTGCAGCTAATGACAAGCTCAGCTGAGCTTGTTGAAAGAAATCCATTAAGCTGGTATATTCTCTTTCATTAAAGTATAATTGGAGACACAAATATGTAAAAGACAAAATTAAACCAGGCCTCTTCAAATGTTAATTCTGTGTGTCTCACACTCGCCCATATCATTAATTCAATTATAATTGTGTGCTTGACACAGTGCAGTAGCTCTTTGTCAATTATGGAATCCAATGTGGAAAAAGCGCCATCAGAAAACCCATTCGGTGGAAACGCATCCCCGTGCCCATAGCGAACACAGACTGCAGGGTGATCAAGTTAAATGTTCTGTAGTCTATATATTCTAGACTGCCTGCACAGGTGACAGTAACTGTGTCACTGTTGATTGCACATAACGCACTGCCTGCTCAGCCCCTCCTAGAACTCTCACCTCCTCGGCACACACACTCCCACATTCCTCATGTGACCCTGCACTTGGCATTTGCATGACATGAAAACTTTTAGCTCTGAGCACCACTGATCATTATCATGAGGGTGAAAAAAGATGCACATCAAGGTACAGTGCTCACTTAATCAGAAGTTTCTATCAACATCTTTCTCTTCTGTGCTTTTCTCTGGCATTAATTGTGCATTAGCAAAAATCATTTACTTTTAACAGTCATAGTTATTTTTTCTTGCCCTCCGGCAAAAATGCCTTGAAAGCCTGCCTGCAGGGCATCTAAATTATGTATCTGAAAAACTCTTCTGGCAAGGCATAGCAGGACCCCTACTTTCTTAAAATTCATATGAGCACGTCTTCCTGTTTTTGGGAAGGCATCAATCAAGAACAGCAATATATGCCATATCCCTACATTAATATTTGAACTAATAACTTTAAAAAAAGGAAAGAAACAAGATCCGACTTGTGGCATAATCAAATGCAAAATAAATGAAGAATACGGGGACAGCACTGGGGCTTTATAGATGGCTGTGTTTTCCTTGCACATCATTAGCCTGGAGCCACACGAAAGAGGAAAACAGAGAAGTGGAGAGTTTATGCTCCCTGCTGGTGTTTAAGAAGCCAGGGTCCTGGAAGGACATCTGGGAATTGCGCTGAGATGGGGGTTTTTGTAATTTAAGAATAGACATTCATTAGCCGTAAATGCCATAAATCCTGTGCTAAGTAAAAACCTTGTCCAAGAAAGCCTAAAACAATAAACTCTGTGCTCAATGTAGCCTGAGCTGGACGCTCCGTAGTTTCCGGAGGCATGCTACGGATCTCTCTGGATCTCTCTCCGGGTGTGCTACCACACAGACAGGCTGCCCACTGGGCCACTCACACCTAACTTTAGAGAGGCTGTCTGTGGGCTCCCCTGTACCTGTCCTTTTCCTTTCTTGCTGAAAAAACCCTCAACCTTGTTTGACCAGAGAAACAGAAAAACCACAGCAAAGAGCTGGCAGATTAATTTTATTGACATTTCCATTTTCACTGCAATGCGATACCCTCCATCACATGGAAGAGATGACCCTCACTATTTACAGACTGACAGGCCACTTCATTACAACCACCCTGCCCCAAGGCAAAGCAGCTCCCTTCCATCTGCCCAAACACTAGAGCATGACCCTGAAGTTGCTGTTCTCTTTTTCTTTGCCTTCTGTTATGATAAAAAAGGGGGGGGAGGGGAGGGAGGACCCCAAATAGTCAAAGAGTAAATCAGTATTACACACAAACAAAAGGTGTTTGACTTTTTGAATACCGGATATACGGAGTCTCCTCTTCATCCGTCTGCCCTGCCTGAACATCCATGTACACCAGGGGGTTGCCCATACAAAGACACACACACGCACTCCCCCAAGCTTGAGCGGGGACACGTGCACATGCCTTCCACTGTGCCAAGGAACTGCTGCAAGGCAAATTCTCACCCACACTAATGGCTTCTGACTGCTCCTTGGCAACCCCAGCATTTTAACCTGGGTGGATGTACTCTCCAAAATACAGACACTGGAGCCATCTCATCAGCTGTTCATGTGACACAGATGGAGAGAGGCTATTAGGAGCCAGGCAGCGGGCCTTGGGGATCTGAGGTGCTGTTCTGTAGCCTGAGGCAGTTTTGAAAAGCAGTACCCGGAGATGAGGAAAAAAAAACCCACACTGCAAGTGCAAGTTTGAAGTCAGTCAGTCTGTCTGTCTACCCACCATGAATAGAGACATCCTTGCCTCTTCATGTGAAATCTGTGCAGGCTATCTGAATGTACATTTCAGATAATGTATGTATGGAATAACTCTTCCTTCAATGTCTTCCAAATATAAAAACACATGCTGTAAACAATGCCTGTGTGTATATATTTCTTCCTAAGCACATATGGTTTCTGTGTATATGTTTAAGCTGAAATTGTCAGGATTTTGTTAAGATCTCATTTAGCTTTTTTTAATAGATTTTTTGAACACACTGATTCTAAAAGGTTAATGGCTTAATTGAAGCAAGTTCAACGAGAAAAGGCTTTTGCCTTTGTAACCTAATCAGTGACCTTAAAAATGAGAGAAGCCATTTCAACATTGAGTTTTTATCTTGCTTAAAAGCAAAAAGGGCTAGTAACACCTTCAAACTGTTTGATTCACTATATTTAGCTCAAGAAAAATACAAATAGACTGAGAAGCCTTCGATGAACAATTTAAATTGAAGAGCTTTACATGGAACTAAACAAAAAGCAATCTATTTTATATACACGTGGTAAAATACTTGAATTTAGATTTAATTCATCAAGTAATTATAAACAAAAATGATGGGTCTTGTTTTGTGTTAATGACTAGAAATTACATATAATATTGCCAAATTAATATTAGTATTTATACCTCTACAAAAAGAATTTTTCTTTCCTAAATATGACAATAAATGCCATTGCTTTTTCTTTCAGTGGTCTGTGAACCATTTCCAGTGTAGATAACTAATAACACACAAAAAATTCCGAGGGGCCAGGGCTGAGGTTTATCAGGGAAAGCTATCACCTGCACAGCTGGCATCCCATATGCGTGTGGGTTCAAGATCCAGCTATTCCACTTCTGCTGCAGCTCCCTGCTGCTGTGCCCAGAGAAAGCAGCAGATGGCCCAAGTGCCTGGCACTTGAGAGACTTGGAGGAAGCTCCTGGCTCCTGACTTTGGACCGGATCAGCTCCAGCCACCATTGGAACCATTTGGGGAGTGAACCAGCATATGGAGGATCTCTGTCTCTCCTTCTCCCTGTAACTCTGCGTTTCAAATCAATAAATCTTTAAAGAGAAAAAATTTTAAAGGCAACTGTGTGATCTGCTACTCAAGTAAATTTTGCAGACAATGGTATAGTTGGTATCAAAGTGTCAAGGCTTTACGTCCATGTGTAAGGTAATTGACGATCTTTGGTACATGTGCCAAATAAGTTCATATGTTGGAATAGTGTATATACCAGCACAAATGCATATGATAAAGTAGCTTTGGGACATAACAGCATTGGAACTTGGGGGCGCAAAACCGGACTCCTTGGGAGCAGGACCCATTACATGTCTATTTTTTTATTCTAAAAGTTCACTTCTATTCCTGACCCACACCAGATACTACTGATACCTGTCTCTCAGTGACTAAATTACTAAACTTATCAATGAACTAATTCAAATGTCCTCAACTCTGATGATCCCCAAACTGGGACAACTGCACTCATTACAGTATCTGACGGCCAGTGCCTTCTTCTCAGAGAGGCTGGGTGGACTATGTACTGGACTGTCACGGCTAAACATGCCAAGAATGATGAGTGCTTGGAGACCCAGGGTCCATTAGGTCTTCTTTGAGACATTCAGCCGCAGATCATTGCACTAGGATTGTCACGTGAAAAGGGGTGGGGTATTGTGATACACAGGGTTGAGTCAGTGCTTGCAACACCAGCAGCATTCCATATCAGAGCTAGCTCACACCCCAAGTTGCTTCGTTTCTGCTCCAGCTTCTTCCAATGTGCCTCGTAAGACAGCACATGAGGGCTCTAAGGCCTGAGACCCTGCCATCCACATGCAAAACCCCAGTGCAGTCCCCAACCTCTGTCTTCAGCCTGGCCAGCCTAGCTAGTGTGGCTCACTGGAAAGTGAACCAGCAGACAGAAGAGCTCTCTCACTCACTCACTCTCTTTCTCTCTCTCTCTCTCTCTCTCTCTCTCTCTTGTTCTGCCTTCCAAAGAAATTTTAGAAAGAAAAGAAAAGCCAAATAAAAAAACACAGAGCATACTTCTTTTAAAGGTTGCTAATCCCCTGACTAAAGGCAAAGCCGAAGTTTTGGGCAGAGCAAAACGGATGCCTGTGACTGTGAAAAGCAACATTTAAGGCCCGTGGAAAGACAAATTTGAAGCAAACTAAAAGGTCAAGGGAAACTATCACAAAACACAGGACCCAAGGTCCCTCCCAGATTTACTAAATCAAAATATCCTATGGCAAGGACCAGGAATTTGTATGTTTAACAAAGTCCTTGGGTTTCCTTAAGCAATCAGCACTGAGTCTTCAGTTTTTGGGAGCTACTGAATTAGATGACATAACTTCAAATGAAATATAAACTCTCAGGTAGGTAAAATTCTACCAGTTAGTGTTCACGGTAACTACAGAGCGGCCTGGGTCTTACTATCACATGGTATTCTCCATCTATGTATGTCATAAGGCAACTCCATCCTGATCTCCCAGCAGGAGTTATAGTCACACACACACATACACACACAGGAGCTATAGAACACTGATTATCAAAATGAGCAACAGTAGCAATTAACACTAGCTAGGAAATTATGAGAAACACAAATTCTTGGACCTACACCCATCTACTCAGTATGGAGCAAAACAAGCAGAGTCTTTTAGGTGATTCTGATGCCCATTCCAGCTTAAAAACCAATGCTGGCAATCTGAGAGCTATTTACTTAGTTGGCCCTTGTTTGAAGGCCTGAATATGATCTTTGGGTCCTTCTCTTGTTTTAAGACGCTAGAGTATTTGGGGAGTATTTCTAGTAGGATTTGCATCCAAACTCATATGGAAGTCACACATACTTTCCACACTTGGGCTTCCAATGGAGTATGGCTTTATAGAAAAATCCAAATTCCACAACTGTGTATCTATAAATCTATGAAGGATGTTGACACACAATAAAGGGACCCTTGGATGATGCTAAAGCAGAAATTTTCACTACAAAATTCACGTTCACGTGGCCAACACTGTGGCATATCAGGTAAAGCTGTTCGC
This sequence comes from Ochotona curzoniae, assembly GCF_017591425.1. Lineage (NCBI taxonomy): Eukaryota > Metazoa > Chordata > Mammalia > Lagomorpha > Ochotonidae > Ochotona > Ochotona curzoniae. The sequence continues at coordinate 46,149,270 of NW_024467122.1, forward strand.
CTGCAGTGTTGGCATCCTTATGGGTGGTGGTTCAAGTCCTGGCTGCTCCACTTCCAATCTATTTCCTTGTTAATTGCACCTGGGGAAGCAGGGGAGGGTGGCTAAACAGCTAGAGCCCCTACACTCATGTGCAAGACCTAGAAAAAATCTCTGGTTCCTGGCTTTGGAGCAGCCCAGCTCTCGCCATGCTGACACATGGGAAATGAACCACATGTGGATCACTCTCTCTCTCTCTACATCCCTCTCTAATTCAGCCTTTCAAATATAAATAAATAGTATTTTTAAAGATTTATTTTATTTTTATTGGAAAGTCAGATACACAGAGAGGAGGAAAGACAGAGAGGAAGATCTTCCCTCCGATGATTCACTCCCCAATCAGCCACAATGGCTGGAGTTGAGCCAATCTGAAGCCAGGAGCCCAGAGCCTTTTCCGGGTCTCCCACGTACGTGCAGGGCCCCAAGGCTTTGGGCTGCTTTTGACTGCTTTCCCAGGCCACAAGCAGGAAGCTGCATGGGAAATGGAGCTGCAGGGATTAGAACCGGCATCCATATGGGATCCCGGTATATGCAACGTGAGAATTTAGCCACTAGGCTACTGCACATGGCTCATAAATAACATTTTAAAACAAATTCATAAGCATAAAAACTACATAGGCAAAAGGGTATTCACTTTCATGTAGACAAAACAAAAGCCAAACCAAAAAACCCAAAAAACTATTTTAGAAATCAAATACATGGTTAGAATTTTTTTTTAATTGTAAAACATATTGGGATGTGGTCTTCTCCTTGCCTTTTGAGCATCATACTGCAACAACCAAGACAATCCTGAGCCATCTCTCTTACTCCATTCTCCCAAAAGACAGATCTTAATCAAAGGGGAAACTAGGCCAGGAAGCTAAATCTTCATCCAGCTTTCCATGGCTCCCAGCATCTTAAACAGGAGCTCAGGCACGGCAACTTCAAGTCCAGTGCTACTACCACTGGTATCCATGCATTAGCACTGCAAATTAATTTTTCACTCTTTCAAAGCATTATCTTATCTAAACTGTGCTTTCAATGACAGACCCAAACAAAGCTTGATTTCACAGGAAAAGATCTTTCTGGGTAGAGAACAGATTCATCTTAGGGCCAAGCAGTTCAGACTAAGTGAGAGCTGAATGTTGATCATAAACAGAAAAGTGCAAACTTTTCTCTCCAAGCTTGCAAGGGCTTTAGATGTGCTCATTACAGCAAGAGATGCAACTCCGGACTGGCCCTCAGAGGCTGCTACGCCTATGGTCTGGGGCTCACGGGCCCTGATGTCATCACTGTGCAGTACTAATAGACAAAAGAACTAGGGCCACAATGATGTATTAATCCAACTTAAACTCTTCTTTGAGGATGTAGGACAATGTTGCTCTGACATTTGGCAAACTGTCATATAACAAATATCTAAAATTAACCTCTCAGCACATATCTTTGAGAAACAATCAAGATAATAATATATGTTTTGGTTACTAATATTTGTACTTCCTTTGGGTTAGTTGATGGCACATTGCTTAAATATTGCATCTCCTGATTTTGGAACAGGTTGAAGAGTTTAGTGTATTCTCACAAAATATATGCTTAGTAAATAAAGAATGATGACTCATCTGCAGAACAGACTTCTTTACCCTCTTCTTATGAGCAATAAAAATGTTCTATATTCATTATCCCTTTTGCTTTTGTGCAATGTGAACTTATCTCATGCCCACACACAAACAGAAAGAAAAAGACATTGTTGTTTTCTGAAACATATTTCTAAGAATTAGGTGTATACATCAATGCAGATACTTACATATGTGTACTAATTTATACACTAATATACATATGTGCATAAATCAAACTGAGACTTTAAAATAACTTTTCACATATGAATTGAACCTTTGTCTATTGTCATTTACATACATATATTTGTTCATTTTTTAAAGTAAAAGATTTATTTGACAGAGTGACAGAATAAAGGGAGGAGAAAAATAAAAACAGGAATTCCATCAGCTGGTTCACAGAGCCCAGGTCTGGGCCAGGGTGAAGCCAGGTGCCCTCACCTCCATCCAGGTCTTGCACGTGGGTGGCAGAGGCCCAGGTAGTTGAATATTATCATCTGTTTTCCTAGACACATCACAAAGAACTAGATCTGAAGCAGTTGAGACTCACACCTGCCTCGAACCTGCTGTGCAACAAACCTGAAACTTATTCAGTACTTAAAATACTTTAATTTGAGCCTGGTGCAGTAACCTAGCGGCTAAAGGCACTGGTTCATGTCCCAGCTGCTCCACTTCCATTCCTGTTCCCTGCTTGTGGCCTGGGAAAAAAGTAGAGGTTGGACCAAAGCTTTGGGACCCTGTACCGCTTGGGAGACCTGGAAGAAGCTTCAGGCTCCTGGTTTTGCATCGGCTCAGCTCCAGCCATGGTGGCCTCTTGGGGAGTGAACTAGCGTATACAGATCTTTCTGTCTGTCCTTCTCTCTGTAAGTCTATCTTTCCAATAAAAATAAATTAATCTTTCTTCAAAAGTCTTTATTTAGTGTGAGATACGTGCTTTCCATATCCATTCTGCATCCATAGTATGTCATCTTCTTTCTCAGTGCTTTTCTCACGTTCATCATTCACATCACCACAAGGCGCTTTGATTGGATACCTGCTGTGTTCCAATACTTACATGAACTTGACAAGAAACGAGGGAAATAACTGTAGTTATTATCAACTCCACTTTACAGATAAGAAAACTGAAATTCAAAGAAAGTCACTTGTCAAAGCCCATGCAGAATGTGGCAGAGTAGCAGTTCTCCTTCAAAGCCCACATCCGTACCATCCTTCCTGTACCATGGCCTTCTGGGAACACAAGAAAACATAAGACACAGGAACGGGTGTTGTGGCGTAGTGTTTTAAATTGCTGCCTGCAACACCAACATGCCATATAGGCACAGATTTGAGTCCTGCTGTTTCACTTCCAGTTCAACTCTAACGCGTCTAGGAAAACTGGAAGATGTCTCGAGTACTTAGATCCTCGCAGCCACATGGGAGAACCGAGTGAATTTCCTGGCTTCAGAGTGGCCAGCTCTAGCCACTGAAGCTATAGGGGAAGTAAACCAGAAGACAGAAGTAAGTCAGTTGTAACTGACTTTCAAATAAATAAGTGAATATTTAAAAAATAAATAAAACGTGAAGTTGTATTCTTCCTTAGCTACGAAATCAAGGCAGAGGCCCATTTATATTCCAAAGGGATGGAGTAAGAGCACGTTTAGAAATAATTACAAACCAAGAAATAAGTAAACGCACATTTGTGCACAGACAAGTACATTTGTTTTCTACAGGGTCATTATTATTTTCTGCGGATCTCAAATTAGAGGAAATCTTCAGACAAAAACACGAGGCCCAATGCAGTAGCCTAGTTGCTAAAGTCCTCGCCTTGCATGGGCTGGGATGCCATATGGACGTGAGTTTGTATCCCAGTTGCTCCACTTCTCATCTGACTCCCTGCATGTATGGCCTGAGAAGACAGTCGAGTGGGACCCTGCACTCATGTGGGAGACCAGGAAGAAGTTCCTGGCTCCTGGCTTTGGATCAGCTCAGCCCTGGCCATTGTGGCTATATGGGGAGTGAACCAGCAGGTGGGAGATCTTTCTCTCTGTCTCTCCTCTCTGTAAATCTTACTAAGAAAAATAATAAATTAATCCTTTTTTAAAAATACAAAAACATTCAATGGATTTTAAATAGGATCTTCCAGGATTCCATGCCTTCTATTCTCTCCCAGTGGCTCAGAATGCTTTGTCTTCATATTTTCCTCTTTCCCTTTTCCCACTCTTTGACAGAAAACTCCTTCCTACTCAGTGTTCAAAACCCACTTGGAAAGGAATCTGCTTTATCAAAATGGTCCAACCTCCCATTAACAATCAGTGTATTAAGCTCTCTGTGTAACTATTTCCTCTTACCTATGTTATATTTACTGTTCTGCTTTTGCAATGTATCTCTTCACTAATTTGTGTGTGAGCTTCTGCAAAGCAAGACCCAGGCCTCATTCACATCCAACTTCTAAATCCTGACGTAGAATAAATACTCCAATATACAGGAACAGAAGAGTTGATAGCAAGAGCCTTTAACCATGTGATCTGATAAGAACCTACAACCTGCTTTGAAGAAACAGGTGTGAATTTTTCTTTACTTTTACTGGTCATCAAGCCTTGGGCTCCCTTACTCACTCTCCCTGCCTGTGGGCACCGGGTCACACACACCAGGACCAGCACCTCACCGTGTGAACACACACTTGGTGTTCGTCAGAGATGATGTGAATCACGTGTCATGTGTTGCACCTGAAAATGGTACTCCCTCTCCTGGGCTCACAGAGGGAGAGGGGGAGCTTGGAGAGTTGGGGACTGACCATTGCCCAAGCTGTGGGGTTTATTTGGAAACACTAAAGATAAATGTGAAATCTAACATAGCCATGGAACTTAGAACTTTGTGGACTAATTCTCTGTCATCATTTCTTTGTGCTTTTCCCCCCCTCTTAATCTAGAACTGTGAAAATAGCATTAAAATGTACCAAGAGTCAAAGATATTTTGTTTCAGCGGTTGTCAGGGACTACCTTCCAGCAGTTTAATTTAGAGCATGCCTCTGAGAAACTTGCACTCGGAGTTCAAATGATGAACACGAGGACAAACACAGGAAGGAAAGAAAGGGAAAGGGAAGACTAGAGACAAGGAAGAGGAGGTTTCTCCTAGTTTTCTCCAGAAGATAGCCCTGCAAACCCTGCCTTCCAAGAACCATGAGAAAAGTACATGCTTTTTTTTTTTCCACCAGCAATTCACCTTTTTTTCACATCACTTCAGTTGCAGGAAGACTGGGGCTGCAGACCTAGACACACAGGGGGAGTAAGGGGCCAGCGCTGAGACCTGCTAATTACTGATCTCTTTTACTCTCCTGCTGTGCTTAACCGTCTGTACATGTTAAAGTGGAATTTTTCTGTGATTTTTCAACTGACTAGTTCATGGCCCACTGGCATGGAGGGGAACAGGAGAGATGAAATGCTTTCGTTTACATGCAACATTTACTAAGCGTGTGGGTTTTCCGACATTAAAGAGAGGACAGTGACCCAAGCCACCTTTTTCACGCTGAAAAAACAAGTCGACATCAGGCTTCCCCATCCTGAACACCCTCCCCCCTCACTCCCCTTTCCCCCCGGGGTAGGAGCAGAAAGGGGAAAAAAAGAGGGGATTTTATGCTCCTTTCTCTTCAACTTTTCAGGCGGTATAAGCAGCATTTAGCAAATTCAGCCCCAAATGGCTCCAAATGCTCAGAGCTGCAGGGGCTCCTTCTTTGTTATCCTCCCTCTATTTACACAGGATTTACGCAGCCTCTCCACTGAAGAGAGCGAAAGCACTTCCATTCTCGCCAGCCTGGCGGGCCCCAGACGGTGGCCCCAGAGGCCTTCCAATGTGGAGTGGAGGGGGTGCCTTCTGCAACCTGGAGAAAGCCACCAGAGACAACCTGGCTGGTGCAGGCAGCTGCAGAAAGCACAGGCCCGTGAGACAAGCTAACCTTCCAGGAGAGAACTGGAAACCCAGCCAAGCCTGTGCAAATGCGCGTCCAGAGACAAATAACGTGCACTTTAAAATATGCATCTATAGGATATGATGGAAAGTGGTGGGTGAAAAAAAAATTCAGACTGCAGCTTGGATGAAAACCACTTCACCCACTGGTTGGAAAAATAAAGTGTAAAAACAGACAGATGGACACATATGTAAATGGGGCTGTGTTTTAGGCTTTCCCTGGCAACGTGAGTGTCGTAGTATAGTTTTGCATGCCTGTATTTTCCATATCATGTTGAATCCTGTTAACTGTTGAACAGAAACATCCTCATACTGGTGCTTGACCAAATCAGTCCCCTCAATTTACCCGTCAGGAGCCATAAAACGGCTTTGTTTATTGACTGGAACCCTCTAATCCCTTATACCAGAAGCAGATGAAAGCTTCCAACACTCTTTGCTGATTCTTCACTTAATTTGAAATATATGTTTCATTCATTTTCATCTGAAATGCATATATTTAGTTCAGTCACAAATTTGGAAATATTTTAAGAAAAGATATCCATTCTCCCATGTCTCCTGCAGAATTCCCTGAAAGATACTGACTAAATCCAGTAGGAAGGCATACTCCTCCACCATTAAAATTCAGCAGATTGTCTAATCTCTGTGGTGCAGGATTAACAAAATGTACTTGTTACCCAGTTACCTGATAAGCACATAGAAAAGGACAGAAGTTATTCACAGTCTATCATAATAAAGCTCTTCTGGGTACTCTAATGATTCATTTTTAGTGATCTCTCCAATGCCCCTTTTCACAGTTAACACTCAGATTTTATTAAGGGAGAAAGCAGGGACAAACGTCCACTCAAGTCCCAGCTCTCGAATTTGACTCCGCTTGCAGTGCCAAACCTACAGCTAAAGCTTCTTTAACGGTCTGTTTGCCTCCCTGGAGTGGCATTTCAGCTAACAGAGTTCACAATCTTTCAGCTCTAAACACAGAAGGCTGCTATCTTCAAGTCATCCTAGGAATGTGCCAGATACCATCATCTCCCTCCTGTGATACAAAGAACCAGAAAGAGAGGGAGAAGAGAGAGAAGACCACGCTGATCAAGTTACCAGCAGCCCGGCATGCCCCTCTAAGAAGGCTAATCTTTGAAGCACTAAATGTAATAATTAGGAGCCTTGAAGTTGGGCTGAAGCTGCCCACTGAAGGAAAGACACTGGAAGAGAAAGCATGAATGGAATACAGCTCTTTCTTGTAAAGCTCTGACATGAGCACCACAGCTTTTATGGAACATTAGGTGTTATGGCACAGGAGTTTCTTTCCTATATCTCTTACGGAGGAAAAAAGGTGGTTGGGGAGAGATATCTTCCCAACTTCACTTAGCTATGTTTCAGTACAAATTGTGAAAATTATGCAAATAAAAATTTTGGCACCTTTGCTAGAAGAAAACATTATTAAATTATGCTCTAAGTATTTTGCCTGCTTTAGTAATTACTCTCATGTAACTGTAAATATAAATAGCTGTTATTCTGTTTAAATTTTTAATCATGCAAAATATTGTCACACAAAATGTCCTTCTGTTGCAGTCTAACTGGGATTTTCTTTTTAAAAATATCCATATTTAACTGAAGTGGACTATTTTTAGCATTGTGGAGTGTTTTAGTAAAGATAGCTGGCTAACATCTCTGAATCAACGGGTCTTTCAATGGTCCTTAAACTGATAAACAGAATTTCCTACAAAGGCCATTAATATAAAATGTATTTTTAACATTTTATATTGAAAATAGAATACAATTAGTCTGCTTCCATTATTGACTTAATTATCGCAAATCTCTGTTTCAGGATACAATGATGATAATATTCCCATTTTACTATCCACTGTAGAACTTTTCCATCTTATTTCCTACTTTAGCATATTTTAATCTTAAATGAAACACTAAGATCAACCATGATGAAGTGTGCCAGAAGGAATAGCAAGTCACTGGTGTCAGCTGTCTTGCCGGCATGCTATAGAGGTGCTGGCTGCTGTTGCGACTGCTCCACTTCCACTCCATTTGCCTGCCAAAGCCCGGGACAGCAGCAGGACCTCTGCCATGCACAAGGGAGACAGGGAGGTGCCAGCATCCTGGCTTCAGCCTGGCCCTGTCCTGGCCCTTGAGGACTTCAGGAGAGTGAATCACATACAGAAGATCTCTCCCCCTAACTCTGACTTCCAAATAAATAAATAAAACCTTTTTAAAAAGGAATAACAACAACAACAAAAAACCCCAAATCCTGTCTGTAGTAGAAATCATTACATTTTAGAGCACTTATTTCACTGCCTTGCTTGCTCTCTAAAAAATAGGAAGAACATATTTTTATAATATAAAACAATTTATCGGTCTGAATTACATAGCTCGTACTTCTCTGTGAATGAGCAAGTATCTTTTCAAGGAACCAAACTACAAAAATAAAAACAAAAATATTAGAAATATTTCCCCTATTTTGCCAATTATTGTAAAAATAAAAATATCTTGATAAAAGAGCAAGTTTGAAATTTACAGTCTTAATGCAAAAAGTTTTTCATTCTTTTGAAAAATTGGACAACTAGATTGAAATGTTTTCCATATTCCTTTTAGGAAGTACTTAAAAGATAGCCCAGTTATATAAAGGGGGAAAAAAAAAGAAAAACAGTGTTATGAAGTTGATAGCTAGTTTAAGGTAAATATTTTTTCAATCGTTAATATATTAGATTCAGGTGAAGCATGAGCTACTGGAAAACTGTATTTTGTACATTGTTTTTTAAGAACACTTTGAATTAACTTTCAAATTTTTAAGTTTATAAATTCCTGTATTTACATCAGGAATTATGTATTTAAGTATGTCACTTATGATGATTGCACTAGCACATTTTCAATGGAAAATGACTACTAAAGGGTATAGGATTCGGGGGTCAGTAACAAAAAAATTTTAAAATTAATCCTGTTGATGGGTGGGTGCATTACAGTGAATATTTTTTTAAATCTACACTGTATACTCTACATGTGATTTGCATAATTTATAAATTATATATTAAAAACAAGAGCAGATTCTGATCCCCCATTACACGTAAACACGTTGCAAAAAAACACAGAAGCCTAGTAACTGAGTGTGAAAGCACTCATAATCTTCTCAAAACATTTCTTCAAAAATAAAAAAGATCGTTTCAAGGTTGTTTACCACTGTCATATTAGCAATTTGTATACAGATGCTCACAATGTAATAAATCTTACATTTTTAGCTAGCTTGCTCTCTCGCCCCCTTCCTCTTTTCTACTCCTGACCCCACCAGTTTCACTGCTTTCCAAATAAAGATTAGAAAACTATTAAAATATGCTTTTATGGTTTTATATATAAAGTCTGGAAGTAAACTATCTAGAATGGCAGTGTCTAAGATTTGAAAATTGGCCGCAGAATTGGTATGTCACAAAAATCAAATACATGGAATTTTAAGATACAAGCCTTGGAGGAGTCACATTTATTTAAACAGGTAATAACTAACAGAGGCCATATGCTTGGAAGAATACCTGCAAAATTGTTTCATCACTTTTTTTTTTCAAATTTCTGAACTTTTCAAAATCTAAATTTCTAAGTTTTCTATTTACATATGTTTGACTCTCAGTTCTAACATGGTTCTTTCACCTTATGCCTCCTCTCCCTCTTTTGGTAAACACTTGACTTTGATGGGTGGGCAGGATGATGTTGCAATAGAAGTATGAGCTATGGAATAAAATAGACCCTGTAGCGGGTCTACAGATCTATTCCTGACTGATTGAAATGACTCCATTCAAGAATTAACTCTTTGGTACCGGAATGGTAACCTAAAAGGCCTCACCTTAAATGTGCTAGGATCACATATGAGCACCAGTTCCTATTCCAGTTGCTCCACTTCCCATCCAGCTTCCTACTTGTGGTCTGGGAAAACAATCAAGAATGTACTAAAGCCTTGGGATTCTACACCCAAGTGGGAGACTCAGAAGAAGCTCCTGGCTTCGGATCAGTTCAGCTCTAGCCTTTTTGGCCATTTTGGGGAATGAAACAGCAGATGAAAGATCTTTCTCTCTGTTTCTCCTTCTCTTTGTAAATATGACTTTGCAATAAAAAATAAATAAATCTTTCAAAAAATTAACTCTAAATCTGCTTCCTTGTCTGTGAACTGGAGTATATATATATATTTCATATATATACATATGACAGTTTGTGAAAATGAAATGAAATCTTAATAACAGTTATAATTTATTAAATCTACTTTGCATTATGTGCCATACACTTATTATCAAACTTAAGAATTTTATGTATGACACACACACACCATAGTAAAGATATATTGATAAATGTCATTTACTTTATTAAAAAGAACTGTTTGAATGGATAAACAAAATGCAATGTAACACTGAAACACTATTCATCAATAGAAAGGTTTATCTCAAAATCATATGCTGAGAAGATAAAGCAAAAAACAAAACGCCATATGCTCTAAAAGGCAGCTATAGAGAGATATGGGATCATGGGTGAGTAGAGAAATATCTTCCACCTGCTGATTTACTCCAGAAAGGGTCACACCTCAGTGACCCTTTCAGTCCCATCCTAGGACTGAAGCCAAGAGTACCACTCCCACCTGTGTGACAGAGGTCCAAATACTTCCACGACATTCTGCTGCTTTTCCAGGCACATTAGCAGGGAGCTGCATCAGAACTGGAGCAACAGAGACCCAAGCATCACTCCCATATGTCAGACCAGTGTCACAGGCAGCTTAAACTACTCTGTCACAACACTTGCCTACTGTGTAATGCGTTACTGTAGTGCTGGTCTCTTAAGTATATACAACTGCAAAGACTCCTTAAATTGTAAACTTTATTTTTTAAGATCTACTTTTTTTTTTTAATCGGGAAATCAGATTTACACAAAGACAGAGAAATTTTTTTTCCATACTCTGGTTCACTCTACCAACTGGCTGCAATGGCTGGAACTGAACTGATCCAAAGCCAGGAACCAGGAGTGTCCTCCCTGGCTCCCACAAGGGTGCAGAGTCCCAAGGTATTTGGACTGTCCTCTGCTGCTTTCCCAGACCAGTTGAATCAGAAGTGGAGCAGGGCCCGGTACAGTAGCCTAGCAGCTAATCCTTGCCTTCTTTGCATCAAGATCCCATATGGGCGCTGTTCTAATTCCGGCGTCCTGCTTCCCATCCAGCTCCCTGTTTGTAGCCTGGGAAAGCAGTCCAGGATGGCCCAAAACCTTGAGACCCTGCACCCATGAGGGAGATCCGGAAGAAGCTTCTGGCTTCTGGTTTTGGATTGGCGCAGCTCTGACAGTTGCAGTCACTTGGGGAATGAATCATCAGACAGAAGATCTTCCTCTCTGTTTATCTGACTTCGCAACAAAAATAAATAAATATTTAAAACAAAAAGTGAAGCAGGCAGAACACAAACTAGTACCCATATGGGATACAGCACTTAGAGGTGGAGGATTAGCCAGTTAAGCCTACACACCAGCCCAATTGCACACATTAAGTGGATGCAAGCTTTATCTGGAAATTTTACTTCAGTTAAGCTGATGAAAATGTTAAGATAATTATGTAGTTAAGTTTCTACAAATATGTTATTTGGACTAAATTAGATCTTAGTGAAAAGTTTAGCACTTAATACAGAGGTGGGAACGGGGATTCTCCCAGTTACATCAGTGAAGTTCTGAAAGGAGAGAGATATTTAGGATGGTACTTAAAAGATGGATTGAGAGAAGTCCAAATTGATATTTGTAAATCTACTGATTTATACAACTTTTTCTATTTATTAATTTTTATTGGAAAGCAGATTTTCAGGGAAAAGCAAAGAAAGAGAGAAAGATCTTCTATGCACTAGTTCACTCCCCAAGTGGCCACAATGGCCAGAGCTGAGCTGATCCAAAGCCAGCGGCCAGCAGCCAGAAGCCTTGTCCGGGTCTCCCATTTGGGTGCAGGGTCCCAAGGCTTTAGATCATTCTCTAATACCACAAGCAGGGAGCTGAATGTGAAGTAGAGCAGCCCAGACACGAATGGTTCCCATATGTGATCCTTGCACATGTAATGCAAGGATTTAGCCATTGAACCATTGTGCCGTGCCCTCAGCAAATAATTTTTTTAAAAATGTTGGTGGGTGAGCCTGGAACAGTACCCTATTGGCTAGGTCCTCCTCACCTTTGCATCTGCTGGGATCCCATATGGGTGCTGGTTCGTATCCTGGCTACTCCACTTCCAATCTAGCTTCCTTCTGGTAGCCTGGAAAGTGATAGAGGATGGCTCAAAACCTTGGGACCCTGCACCCATGTTGGAGACCCAGAGGAAGCTCCTGGCTCCTGGCTTCAGATCCTTTCACATCCGGCCATTGCAGCACTGGAGTGGACCAGTGGATGGTGGATCTTTCTCTGTCTTTCTTTCTTTCTGTATATTTGCTTTTCAATAAAAAAAAAAAATCTTTACAAAATTTTCATTGGGGGTTCGGTATTAACTCATTCTGCCTAACCTAAGATCTCATACCACACTGGAGATCTTGGTCAATTTTGGAGGAATATGATATCATTAATGAAAAGTTGATCACTTTTTACATTAAAATTTACTGAGAAATAAAATGAATACACACACCTTGCTAGCCGGCTCTATGCCATGAGATAATTTAATCAACCACATAAAAATGAGGGCAGCTAACATTTGTGGAACACCTACCATGTACCAGTATGATTGGCATCATTACATCCCAAAACAGTTCTGAGTTTGCTATTGTTAATTTCTATTTAATGTAAGCAGGAAATAAAGATAGGTTATAAAATCTGTTTAAAATCACAGGAATTGCTAATACAACAGCTTATTTTGAACTCAAGTCTATGCCCCTCATTGTACCACACAGCTTCTACTTCCACAAGAAAATGAAATGCATGTTTAAAAAATATATAATGGGAGAAAGTTCCTGATGACTTTTGAAACTTGCTAAGTAAAGTGACTTACTGCTGCCTGATTATAGTCAGTGACTCATCTGACTTTTGAGGTATGTGATATTACTCATATTAGATAACCAATAAAGGTTTATCTCAATTCATTCTTTCTCCTTCCTGTTTTCATGTGTTTGAAAGATACAGTCATATGCGGAAGCAAATAAATAGTCAAAATTCAAGGGAAAATGCATTTACTTAAGGAAAAAAGGTTATCATTTTCCCAGGAAACAATTAAAGAGCCTTATATGCTTGCATATATATGGGAAACGTTGCTATATATGATTGCTATCTCTCTAATGCTCCTAGGAAGATGAGGAGCTGAGGGGTTGGGCACTGGGTGCAGCTGTCAGGTTGCACATCTCCCATGTCTGGATGCCTGGCTCCTCTTCCAACTTCTAGCTTCCTGGCAATGCACACTCAAGGAAGCAGCGTGAGCCTTGGGTTCTTGTCAGCATGTGGGAGAGCTGGGTAAGTTCTAGTCTCCTACCTTCAGCCTGGCTCGGTCCTGGCTATTACAAGCATTTGGAGAGTAAATCTGGAAGAGAGGGTTTTCTCTCTCTCTCTCTCTCTCTCTCTCTCTGTGTGTGTGTTTAAATAAATGAATGAATGAAAAATAAATGTTTAAAGGAAGCTATATACAGAGCTAAAAGTCATGTAATTCTTAGTTCACAATAGCATTCGCTATACCCCACCATGAAGACAAACAAATCAAGGTCTCAAGTGTGACCTTTATTCAGCCCTGATAGGTCATAAAATAGGAACCAGTTTTTGGTTGTTGAGAAAGAAAGCTGTTGCACCATTTCCCATGAAACACAGAAAGAGCATGTTCGCAGTAGCTTTACTCATACACCTGTGGTGAACCAGCCTATAAGAGAACTGGCACCTGTACGATCAGATCTAAGTGCCACCAATCAAGCGGCAGTCCAACCTTCATACGCTGATGCAGCAAATTTCCGGATCTTGATCACACTAGGCTAGGGAGTCATTCTTCTCAGTGATAAAGTCGGTGAATGCACTCTTGAGAAGATAACAAATTAAAAACGAGCTGACTCGACACCATTTGAGTGAGGAATTCACTGCTGACCCAGTACAACACGATTTCTACTACCAGTCAGTAATCACTGAAGAGGGGCCAACGTCACTCCATAACTGTAAAGCTATTTCTAACAGAGGATCTCAGCATGGCTAAAGGATAAGTGTCCAACGTGCAACACGCACAGCTAAACTTGGCAATGACTTCCTCAACTATTCATAGCCTGACTCCTGTCTGCTGTAAAAATTTAGATAATATAAAGCAAGTCTGGAATTCTCAAAAGTATTGAACTATTTAAATTATCAAAAACGTGAAAGAAAATTCTACTTTGAAGATACATTTAATATCAATAGAATTTTCACTACAATTTCTAGTTTCTCCACAGTTGATGTATTACTCTGGGGGAAAGTGAAGTTGACATCTTCTGTAAGTATATATCAACTGCAAGAGGTTAGGACCAGTTATTGTGGAACTTGTACCACAACTTAGAAATCATAATGGGTAAAAGTAACCCATATAATGACTTTCCAGTTGTAATTTTTTAAGCTATTGATTGCCATAACAAAATATAATCAGTATATACTGTTATGTCCATTTAATTGAACAAGCAAGTGATTTTTAATGCTTTGTCCATTTCTTACAATGCCTGAAACATTTCCCATCTTTTTTTCCTACTAATATTATCAGTTTAAGTGATCTTCTTATTTTACAATTTATTTTAAAGGCAGAGCTATAGAGAGAGGAGGCATGCAAACAGAGAGAGAGAGAAAGTAAGACAGAGAGAGAGATCTTCTGCCCACTGGTTCACTCTGCAAGTAGCTGCAACTTCCAGGATTGGGTCAAAGCCAAAAGTCAGGAGTTTCTTCCAGGTTCCTGTATGAGTGCAGGGGCCCAATCACTTGGATCATTTTCTGTTGCTTTCCCATGTGCATTAGCAGGGAGCTGGATCAGAACACAGCAGACAGGACTCAAAGCAGTGCCCATATTGGATGCTGGCGTCACAAATGGCAGTTTAACCCACTATGCCATAGCACCAGCCCCCATGATTGCTGTTGGATCTGGAAATACTGCTTTATGAAATTACCATTTTGGTTTATCAAAAATGTTCCAATACCAGCAAGTAAACTAGTTTAACATGGTATTCCCCTTAGCATGCCTATCACCCATACCAGAGTTGTTGGTTTGAATGTTGGCTACTCCGCAACTTGGATCCAGCTTCCTGCCAACATGCCTGGGAGGCAGCACAGGACAGCCCATCTACCTGGGTTGCTGCCTCTCACCTGGGAGAGCCGGATGGAGTTTCTAACTCCCAGCTCAGCATGGCCCAGTTGCAGCTGCTGCAGACATTGGGAGAGTAAACTCGCCGGTGGAAGTTCTCTCTCCTGTCTCATTCCTCCTACCCCTGTTCTCTGTCACTCTGAGTTTCAAATAAATAAATAAATAAATACTTTTTTAAAAAAAAAAACTTACCAATGAAGAATCAGAGGTGGAAGATTTTGTGCATTTTTAAATAGAGGTGTAGAGAAATAGCCCATTTATAATATTTAGAAAAAGGAAGTATTCTTGTCAATTATAATTTCAAACTTGCACAATAATTAACAGTGAAAATTGATGAGCATATATTTTCATATGCCTGTAGAGAAATTTTCACTCTAAATAAGTTCTATAAAACATTAATCTAAAATAATATTCATTGAACATTTACTCCCTTCTGGACAGTCTGATAAACACTGTTATCTTACTTCACTCTCACTATTGTATCAGGTTTTACCTTCTCTGACACAGCATCAGCCCCAGGAATCTTCTATCCTTCTGTAACGCTTCACAATATTTTTCTAACTGTTGAACTGTTCAGTCAAACTGAGGTTGCTCAGATAAAGATAAAGGGAAAACTACCTTTGACCAACACATAAGTGTGATACGGACACACAGTTGGTCCTGCCCATCACCCTAAACTACTAGCACACACAACAAATACTGGGTGTTTAACAAGAGTGTTTAACAGGAATCACATGTTGGACCCAGCATGGTAGCCTAGTGGCTAATGTCCTCACCTTGCAAACCGTGCCGGTTTGTACCTTGGCTGCTTCACTTCCCACCCAGCTTCCTGCCTGTGGCCTGAGAAAACGTAGAGAATGGACCAAAGCTTTGGGACCCTGCACCTACTTGAGAGAAGTGGAATATGCTCCAGGCTGATTTTGGATTGGCTCAGCTCTGGCCATTGTGGCCATTTGGAGAGTGAAGATCTTTCTCAATGTCTCTCCATCTTTCTATAAATCAATCTTTCAAAAAAAAATCTTTTAAAAAAATCACTTGTTAAAAAGGCAATAAATAGGGCCCCTGGTGCAGTGGCGCAAGTGGTTAAGGTCCTCGCCTTGCACGCCCAGGATCCCATATGGGCGCCGGTTCTATCCCAGCAGCCCCGCTTCCCTTCCAGCTCCCTGCCTGTGGCCCGGGAAAGCAGTCAAGGATGGCCTAAAGCCTTTGGACCCTGCACCCGCACAGGAGACCCGGAAGAGGTTCCTGGCTTCGGATCGGCATAGCATCAAGCGTTGTGCTCACTTGGGGAGTAAATCATCGGACGGAAGATCTTCCCCTCTGTCTCTCCTCTCTGTATATCCGCCTTTCCAATAAAAAAAAAAAATAAATCTTTAAGAAAAAAAAAAGGCAATAAATACAGTTTTTCCTGTGACATGTCTTCATCCCTAGAACCTTACTTTCAAATCTCTTCCTAATGAGAAAGAGGCAAACTCCCAATCATATTAAGCAACATTATCCAACTAGGGAACCAACCTTTTGTGGTGAACAGTAAAATGGATGCTGTTCACTGGCAAAGATGTGATAAAAAGAAACTCAACTACGGAGGTAGAGGTAGCATTCCTTCCCGCTGAACAAATAGATGCAGCTTTCTGATGCCTTTGATTGCTGTTCTTCTTGCTAAGGTTCAGCAAGTTCTGAAGACCTCAGCCTAGGGAATATGGGTCAGGTTTGCAATGCAACAGCTCCACCCCTTTCACTGCCATGGAATCACTTAACAATCCTCCTAGTTCCACCAGAAACAAGCAAATAATAAATAAACCCAATGGGTCCCAGCAGTTATTTGGGTGTCAGCAAGTCATCAAAAACAGTATTGTATCTCCTGAAGTGATTGTCTAGTCTTTCCCTATCCCAACCAACACATTGGGACTTCTAAATTACACACCATAATTGATATAAAATATCTGTCCCATCAGTGAATATCTTTATTAGCATCAAAATCACTCACAACTAGTGTTCCTCAATGTTATTAAACATAACTTGTTCTAGGTGTTGCTTTACTAATTAGTCAGGATGAGCCCGAGGAAGAAAATCTGGGTCATGTTAAATTAATTGGAATGAGCATGAAAATTAGCAGAGCAAACTGCATCAATTTTCTATAGAGTCTTTCTTCATGTTGAGAATAAAAATGGATATTATGAGGCATTAACCAAACTGCCTTCTGTGACTGCCAAGAGGTGTGCTAGGGTAGCCCAAAATATCATGCTCGCAGATTTTCAGAAGTTAATGAGACATTTCCAGGAATGGTAAATACATGGTGTTAAAATGGGTGTGCCTCTGATGGGAAAATGCCAAGTCATTTCATGTTTATTCAGGCATAACAAGCTCTTCAAAATGAGCATAATTTAAGGGGTGAATAGTGCAAAGAGGGCTAACATTCAACTAATTTTCCTTCAGAAAGAAAAGATTAAATTGAACAAAAAAATGAATTAAGAGGTTTACAAATCAACAAGTCAGCCACCAGGACAGCAGCCTGGGCTCAGCACCGGCTGGGCAGCCCCCGCCACCAAGTTTCCGAAAGATGTCCTGAAGGCAGGGAACAAAGCGAGCAGAACTGATTGCATCCCCGCACACCGCCTTGCCGGCTCAACTCTGTTTGGTTTCCTAATGAGCTCACTAAAAACCTAATTCATCTCCCATAACCCTTCTCAGCCCTCCTTGAAATCCACCATTATGGAAATTACAGATGAAACATTTCCAGACTGGATTCAAACCAGTGTGTCTTCCACTGGCGGGGGCCCTGACCCCCACCCGGAGCACAGTGGGGCAGGGTACCCTCACGGAACCACTCCGGCCCCAGCTTCCGGGATAAAGGGGCTGCGTCAGGTTAAGGCGCTTTCTCAGAGTGACAGGCATTTCTGCCTTAACGCTCTCCCTTCCATGAATGTGGGCATTTCGTGGGCTCCACAGTACATAAAATACGAATTGCAATGCAGGAGAGGAGAAATGAGTTGTACTAATGACAAATAGCTGAAACAAGCTAATGTGAATTCCCATCCCGTTCATGAGGAAACTCCCCGGGTTCCTCATTACATGGAGTCAAATCCTCACGGCACCTACCCTGTAACTGGAAGATTACGGAATTGATGGATCCTTAGTTTAAAATGCAGCTGTTTTATTCTGCTTTAGTAATTAATTCTTTTTCCGATACTCTATTGATTAAGCGTAGACCCTGATAAAGTTCAAACTGAGAAGAATCTCTCGTGGCGTTCTCAGTGGCTCAGGAGAGTCAATGAAAACTTCCTACAATTCCACCTGCCTCCTCAGAGTGCTGATCCAATGAACAGAACAGTTTTTTTTCCCATAAATTAGTCAGGCCATGTGGAGCTGTATTAGCTGATGGTTGCTTTTGTCTCTCTACTTGCTGACTTGCTTTTCAGTTTTGCTGCCCTTTGTGCTGTCACACACAAAGTCGGAGTGCAGCTGCCATTCGGAACCCAAACCAAGGTAAAGAACAATTTGTACAAACTACATTTCCCCCCCTCCAACCCCCCTGCCCCATTTTATACAGCTGCAACTCCCTGAGCAGTACAGGGCTCAATGGGGCCTCCTGGGACCCAACTAGCTGAGAAATCAGTACTAAAGCATGCAGACATATTGTGGAACTGGGGGGGAAAAAAAAATAAAGTAACCTATTTTCTTCAAGGCTTTGCCAGGCTTTTCTTTTTCCTAATAGAATTTGTGCTACCCTATTTTCAGCCATGCTAAGCTCCCTATTTTGTCTTTGTGAAGGACATCAAGAAACAGCATAAGACGGAGTAAAGAGAGTAATCAAGAGGCCAAGTTCTGTAAACTGGGCTGCTCAGGTGGCATCAGAGTTGGAGAACGTGCATTAACCACACGGGCGTGGAGTGTAACCATATATAAATGGTCATTATAGACACAATGGCATTTAGTAATAAGAGGACTCACCAACACCATGCTCCTTTTCAAAGGGTCACATGTACCAAGGATCGATGTTGGTGAGTACAACAAGCATGATCACACCAAGTTTCTCAGGTTACAGCCTCGCACAATGCATTTTTGTTTCTATGAAGATCATGGCTACTGAGAATGCTTTTAGAGCAAAGAAATCAGTCCCTTTCCCCAGCCCCCACACATCTACCTAAGGCACCCACACCAGCATGCACAGGCTTCATTCCCTGTGCAAAAACAAATCAAAGGCATTGGTCTAGCCTATGAGCCAGTGGGAAGAATATAGTGGATTTCTCGTGTCACTTATACTGTATACTTATGGGATAACTCATGCTGGTATTTTTTTTTTCCTCTCATCTTAAAAATTCTACTTCAGACCATGGGAATAACAGAAAAGATCTGGAATAATTTTAAGAAACACACTCCATGAATATGAAATTCAAAGATAAACTCCAAGCAAGATCTGGTGGACAGAGTAGCTGGGACTGTTTTCACACTGTCTCCTGGGCCAGCATGAAAGTACATTCCCACCTTCACAGCATTCCTTCCTAGGTCAAAAGGTCACCTCTCACAGATGTCCCCCCACACCCCCCACCACCAGACACTCAGTTGTCAAAAGGTTGTATCACGTGATCTGGGTAGTCACTCATAACAAAGCTATTTCCTCACTGGGAAGCAAAGTTTGCAGATCTGCAATAATTTCCCTGCCATTTTCAAAATACAGAGGATACCAGCAGGCACGGTGCAGCTTCC
Source organism: Ochotona curzoniae (assembly GCF_017591425.1). Classification (NCBI taxonomy): domain Eukaryota; kingdom Metazoa; phylum Chordata; class Mammalia; order Lagomorpha; family Ochotonidae; genus Ochotona; species Ochotona curzoniae. The sequence goes on from NW_024467122.1 coordinate 46,168,815, forward strand.
ATAGGTCACTTGGCACATGATCCCACCCACTTTACTGGGCTCCATTATACGGAAAGATAACTGCCACAGGTGGTGTGGATTTCCTATATTTCCAAAGAAAACGGAGATGTCCTTTTCCAGGGGATTTCTCTTCAAAGGAAAACCCCATTTGTTAAAACAAGCACAGATATTTTGAATCAATAAGAAATTACAGATAGAGGCAACACAGACTGTAAGGATCATGCAAAAATGAAGATGATTTTTCTTAGTAATGAGCATTTCGATGTATTTAAATGACCAAAAAAGCACAATATACATAAAAACAAACCTGCAAAATCAAAACTAGGGGGATAAGAAGTAAGCTCGGTTGCTCAAGCTTCCAAGCCAATTTAAGCATAAAGTTTGCTATCAATGAACCCTGATGAATAAAAGGTTCTAGTCACTAGGGGAGCAGACTGCTTTTTTTAATTTCCTGCTGCCTAGATGAATAATATAACGATTTTCTCATTGTCGTGGATTGTTACTTAGAGCAGCTTGAAGCTCTTGCATGCAATCCAAAATGAGTCATTTATTTCTAGAAGGAAGTCAAATGAGTCTATCAACATTGCTTCTATTTATAAATTATATATTTAACAGTGAAGTTAAATAGTCATGGCTGACATGTTACATATGGGAGGATAAAGAATTAGATAATTTCAAAAATATTATTTGTCTTAGCCATCTCAGCAACAGAAGAGAATTGATGATTTTTGCAGGAACCAGTTCATATATTTGTTTATTCAAAAAAGCTTAAATGCCTTCAGAAATGGCATCCAAGTTCCATTTATTTATGTTAATATTTACAGATATACAATATTTTCCTACATACACTGTTTTCTAGTTTTTATCATCAAACTCCTCAAAAACATATTTTTCAAAACTTGTCTTTTAGGCTTTTAGGTATCACCTTTACCAACCTGGGATTAACAAGATCTGATGAAACACATATTTTTCAGAATATGTACAGTTTTAGCTAGTCTAAGCTACAGACATTAAAGACCCTGCTTTTATAGGTTTTCCTAAGGCAGGCATTGCAGTGTTCTAAAAACAGTGCTATGGCCTGTTAAGCACATGTGCCACACTGACGTTTCAGTTCCTGGAAGTCACTGTGTGTCAAATTCACCAGGACACTGTTTGTAACCCAGGAACATGTGTTCTACGACTTTTCATAGAATGTCTGAAAGTAAACTAAATAATTATTACAAATATCCAAACAGAAAAAAAATTACATAAGAGGAGGAATTCATGTCTGAATTTCCTAAAGAAAGTTGAGGGAGATCCAAGTATTTACCGTGAATAAAATCTACATGTTTATAATCTGATAATGACTGATAGGCTTATCACTATTCTGTTACTGATATTCATGCTTGTAGCATTTAGCATCAGATATAAAAACATTCTATAACATTCTAACAATTGTAGAGTATGGTCCTAAGAGAGAAATCTGTGAGTCAGAATCAAGACACAAGAATTGGGGGAAAACACAAATGCCTAATAATGAGAAGGTATAAATTATTATCTGTTTTGAGGGTACCATATACTTTGCATCCCTACCAATTAGGAAAAGAATTAAACAAAAAATTAAGAACTCTCTATAAAGAATGCATGGTGCTGTTAGTGATTTTAGTTAGCATGGCTCTCCTTTTGCTTTGGAGTCTCCTAGGAGGTGGGACTACCCACATGGGTCGTTCCTGTTATCACCTTCTCTGCAGTTCTGGATGCTTCATCTCTAAAGTTAAAAAAAAAAAAAAAAACCCTTTTCACAGGGCACCCACAAAGAATCCTCTAGGTGTAACAGTCAAGCTGGGGTCAAATGGTTAGAAAACGGAGGCCAAAAGTATTGGGCACTCCCTGAAAAATACCATGTTAGACAATTAAAATATACCATGTAACTAACAGAAGGTCCCGCAAGTTCACAATAAAAGTGTTCAAGGGCAAAGATGATCTCCTGCTCAGGAAATAGGCTCAGCTTGATAATCTGTGAAATCTTACACAAAGCAGTAGCTGCACTTGTTCCTGTAAAATATTCAGATAAATCTAAAACACTGCTATAGATGAGTGTTTTTGGTGCTAAGGTAGACATACTGATAATACACCAAGAATATTTCAGAAGTAGTTATTGATCATGTTTATATCCTCGAGTTATTCAAATGGAACCTGAGTTGGCCTCAAATCTGATTCTTGCATTTAACACTTCACACAATCCTGAAGTGTTGGCTGGTCATGTGATGAAATGGGTTAAGCTTCTGCCTACAGTTACTTCTGCTCTAACTCCCTGTTAATGTGTCTGACAAAGAACTGGAAGATAGTCCAACTACTTGGTACCTGGTAACTCATGTGGGACGCACAGATGGAGTTCCTGGATCCAGGCTTCAGTCTTACCCAGCCCCCAAGCCAGTACAGCCATCTGAGGAGTGAGGCAGCAGATGGAAGAACTCTGCCTCTTTCCTTCTTCCTCTCTATCTGCCTTTCAAGTCACAAATTTCTAAATTAAAAAAAAAAAATCCCAAGGTAATCAAATTATTTATTTGTAATAAATGATATGTCTGGGTCAGTATGGTGGGGGAGCAAGCTAATCCTCATCCTGTGATGCTGGTATCCCGTATGAATATCAGTTTCAGTCCCAGTTGCTCTTCTGCTAATCCAGCTCCCTTCTAATAGCCTGGGAAAGCAGCAGAGGATTGCTCAAGTCCTCCAGGCCCCTTTACCCATGTGAAAGACCCAGAAGAAGCTTCTGGCTCCAACTCTGAACCAGCCCAACTCCAGCTGTTGCAGTCATTTGGAGAGTGAACCAGAGGGTGGAAGCCTTTCTCTCTATAAAAATCTGCCTTCCAAATAAAAATAAATAAATCTTTAAAAAAAAAAACTTTTAATGAAATCTTTTTCAAAAGTGTAGCTTTTCCTCTCAACTTCAAAGGATTTTAAAAACATATTTCTTTTCATTCTCTGTGAAAGGCAGAGATCATCATCTACTGGTTCGCTCCTAAAATGCCTGCAATAGCAAGCTTGGGTCCATGATTAGTCCAGGAGCTAGGAATTCAGTGTAGGACTCTCAGTTAGCTGGCTTGGATTCCCATACTAGAATCATCATCTGCTGCCTTCGGAGGTGTGCAGTGACAGGAAGCTGGATGAGAAGCAGAGAATCCCAGATTCAACATAAGCACTCCAGTACAGGATGTGGGAGACCCAAGTGGCACCTTAACCAACTGCCCTGAATGCCTGCCCCTCCTCTCTATTTTTGAAACCTGGACGTCTCACTATTAAAAAAAATCAGCCATAACTTAACTTTTAAAAGTGTTTAAACAGCTTCAAAGAAACAGGCTGCATATAAAAGAAACTAAAGTGATTTTAAAACTTCAAACTAAGGCATTTTTTCCAAGTAATTTGCTTAAAATCATAGGGGAAATTACAGCTGAAACTTGGAACTGAGATTCCTGACATGCTAGTGTCAATACAGAAGACTATAGAAGTGTTTTTAACTCCATCTCAATAATAGCAAGTTATAAATTAAAGACACAGAACCTTCCCACTGACCCAGGTGCCCAGTGTACACCACTGTGAAATAAGAACTCTGAGAGTCCCAGTTCAACATACTTTGCATGTGGCACTAAGTTGACAATTTAGTCCTCCCTCTTACTGTCGCCCTTGGGAAGTTTTCTATGCCCATCATAGGATCCAGGGCCCTCAATACCATTACTCTGACATATTCCAAAATGTTTATATGTTGGTTTATATAATGGTTATAGGATATTCAAACTTGACCTACAGAATTATTTGAGAATATCCCTCCACCAATGTCGAAAGTTGTAATATTAAGCAGCAGAAAGTGCTTTAATTACAATATAGGACCACAGAGGAAGGAAGATAAACTACAAAGACATGCCCAAAGAGGCAGAAGAAGCAGCCCTTTCATATGAAAGTCAAGAACATACAACTTGAATCCATTCTTTGTCAATGATCTATGATCATGGAAAATGAACAGGTCAATATTTAAATCCAAATAAATACCCATGTTCATCTGCTACAACTACCTTGGAGAAATTTCAAGATGATCTTTTGAATTCTATTTCTTTTATGGTAAGGACAATTACATATAAGGATCCATGAAGAATTTATTCAAATTTTACCCTCTTCATTTAATTCTATGATTTGCCACATAAATTCTCTGCTAAACATTAGATATTTAATTCTGTGATCTAATTGGAATATATGGAATATTCGGGTTTTAATGAATTTATATTTTCCATCATCACTGTAGTCACTGAAATAAATTAATAAATGTTAAAGGATTTTCTGGTCTTCGGGGAATGTCTTCTAATGACAATTCTATATACTATAAATAATTTTCCAAGATTCTTTGTGGCATCACCAACCTACTGGCAAATCATAATTCATAGGTAGCTTTTTAGAAGAGTTTGTTCTTCAAGACTGCTATGCATCCAAAGAAACATCAGAGAAGGGGAGACATTTGGCCTAGTGTTTAAGTCACTTCTTAGGATATCTATGCCCAGGGTACCTGGGTTCGAGTCCCCTGTTTCACTACTGATTCCATCTTCCTTTTCATGTGCACTCTGGCAGGAAATAGTTAAGGCCCCAACTTCTGTGTTCTGTGTTCTGGTAGACCTGGGTTGAACTCCTGACTCTCGGCCCCAGCCTGGTCCAGTCCTACCTGTTGCAGGACATTTCAGGTGTAAATCAGTGGAGGAGAGCTTGCTCTCTCTCTTTGCCTCTCAAACAAATAATTTTAGAAACTTTATAGAAATGTCCAAGCATATGACAGGAAATATCACAACCATAGGGAGTTTTCAGAATGGTGAGAATACCTCCAGCTCGGATTTCTTAGCTGAAAACAAATACTTGATGTCCAGGGGTAGCGGTGTGATACAGTGGGTCTCCTTCTTAATGCAAATGGGAAGGCAGCAGATGACAGCCCAAGCACTCGGGACCTTGCCAGCCTTGTGAGAGAACAAGATGGAGTTCCTGGCTCCTGGCTTTGACCTGGCCCAGACCTGGCTGCTGCAATCTTTGGGGATATGAATCAAGAAATGGAAGATATCTATGTGTATATGTCAGGCTGCCTTTCAAATAAATAAATCTAAAACAAAACAAAAATCTAACACCACTTGGCATCTCTTTGGGTAAAGGGATATGACCAGGTGCTTCACTTATGGGTCACAAAAGCCTGAATTAAAATCTTGGCCTTACCATTTTCTAAAGTATGTTTTGCAAGCATCAGTTTGCCCAACTATAAAAACCCAGAAAAGGTTATGAAAATTAAATTATACTTAATATGGGTATTTGGTGTGGCTGTTAAACAGCTGTGATAGTGACAATGGCCTTATTACTGTCATGTTTGTGCAAACATATCACCGGTATTTTTACTTGATCTATCACTTTTGTGCTCTTAGGTGTGAATGAAACAGAGAAACCAAGTATCACGGGGTCAGTGTTACAAAAGGCACAGGCGGTATCACGGCCTCTGATAATTACATCTCATATGGGTGCAAATTTGAGACCCACTTGGTCTAGTTCCTACCCAGCTCCCTGCCAACACACCTGGGAAAGCAACTGAGAAGAGAACTCAAGTACTTAGGTCCCTGTACCCACATGGTAGATCACAAAAAGCTCCTGGTTCATGGTTTTGGAGTGTTCATCTCTGGCCTTTGTGGCTATCTGGAGAATAAACCAGTGGATAGAAGATCTCTGTTTCCCTTCCCCCACAACTGTAACTCCGTCTTTCAAATGGATAAATAATTCTTTTTAAAAATAAAATAAAAATCAAGCATCAGTCTATTAAAAAAAGATGCAATATGAAATAAATAAAACAGACCTCGCATCTGGAAAGAAAATGATAGTGTTTTTTAAAACTCTAAACTAGGAAATGAGCTCTAATATCATGTTAGTTTTTCTCCTTCCTTGTAATATATGACACATTATAAAAAGGCCACAGAAATTTTAAAAACTTTCTTTGTCCAGTGTGTTATTCAGAATGTAAGATCTGGATGGAAATTCTTACTTGAGGCAAACAGTTCTTAGGCTAAAACTGATCAAAGTTTTAAACACAGGTAAATTTCACCTCACTTCACTATTCATCATCTTCTGAAAATCTAAAACCCTTTGGAAAGAAATTCTGAAAGTCAATAAGTTTTCAGAAAGTTAGGATTAATCTATATTTTTTTAACCAAAAACTTATCTAGTAAGTAAAAATTCACAAGTATACTTCTAAGAAGGAAATAGTCTGCTGTATGGTATCATTTCTTAGGCACTAACTCCCACTGAAGCATTGAACCAAAGATAAATAGAAATTTACAAAATGTGCTTTCTAAATCCTTACAAAGACATGGAAAACTTTTAAACACAGGATACTATCTGATTTTAAAATTGCACCTGTGATCACTCATGATATAATATCATTCCGGAATTTTTCAAGATCAGGTCAACCTGATATTAGAATGACTCACTTGGTCCCAATTCAAAGGATGCCCTTTCAGAAGGGCATAATGTAAATTCTAAGGCCCTTAGGCAGGTGGCAGTTTAAGTACTTTATCTAGTGAATTGCTGGCAATCAAAGTGAGGTCACAGCACCTGGACATGTGGCTACATGCTTCTGACACCACGATAGGCACTGAGATACATCTCTGGGGATTTGTCAGGACCAGCCCTGCAAGTCAAGAACTAGAGAGCGTGTCAAGGAATCCTTCACAGGGAAAATACTGCCACTGAGAAGACCAAGTTCTGATTGGCCCTTCTCTGTCCTGCACTGGAGCAGAAAAATAACTTTCTGTGAACACTGAAAGTGCCTGCAAGAAATTCGGGAACTCTGAAGAATTTGAGCAACACTTGTGACTGACACTGGTGTTTGAATACTGCAGAAACACCTTTCAATTAAACAGTGTGGTTTTATTTTACTGCTTCAACATTTCAAGCCAGATAAAAACTAGATGCTAAGCCAATTCGTGGCTGAAAAGAAGCCACCTAGGCTGAACATTTTTAAAGCCCATCTGGTGAGCACTTCTAGTAGGTTACAGAGGTGATGAAGTGATGTTGGTGAGCACATTAAAAAGGAAATTGAAGGGAACAGCTTTGATAAAGTCCCTTTTTATTCACACAGAAGTACTTTTTAAAAGCCTACAATATGAAATATTTTCTAGCTCCAGTTTTTTTTTTTTTTCTTAATCTATTTGGATGTGTTACTAATGGGACTGGTAGATTTTCTTTTGGTAGCAGAATTCTTATTATCCCCAAAGCCAATGCATGTCTGATACAAACAGAAAATCCTAAAATATAAACAAGTATTTGTCAATATAAAGTTAATGAGTATGAAATAAAAGTTTTGGGGCCCAGCATGATGACTCAATCTTGCCCCTCACAAGTGCCAGCAATCCATATGGGCGCCAATTCATGTCTCAGTAGTTCTACTTCCCATCCAGCACCCTGCTTGTGGCCTGGGAAAGCAGTAGAGGATGGTCCAAAGCCTTGGAACCCTGCACCCGCGTGGGAGACACAGAAGAAGCTCTTGGCTCCTGGCTTTGGATTGGCTCATCTCTTGCATTGTGAATCAGTGGACCGAAGATCTTTCTCTTCATCTCTCCTCTCTGTCAATCTGCCTTTCCAATAAAAATGGATAAAGCTTAAAAAGAAAGGTTTGAAAAATCTCAGAAGCAGGCTCATTACTGTATACCTGAACACCTCATGCACTCTGACATTTCTGAATATCAAGAGACAATAAGCAGGCCTTCAGGACATGTGCTTTAATTTCTGACCTCTCCCTTACCTACTGAGATAATAACCCTGTCTACGTACCTGACCAACATAAAGGAAAAACAAGGGAAAGAAATTGCCGTTTCCAAGCATTAGTCACATGATACATGATAACTCGGGCTCCAGTTTAACTTGAAGAAGTAAAAACAAAGGGTTGTAACAAAGAAATAATAGAATGGTGGCAGCCTTTTGATTAGTAAGATGACACAGGAGTTTTAATGACTTTCTCAGGACAGTCAGTTGCCTTCATTAAATTTTACATCATTTGTTAACTGAAAACCCTTTTTATGCAAAATACAATTTGCAGGTAAAGAACATTAACAAAATTTAAATGGCCTTGTCTTAGTTCTCGCTAACTCTCTGTGGTGACAAATATTTGAACCTCTCCAAGGCATAGTCACCTCATCTGAAAAATATGGGAAAGCCAAAAAATTCTGAAGAAATTTATAATTAAGAGACTTGTAGGTCCAGGCATAATGGCTCAGTTGGTTAATCCTCTCCCTGCTAGCACCGCGATTCCATGTAGGCACCATTTCTTGTTCCAGCTGTTGAACTTCCCAGCAGATCCCTTATTTGTGGCCTAGCAAAGCAGTGGAGGATGGTCCAAGTCCTTTGGACTGTGCATCCCCTTGGGAGACCCCGAAAAGCTCCTGGCAGCAAATCGGCTCAACTCTGGCCATCATGATCATTTGCGCAGTGAACCAACAGATGAAAGATCATTCTGTCTCGCCTTCTCTCTGTAAAAATCTTCCTTTCCAATAAAAATAAATAAATCTTGAAAAAACAAATAAAAGAACTAGACATGTAAAACCAAATGTAAGGTATTACTTAGAAGACATGATTTAGATTTTAACTCATACCCTTTGTAAATTAATAGGTTTGGCATGTTAGAACTGGAGGAGAAACAGGAGTGCTCTAGCATCCTCATCATACAAAGATGTAAGCCACGTCTCTAAGAGCTAAGATCGCAATAATAATAATAACTAACTTTAATGCATGATTACATTGCGCTGGGCACATATCATCATCCCATGCCTTTCATCAAACTCCTTCACAAGATAACAACCTATGTAAAGGTGGAAGAAGGCAGAACTTGCCTAGATTCTCCCTCTGTGGAGTCTGCACAGACTTCCAGACCCCACAAACAGCCTGTCCCCCAAATGCCCCATGTCTGCACTGTATCTCCTACTGCTCTCAGGCTAACTGGAAAAACCCACATGCAGCCTCTAACCTGCTGAGCTTCCTCTACTCTTGCACCTAGATATGAAATCAAAATTAGAAAGTATAAGTAAAAGCAAAGTGAGACAGCCTTCAGCTAGCACGAACCATTATGCAGATTTGTAGCCCATTCCCAGCTTCCTTCTCCTGTAAACCCCTGCCCTAATTGTGTGTCTGGGTCATAGAACTGGGAGGAACAAAGAAGCAAAGGGTCTTCAGATAATATAAAGTCATGGATTACATCCCAAAACGGAAATTCACTAGGTTTCAGGTTGAGCTAGGAAATCTAAATGAATAGTCTGTGATTATACACAAATTATTATTAGTAATAGTATTGCTATTATCCTCATTTATGGAATATATTTTATTATGTATATCTGACCCAGAACACAGAGCTTCAAATACACTGATTTCTCACCTAAGATTACCACCACATGTATGAATCAGAATTTAGACCAAAGTCTCACTCCAAAGTTTACATTCCTTTTTTTAAGATTTATTTATCTTTATAGTAAAATCAGAATCACAGAGAGAGAAAAATCTTCCATCCACTGGTTCACTTTCCAAGTGGCCACAAACTTAGAGCTGAGCCAATACGAAGCCAGAAGCCAGGAGCTTCCCCTGGGTCTCCCACGTAGGTGCAGAGTCCCAAGGCTGTGGGCCATCCTCCACTGGTTTCCCAGGCTTCCAGCAGGGAGCAATAAGGGATGTGGAGCATCTGGGACATGAACCGGCACCTACCTGGGATCCCAGCAGATACAAGGCGAGTACTTCAACCACCAGGCTATCATGCTGGGTCCTAAAGTCTACATTCTTAAGAACAAAGTTTTGTGTTTGATTTTTTAATTTATCCAAAATGTAAAAAACATACCCCTTAAATTTCTTGGAATAGGAAAGATCTCAAGCCATGACTACATATGCTTTGCTTATAGCTTTGACTTCTCATTCTACTTAATACATACATCACAGATTTAGTAACACTTTGACAAACAGCAATTTTGGAGATGCTAACATCCCTAGTAAGAAAATACATATTAAGTGAAAGGTAACAAAGTGAAGGCTAATCTACTAAGTTGCTATAACTTACTAGTTATTAGCTAATTATGAATTTAAAACTATCTAGTTATGAATTTAAAACTATTTAACTACTATGCATTTATCAAAACTAAATATAGAACACTATAAGGTCAAAACATAGGGGAGTCTATGGAGCAAACACCACCGAGCTACCCTCCATAATCCACATTGATTTTTTCAATTATCTATTCCTTTGCTTCCATTGTCAACAATATTATAAGAACTAAACAAATGTTGGTAGATAAAATGCTAAAAAGCAGCCAGTGATTTTATGTAAAAAGTTAAAAAGAATACTTCTATGCAAACACAGAAGTATCATGCCTTCAGTGATCATCATCTTGAGTAGAGGTCTTGTTAAGAGGCAGGACATCTGTTGTCCCCATTTTCCACTTGCACTATCTGCCCGCAAAGCAGGTGTCAAGATCCCTAACAACTTTCAAAGGGAAACATCCATAGTATTTTTGCCTTAACTGCCCAACAAATGAAATAAACCAATTTATAAGAGTGTCATACATTTTCTCTAAGTTAAAAATCTGGCATTATTTTTTTCAGTATATTCACAGTAAAGTTTTCTTTTGTTTCTTCTCCTGCTGAAGGCAATTCTTGTTCACTGGCAAAAAGTGAGCACCTAGAATTCGTTTTAAAATAAGAAACACGGCCAGCGTGGTAGCATAGCAAGGTAATCCTTCACTTGCAGCACAGGCAGTCCATGTCTGCCAATCTATGGCCCTGATGCTCCTCCCACTTCTGACCCAGCTCCCTGCTAAAGGCCTGGAAAAGCAGGGCAGAGCAGCTCAAGTTCTAGGGTCCCGCTACCCACATGCGAGTCCTGAAGGACCTGAAGCTCCTGGCTACAACCAAGCCTAGCTGTGGTAGCTGTTTAGGGGTGTACATCTGTAGCCCTCTCTCACTCTCACACTTTTTCTGTAATTTTACTTTCAAGTAAGATAAAATTTTATAATGATTTATTTTATTATTTATTTATTTTATTGCAAAGTCAGATATACAAAGAGGGGGAGAGACAGAGAGGAAGATCTTCCGTCCGATGATTCACTCCCCAAGTGGCCTCAATGGCCGGTGCTAAGCCAATCCAAAGCCAGAAGCCAGGAACTTCTCTAGGTCTCCCATGTGGGTGCAGGGTCCCAAAGCTTTGGGCCATCCTTGACCGCTTTCCCAGGTCACAAGCAGGGAGCTGGATGGGAAGTAGAGCTGCTGGGATTAGAACTGGCACCCACATGGGATCCTGGCATGTTCAAGGCAAGAATATTAACCACTATGCTATCACGCCAGGCCCAAGTAAGATAAATTTTTAAGAACTAAGAAACAAAAAAATAAGAAATACAGAGAAAACTCTCATCCATCGAGTGGCTGATAACCATGCCAGGATGTGCAACTCATATGTATATAAACATCAACATTTGGATGGATGAAGAACAATATAATGCAGTGTTTCTACTTGGTTTTGCAAGTTCATGACATTAAAAATTTTGGTTCTTCAAAGATATCCAAGTTTCAATCTATAAAATGGGGAGGATTTAACTAGAAGTATAATGTTCTCAGCCAATAACTAGCAAGAGGTCAAAATGCTGTTTTTTTTTAAAAAAAAAAAAAAAAACTCGGCAAGGCCAAATCAAGCTTTTCCTCACTGCATTGTGAAGGTAACCTAGGTGGCCAACAAGCCTCTTGCTCATATCAGATCTGGAGAGCCAAGATGTTCCCAATCTATTTCTCCCCAGCATAGCCCAGTGTGGCTGGCAAATGCCCCACATTACTCAGGAATAGGATTATAACTGCAGATCACTCCTCATCGGACGACCAAGAGAGACCACTGAACCTTCTGAGGTCCCTGATCACAATCAAAACGCCTCTCTGGACCATCCAGCAAAGGAGAGGCAGGAATATTTTCATCATTAGTTGATGCAACAGTTATAGATGCTAGACCAGACATGATAATGAGATATAGACTGCTTATAGTTTTATAGATCTGTCTCCCTGTAACTTCTGAAAGAACAAACAGTACATCCTTCTGCATATTTCCTTTCCTCCTTCCTCAAAAGATTTGTCACCCAGCCTCCAAATCAGGGACCACTTTAGAAAAAAAAATTTTTTTTTTTTTGCTGTTAAGGAAGAAAAGTCTATCACGTGCTATGCATCAAATTAGGCATAAATATAATTTAGGTCTGGATTAAAGTCTGTGGCAATATTAATTTATATTTCTTGAGGTTATGACCCATGGTAGTTAATTTGAAAACACTCAAAGATATTCAAGGCACATTGTCTGAGTAATACAGTGAAGTCCAACTACAAGGATGGATTGACAGAACATTCCACACAGCCATAAAGTTCACAAGACTTCCAACAATAGAGAAAATTACTTTTTACACAATTGAAAACTGATTCTAAATCTTAAATACAAGATGCAAGAAGATTCCTGAAAGAAACCCTGCTTTTTTCAATCTAATCACAAAATTTCTTTCTTCTTTAAAGTAATGTATATTTAAATGTCCCTGGAATCAAATTTTATATATTGAAGATTATATCAAATTTGATATAGTTACTCAATCCTCTTAAGTCATTTCCAGGTGTTAGTGCAACAGTATAAAAAAATTTATAAAAATGTGTCCTGGCTACACAGGTTTCTAGAATGAAGTTACATACATGGGACCTCTTGAATCACAATAATTTAAGTACTTAAATTATTTTATTGACAATGTCAAAGCTTTTAATTTTTTAAAAGCCATTTGAAATTTGCTTCTTCTCTTAAAAGAATAGCCATTCTTTCAGATAGACAGTATTCCAGGGAAGCATATGGGTCTGCTATTTTGAACACAGAAGACATAGTGAAAAATTTGTCATTGGTATTCAAAAGGAAGGTGATTATGTCACTCTCCCATTCGAAAATCCTCAATGGGTCCCTATTTCCTACCAAACCAAGCTCAAACTTCCCAGCCTTCAATGTCCTTCACTATATAGACCCATTCCTTCCAAAAAAAATAATAATTATTATGGAAGACTTCCTATGTCGTCATAGTACAATGGAGGGAACTGGAGAGAAGAGATGCTTAAGACACAGAAATCATCCTCAAGAACCTTACAGTCAAGTGGAATGATAAATAAGTCTTGTGACCAATTACTGCAACACAAGGAGAATGTGATGTGTCAGGAAAACATGTAACGGTAGTTGAGGGGAAAGGAATTTCTTCCAACCAGAAGTTGGGAACTAGAACTAGTGGTAGGGCTTCAGAACAGGTAAATACTTGTCTTTCTTTACAACCTACAGTTCTCCCTTGTCAGGCAGATATTCATGTAGGATTTCATTTTAAGGCTCTTTATCACGTCATTAGCATACAGTCAATGTTGACATATTTTAAAAGCAACTTTTGAATAAAAATTTTAAATACGTATTTACTATGAATCATACATAACCTCATACCATTTTACCTAAGTTACACAATTTAACTCCAACCCCACTAAATCAGTTTAGTTATTAGTTAATTGTTTTTGTATTATAGATGTAAAGTAAAAGATTAGAAATAAAAACAAATGATAGATCTGAGGATTTAAAGAAAGGAAAACTAATGTCAAAGACCACATCTTTATCCACTTATGCCACATTGTGGCAGAAGTACTTATTTCCAAGAAGAACCATTATTCACCCAATGTGCACCAAGCATTTCTACTTTAAAAACTTTGCATGTGCATATGGACTATTACTTATCACCTTTCCTACTAGCTGATGGATGTGTGTACCTCAAACTTACCACAGAGAAAAGGAAAGTCCACCTCATGACACTACTGTCAGGGACAGACCTGAAAGTTATTCTAGACCCTGTCCAACTCTCTTCTCATGTGTGTTGTGTTAGTTCTTTATCTCTGATCTCCATCTCTACTGTCACTGCCTTAATTTATACCTCATCTGTCACCAGCATTATTTTTTTTAAGTTTTTTTTTTTAATTTGAAGTGTAGAGTTATAGAGAAAAGAAGGCACAGAACAGAGATCTTCTATCTACTGGATCACGCCCCGGATGGCTGTAACAGTCAGAAATGAGCCGATCCAAAGTCAGGAGCCAAGAACTTCCTCCTGGTCTTTCATGCAAGTGCAAGGTTCCAAAGCTTTGGACCATCTTCCACTGCTTTCTCAGATCATAAGCAGGGAAGTGGAATGGAAGTAGAGCATTGGGGACTTAAACAAGTACCCATGTCGATGCTGGCATCAAAGGCAGAAGCTCAGCCTACTAGACTTTGTCTACTATACCATGGCACAGGGCCCTTTCCTGCACTATTTTTCCTTATTCTATATTTTGTCTTGTTTGGTACGAAAGTACTCCCCAGATTCTACAAGAATGGTTTTCAGATTTTACAGTCCTCAAAAATTTGTTTTGCTTAAACTTCTGTAATGGGTTTCTCATATCCTAGAGCAGGATTTCTAGGGAGAAATGGATGAAAAAAAGTCAGATTCACAGGACTTCTTCTGGAAACCCTGACTGTGTATGTCTGCAGTGTGCCCAGGAATCTGTATTCATATGCCCCTAAGGAGTTTCATGTTCTCAGGAACGTTTAGTAAACAGTGCTATACATGACTAATTCTACGCTTCTGAGCACAGGACATAATGTGCAACCCTTGCTCCAGCTCTCCAGCCTCCCTTTCACCATGCATTCTCCCACACAAAGCACATCAGAGTGATTGCTGCTCCCTAGAAACCATTCTACTTCATATCTCCGGGCCTTTGCATCAGCTCTTCCACCTATTACACCCACCTGAAAACACTCACTGAAGGCCATCAAAATGGTTTAAAATCCCAATTCTATAAAGCATCCTACAAACTCATGGAGTAAAAGGACAACACCATGTTTGCTTTCTATGCATGCTATTGCGGACAGTGCCTGGTGTCAATTATATGATTAAAAATGCAGAAAGTAGAGACTATTTGGTTTCTGCCACCTGTCAGTCATCAAGCCAGGTTTTAAAAAAAACTGACATGTATTTAATCATAAGAACTAGCCTATGAGATAGTTAGTTTTCCCATTTTACAGGTGAAAAATCTTATCATTTAGAAAGATGGCTGCATAAAAGTTGCAAGGCAAAGAGGAGTGTTCATTCTTTTCACACCAGGCTGCCTCATTAAGCGTCAACATGTCTGCCTGTACCCATGCCTTCTAGAAATAAGTCTCTGCCATGTGTAAGAGCTATTTGTGCTTTTGCTCTGGTATGCCGCCTCCCTTCTGGGGAGGATAGTGAACTACTGAAATTAAGGATCCGTGTGATCTCTATATATTTATTCCCATAGTGCCATGCTGGAGAGATTGAGAACTTCCTGTCTCCAGACATATATATGTAGCTACACAACAGCCTTGGTATATAGAGCAATCTGTCTGCCCAATGGTGGGTTCCTCAAGTTTTCAATAATCAATGACTTATCAACTTTTCTTCATCATTCACACTTCATACATAGAAATTTTGGAAGTTTTATTTTAGTGGATGGCATTTGTTACAAATGTTAGTTGGAAGATGATATACAAAATTTTACACTATCGGTCTACTTTTGAAAATCTAACTAAAAGAAAAAGAATGTTTGGTTTTGAGGCAGCAGCAATGTCCCCAATTTGTAGGAAGGGTTAAGGAATGAGTGCTTTGATTAAGTAAATATTCTACTGACCAACAGGTAATCATCTATATATCTTGTACAAATTAAGAACCTTCAAATAATCAAAATTCATTTACAAATATTTAACTGCAAAATTTCAATGAAAAATTACTTAGATTTCTTGGAATGATTTGGAATACATTTCAGGGGAGGGTAGGATGTCAAGTTCTGTCATGTTCTATTTTGAAGCATAAAGATCTCAACAGAAAGAATTCCAGCCAGATCATGAAAATGGAAAGGTTGCTCTATGATTTTAAAAAACACACTTCCTACTTAGTGATTAGAATAGTCTACTGATATTAACACCTTAAGGTGTCCTTCATGCAAACTGTGGCATTCAACTATCCTCAGAAAACAAATAAGAGCTAGTTGTTTTCTTGCCAAACTGAAAAGAAAAAAAAATCCGCTTGATTAAAAACACACACATATACAAGAAACAAAACTATAATCTCACTACATATTCTAAATCAAAGAAATAAAAATATTTATGCTTTATTCTTGATGAAGAACTTAGATGCCCTCTCCATACTAAAGTGTACAAATTAAAAAAAGTACACACGAACATAAACAGATTCTTGGAGTTTGAATTTAAACTATCATTTAATTTAATCTCGTTTTACTGGTGAACCAGTTTGAAGAGATTAAGACACACATCCAAGGTCATATAGTCAATTAGCATCAGCAAAGGACATGATAGAAGAGAAACAAAAGAACCACCATGCAGGCCCAGTGTGGTGGCCTGGTGGCTAAAGCTCTTGCCTTGAACACATTGGGATCCCATCCCATATGGGCGCCAGTTCTAACCCGGCAGCTCCATTTTCCATCCAGCTCCCTGCCTGTGGCCTGGGAAAGCAGTCGAGGACGGCTTCCAGGAAATATTATATGCTTCTAACACAGAACTTTGCTTCAGGGAACATTAAAAAGACAACCTGAAGCTCTTTCTCCGCCTCGCAGATGGAGGAATGTATCTAACGGATATGCATGAGAGCTGGGATTTGAGTCCATGTCTCTGTCTCCTGGGCCTGTGCCCTTTTCAAAGCAATAAGAAGTTCAGTGCACGGTCCGTAGACTCATAGTCCAACATTCTAGACAATAACACATGGAGAAGAAAAAGAATTCACTGCAGGCTTTTGCTTGTATCACCAAAGGTAATTGTATTTGCTCAAAACCAAACTTTGAAATGTTGGAGGACATGTGTAGGAAATCAACAATACCACGTGGGACCAAAAAAATCCAAGAATTACTTCCAGGCTCCTTTACCTGTGTGGGAAGATCAAGGACTTCCCCCAAGGTCAATCCCTGCTTAAACAAGGAATACAAGCAAAACGGACCCTGAGTTTATCACGGGAAACTATTTGCCACATTAAGCAATTTCCCTTATTAAATTCACCATTACGTTTAAAGACAACTCGATCTATACCTTCTTATATAGATACCATAATGAAAACAAACTCCAGCTCCAAACTCAGACCATGTGTATTTAATTTAAGAGAACACTAAAGAACAAATAAAGAAAATTCCATCTTAAGTACTATTTCAAATTAAGACAGTACTTACAATGGGATACTAAAATATAAGAACCTACAAACAGCTGAAAGAATTTTAAGTTTGATTTGATGATCTATTGCTTTATTTAAGACAATGTCAAATACAACAAAATTCCAGTGAAACAAAATAATTTTATCTTTTAGGAATAGAACAGAATTTGACCCAAAGTGTCAACACATTCCAACTAGGTCCTTTCTGTTCAGGCAAATATTAGAATCAGGAAGCACAAAACAGTGTCCGATCTGTCTACCTTGAACAGTCAAAAAGATGAAAACATGAAACCTGTGTATTGATTCACTGGTGCACTGATAGCTGAATAAGTGAGAACTCCTACTTTTCAAAGGCTGGGATAGACAGACATCCAACACTCTGTTACAACATAATGTGAAAACCAGAAATTCCATGAGATGCGGAGAAGGAAGCACTGGCCTTATACCTCAGAAAATCAGGAACCCTTCCTGGGTGGTGGGGAGGCTCTCAGGACTGGGTTTTCATCAGTAAGAATCCCCTAGGAAGAAGAGAGGCCAAGGACGCTATCCCTCTAGGACTTGTAACATTTCCCTTTTCAAGAACTCACTTTCTGTAAGCTGAGGGACTTTCTCACTGTACACAGAGAGAATAAGAGGGCTCACTTTCATTTTAATAAGGAACCAGATTGCAGTGAAACTCCTGGTTGCTTTCTTGCTGGTCATTAGAATGATACTCAAGCACAAGACTAGCGAAGGATAAATTTTTGTTGATGAAACTGGTTTTTATTATTGTCTGTTCTGACATCAAAATATTTTCCAAGACCCAAATTACACTTGAAAAAGCAAATGTCAACATAGGAAGATGAGGAAGAAATTATTCTCCTACTACTGCCGCCATTCCAAAAAAAAAAAAAAAAAAAAAGCAATTTCCACAAAGTGTCTGCAGATAGAAGCAGGAAAAAAAAGGAAAGAAAGAAAAAAAGGGGGCAAGATAACATGGCATCATCACAGCTATTCTTCAGAAGCAGAGTAAAGACAATAAAAGGAAAAACAGAACACATGTATTATGATGTATAGCACCAAAAGGCTGTGTTTGATGCTCTGGAGGGTTTCAACAAGTACTGGCAGCCAAAAATCAATTGAAAAATCAGCATGATAACAGAGTGTGAGTTGCCCTATAATAGCCTTAAGACCCCTAAGGCTATGTGGGTCCTTTTCATGTGCCACACTGCATGACCTGCTCTAGGGGACTTCACTTCCACCCCCTGAACCCTGTGCTGAATGTGTTGCTTACCTACTACTTTGCTGCCCTCTTAGAAGAGATAACTGATAAGAACTGGTGATGTTTTCAACTAGTTTTTTTTTTGAGAATTTTTTTTCTCCTTTATTCCTTTTTTCTCATACATACCCTCTACTATCAGTCAGAGACTATTTCCACAAAACCTGTTGGCCAGACAACACCTCTGAGTAACCTAATGAGGAATGGTTTTGTATATGGAGTGAGTGCCTTAACCAACATACATTAAACTGCCCCTTAATAGACTCGCAGCTCAGGCGTATGCAAATGTGACATGTTAGCAATTCACAGTATTGTTATAAATATACATATATATTTCATTCCAAGATTTCATCTCAATATTTCTTCAATCATTTCCTCACAATGTCTGGTTTGTTCAATTTATATTTCTGCTTGGCATTTGGTGCAAACCCCCAAAGATAAGATACATCTGTCCCTTAGTCACAAATCTTGGCATTTTTACCTTAATTCAATCGTGAAAGGACTGGTTGAAATTACCTTGCTTAATAACAGTATTTCCTCATAATAAAACGTTTTATTTCCAAACTTTCTCATTTGACATGAAATGTACCAGCTCGGCAGTGACATACCAAAGCTCAAAGAGGGCATATAAACACCTTGATCCGTGTGACGGAGAAAATCTAATTGGAAGTCAGCTTCCCTGTGATTATCAGCTTGTTTATGGGGAGGGAGGACTCTTCCGAATGGCACCGTAAATTCTTCCCTGATTGTGGCGTTAAAACCAGAACTCATTTCCACACACTGCTCCCCCCAACCCAATCCATTTTGTTTAGTTCTAAAGGGTTGTGCACTGTTTTCAGAGAATGACAGTTTTTCAAGCTTTGATTTTCTCCAGTTTCAAGAAAAATTAATCAGTTGCACAAGCCAGTTGTCAGATTTCACTTCCCTTATGGCAGAAAGCACACATATTCATTGTCTGCTATAAGAATAAATTTTAGTAATTTTTCCCCATGTCAATATGAATATTAGACTGACCCAATTAATATGAAATGCTTCTATGCTGCTGGAACAGACAGTGCTACAGAAAGAGCCATTTGCACAACCTGTTCATGATTATGGGCCATAAGGACACAAAGATGGCACACATATTTGTGGACCATCTGAATTCTTATACCGAGAGAGGAGGGGGAAGGGGGAGCGGCATGACTTTAGCTTGACTGTCGTAGGTCATGTTTTTTAATCCAGAGTATTGGACATGTAACACAGCAACAAGAGCTGATCATTTTGTTTAATCACCTTTTGGATCTTTGCCAGATGGTTTCTATTGAGAGCGCTGCAAACAGAGAGAGATGAACTGCATCTAACACGCCACCAGAGCTTTCCCGTAAATGTCTGAGAACTGATTCCAACAAGAATTTAGTCTCAGAGCAGAAAGGGATACATTTAAAAACTATGTGCATTAACTATACTTTTCCCCATAGAATCCTCACTTGGCATGAATAATTTACCCACTCTTATGCTAATGGGATCATGAAAGTATCCCTCTGTCTTTAGTGCCGCTATTCTCAGCTTTCAGTAATTACCCCACCCAGTGAAAATAACATGGCTTCTGCATTGAACGGCCAACTCATACCTGACAATTAGAAAGACCATGGCTGACAGTGGCCAGACTGGACAGAGAAACCCTTGTAGCCCAAGGAAGAGTAGAGCCATTAAAGAAGGGCTGACTACGGGTGGGAAAACATTGGGGTTGAGAAGTAGAGAGAGAAGAGCAAAAAGAAAAATTATCCATTGCCAAGCTATTCTGCTTAAACAAAAGTATATGCTCTTCCTATTATTAAGTGTGAAGGGAATTTATGCCTAAATTAATTTTAAAGAAAAAAAGCAGTACCTAAGAAAAAGAAATATAGTGACCCTTAAAACACATCTGCAGGAAGTACTTATTTTGCCAGAATTTTTAAAAAGCCCACGTAGTAGAAAAACCCCCACAATTTTGCTGTGTGTTTTTTTTTTGGGGGGGGGGAGAGGATGTTATTAAAAAAATAATAAGAAGGAAACTAATTTTTAACTTCTGTCCACAAAACTCAATGTTAGGTAGTTCACTGTGTAAAAATTATCAGGCTAAAACATCTGGGAAAGAAAGCTATGAAACAGCAGGGAACGTGGCTGGTTTATTGTTTATCTTTTGTTTATGAGGCAGTATTCAAGTTTAATTACTACTCTAAATTAAACTCTAACTGGCATCAGGAGACATCCCCTTACATGACTAAGGAAAAAAAAAAAAACCCCTGGAAATTCCAACTCCAGGTTTTTCAAATAAGTTGTTACATGCATGAAGAAATCATTCAAAATTACCAGCAACTACAGAAAGCTTTTAAGAACTTATGGGCAACAGTAAATAAATACTTCTATGAGAAAATCTGGTTTTGTTTCTAATGATTACTTTTCAGAAAGTCCTAAGAAAATCAATAGACAGTAGGTACTTGCTGATGACTACAGGATGGGTATTCTCTTCCTTTTTATTTGGAGAGGGAAAAAAAAGCAGAAAGCAAAGGTAACAGAGGCATACTACACACGACAGCTTCTTCTGTGGCAATGTTCAGTGATCAATTAAGCACTCAGAATTGTTTTGATACACTTAGGGGTACAGGAAGGAAAAGAAATGTCACTATATTTATCACAACAGTAAGTGACCAGTTTTGGATGAACTTAGCTCTAGGAAAATAAAGTTAAAAGCAACCAGCAAAAGATTATGCCAGATGGCATCTGTCATATTGTATTTAGGGTTATTTTAAAGAGCTTGCTGCCACTATGAAAACATTCCACTGACAAAGTTCTCCTAGACTGAATAAGAAATCTCAGTAGAACACACTCAAGACCTACAGTAAGTGGGTCTGAAGGTTTTCCTCCCTCCTTTAAATATGTGACTGGAATATTTCCATGGGGAAAATACTATTTTCTAACCATCACACACATTGTAAACTCAAAAGTGTACTATTCTTGTGGGCCTTGGCTTTCCGTTAAGGGTTTCATATTCACTATTCAGATCTTCAGAGATTTTGACGTTGTGATGGATGAAAAGCTATGTAATAAATAAACAGTGTCTAGTTTCTGAATTCGAGCTGCTTTGCCTGGAAGTCAGGTAGGGGCATGCATGCAGGGGTCTGCCGTGTGACAGAGTTGATGTGAAGTATATGAGCTTTTAGAACCCTGTGTTCTGAAAGACCAGAGTCACACATGCTAGAATGCTAATATATTTAGGTTACACTGGGTCTGGCAACAGTATGGTTAACGTGCGTGTGGTGTGCAGTGTGAGCTCAGCAGTTACTGGGCCAACTGTCTCGGTATTTCTGGGAATCCTGCCTATTCACAGTGCAGGGATTGTTCAATTGCTGCAAAATGTACAAAATGAATTTTACAAAAATGAATTGTAAGGAAGGCCCCATTACAACGATTTTACAGCAAAGATGTCAACATCAATTTTTCTTTCATGCATAGCTAATGATTAAAACAGCATATTCTATTTGCCTAAGACAATTTATTTCATATTGGCACATCAAAATATTGAAATGCAAAGTTATCTTTACTCTACCCTTTCTATTCATCGCTGCTGAACCCATACCATTGTTCAAATCAGGAAAAATAAAACAAACTTGGCACAAAATACTTAAAACAAAGGCTCATCAATATTCTCCAATTTGTCAACATCTCAATTACAGCACTGGAAAAAATGTAAATTTCATGTGCTCTAAACACTGAGGGGTCTATTCTCTTGCCAATTCGCATGCGTAACTCCCATCAGCATTAATGGGAGTTACACAAACCCATCAATAATAATAATACTTTGCACATATATTGTGCCTTTCATCTAGGGCTCTCAAAGTGCTCTAGGAACAGGGGGGCTGCTTCCTAGTCTTTACTTTGGCAAAATACACAATGAAATACAAAGCAGCTTTTGACTCAGCAGGTTACAGAATTAGGGAACCCCAAGCCTTATTATCAAGCCCCATTTTACTGATGGCAAGTCAGACACAAAGAGGACCAGTTACTTCCCCAGAGCCTGGAGTCTGCACCCTAATTTCACCTTTGGAAAAGCCAGATTTCCTTCCTCATTCTAATGTGACGAACACAGCAAACGCCATCCTTTTGGCTGCTTTTAGTAGGAGAAATCTGAGTGAATGAAGTCTGGTTCATATTTATATAGTTTACTACTAGGCATGTGCTCTTTGAAAGCAACAACCAAGTTTATTTCTTACAATATTTTAAAAATGTGATGGGTTTCCCCCTTCCTTTGGGTTTGGTGCATAAATACTGAGGAAGAAAAGATGACCTTTCACCTGTGTAACTGTAGCTCTTTCACTATCAGGCCATAAAATGAGGCATTTTTAGGTTTCAAAGTAAAGATTCATATGCATCAGTGCAGTACGAACATTCACAAAAATTATAAAGCAACGTAAATGCATGTATTGTTTTATAGCATATGGCTATTAAAGTTTAATTTAAAATGTGTATGAAAACATTGTATTTAGTATAATTCATCCCTGTTTTTCTTGTTTATCATAATTTGTTTTGAAACTGAATCATTTTACAGTTTTCCATATGCCTGTTGTGCTAATAAATCCTAAATAAGCAAGAAAACTCTTTTCTAAACTGCAAACTGGGTTTTCATTTAAACATTATATTTAATACCAAGAACATACATTTCCCTCCCAGGTTTTCCATTATATGTCAACCCTAAGATTTAACTTAGAATAAGCATATGTGATTTCAGTCAATATTTCTGTTGACTTTGCCCTGAAGCAGATAATTAATCTTTCCCACTGAAAGCTACTCTGGACAATTCAGTGGGACAAAATAACAAAATATCTTGAAAGCATGCTTCAAAACTCATATGGGTGTGCATGAATATGACAAAGTACACTCAAGTCTGGCCTTCAAAACTTGAAGTCTGCACTGAAATGGCAGAGGATTCTGATCCATGTGACTTCATTCCTAATGAACTAAGCCAGGTAGGAAACGCTCCAGGCCAGAACATTCTCCATTTTATGGGAATCATAGTATTTTCCTCTTCAACTTTAATACATTAACTACTGACTTCCTAGTGCTCCTACACATAAGCTACCATGTCCATTCTTTAATCCCACAGAGATATGACCAAAGGAACAAAATCCCACAGGGATCAAATCCTTCAACATCGGATAAGTGGGTGCAGCTACCCTGCAGTGGAGGGTTTGTGTGTATTGCTTTCGTCCAGTGTTTATCAGTCTCAAAGTTCTCTCTCCTGACAAAAACAAACAAAAAACACAACAACAAAACTGATGAAACTTCATGCTTTGCTTGTTGCTGCTACAACTGTGCCTTGCTCTAAATCTCAGGGTCTTCCCTCTCCCACCCTCTTCTCTTCTGGCTCTTTCCTGCCATCTCTCTTGCCATAACTCAACTAACCCAACAGAACCAGTCAGTTTTAAATTTCAGTTGGGACCTTGGTGACCTGTTAATGAATCTACAGAGAGGAGAAAAACTCACAGTGTTGAGTTATGCCTGGTGTTGCTAGCTGACTGGGAGTCAGAAATGCTTGAAGCGTTAACGTAATTGCAAGAATGTGAAAAATGAAGCGCTGGGCTCCTGAGCGGAGGGAAAGGTCAAAGTGAGCCTCACACACACAAGAAGTCTCTGGAAGACAGCCTCATTAGACCATTAAGTCTGCTTTTCCCTTCCTGGCTTTGCTGCAATATTTAGAGTGTTTTGTTTCTCTTATTATATACTTTTCACCTTTTGCATTGCCACAGTTTGGGGCAACAAGGAGGATGGAGCCATGCAAAACTTTCCAGATTTCACAAGAGAAGTCCATTGCTGTACCATGGAACCACAATTAGAGCCCTGGCATTGTAGATCCAATGAATCTGTGAGACGTTGCCTTCAAAATGCCTTACAATCTAGTCCCTTGGATATATAGTATAACTGATCTCATTGAAATAATATACAAAACCTGAGTAGATACAATTCAGGACTCCTATAATTTACCATTTGATAGTATTCATCCTTGTGTCACTTGCAACTTGCTTAAACCTGGAACCTATTTTGGACCCATTCATAAGCAAACGGTGCCCTAGAAAGTTACTTTTTCCAGATTCTTCTGGAATTCCTAGGAATCCTGGGCGAAACATGAAAGGTGAAATACACCTATCCCACATCAACATTCTGCCTTCAACTAGTATCTGCATCTCCAGCTCAAGCCGTTAAACTGTTCCCTACTTGGAATCCTGTCTAATGCTTAAACATTTTGGCCATAAACACAGTCATCATAGAGATTAAATAGACCTAGGAGATCAGACCCTATCTCACGTAAAATATTAAAAAGTAAAATCTATACACTTTCCTGGCCCATATCCAACAACGCCTCTTCCTCTAAGGGTCCTTTTAACCATGTAAGAGTCACCCTTTCAACTTCATAATTGTCCTTTGTGCAATAGGTGAATTTTAAATGGCAAAAGTTATTCTAAGTTGCACTAGTCTGCCTTGACATAGACAGTTGATATACTCCTTACCCTGTGGTTATTCTAGTTTTTAGAACTTGTGCTGAAAGTCACCATGTCAGCTGAATGGAAATGGGGCAAAACACTCTTCTACTAGTTCCAAAAGCCATTTCTCCAGGATTGCTTTGAAATTCCTGCAGCATTTCCAGAATTGTTAAAGAAGAGGTGTTTTTTTTTTTTTTGTATCCTACTTGTTTTTTCAGCATAACTGTTTGACTACAGAGAACTCTTAAAGACAATCTTACATATAAAATAACCTGTCTATAGAATCACTCAAACTATTGCATTACAGCAATGAGGCTGTGCTATCATTCCATTTACTTATATACACAGAAATGCAGAAAACCAAATTTGTACGAGAATTGGCAGAACGAATCAATTATTGTAATGCCTACTTGAAGATTAGAAGACACACTTTTCCTTTTTTTTTTCAAGAGGAAGAAACACTGTCTCCCTAACCAGAAGCTGACTGTACTCCCTAACCTGCCACTCTCCTGTTGACACAGAGGCACATGTTCTGATGCCATAAAATACTGCAGTTATTTTAGTCATGCCTGCTTTGCACAAGGAACATGCTTGACCTTTTACCTTGCTCACTGCTGTTGTCTCCACTCTGGGAGGCATGGCCCCCACTGGAGGGTCCTGGGGTGCCTGCTGAGTGGGTTGAGGTTGCATCATCGTGGTCTCGCCAAGATGAAGGGTTCTGATGTCAGATGTCAAGGAAGCAATTTTTCCACAGTTACCATTTCCGTAAATGAGGAACCAAGAGGAAAGGTGCAGAGAAAGACAAAAAAAAAAAAAGTGTACACATTAGTGTTGCTGGAATTGGGCACACATGTATACCATGCCATACTGTGTTTTCAGATCTTTTAAAAAGGAGATGCTCTAGAATTTGATGAGGGATTAGTTACATCAGTATATACATTTATTAAAACCAACTGAAATATTTGCTTCAAATGTGTCCATTTTATTACATACAAATTTAAACCACAATGTAGTTAATGTTAAAGTTAAAATAGTCTTGTTCACATAATAAAACACAAATTTTAAAAAGTTACTCCCCACAAAAAAAGAACAAAATACTTTTACTCGTTATCTTAACTATAGCACACTCTTCCAAGAAATAGGTCCCCATGCACTTGCATGTTAAGTACTTTAGGACAGGTATTTCTACAAAACTCAACTCACTCAAAGAAAATCCCAGGCTGTGGAATGAACAGAACAGCCCTTCATCTTTCAACTGCATTGCCCTAAAACAATCTATATGAATTCTCAAAATCGTCACCAACGGGTTGATTACATATATGACCAGCAGATGCAATATCAATCACCACATCACTATTGAATAAATGATCAATTTCTGCTTTAGTTTGCACAAGTGACTATTTTAAAATGTAACAAATATGAGACTTTAGTCATCCAGTAAGCTAGACAGGACTTTTCACCAGAGTGTCATGGCAGCTTTAAATTCACCGAGCACACCTTTTGCTGGAAGAGCCACTTGTTTCCAGGGACACACAAGGCAAACGAAGAGTTATAGCTCAAGCTACTTTGCTGAGTATATTCTTCCCCTGTTTCTCCTCCCCTTTCCTGATCATTCCCAATACCCTGCTGTTGCTTAAAGGAAAACAGGAATTCTAATGTACAGGAAGGACTTTATCAGCACCGCATGAAGGCAGGCAAGGGATGGAATTTCCTCCAGCAGAAATGGAGAGTAGGAATAGCATATAAAAGACCAGCCTGGCGGCCAGAGCTGGACACTTGTCACCTGTATGAAGCAACTTCAACTAAGCCTGAAGAAGTGTTAGCAAGTGAATTATTTGGGTGTCCGTGGAAATAGGGGGAAAGAAGCAAAGTTACAAAATTATCAAAATAGATTACTGCTTCTTAGAATTAAATTTAACAGAAGGAAATAAACATTCAGACAGATCCACACACATACATGCAACATGCAATCCTCTTGGCAATCGGAAAATTATTGGTATGTTGCCATTTTATATAATTTATCAAAATATCTTTTCTTTTTCTCAGCAAAAATTCTGTAATTTACAGAAAGCATAAAATGTCTTACCAATATAAAAACAAGAAACTCAGGTGAGGCAAATACTCTTTATTTGAAATAACAATGTTTTTTAAAGAAAAAAACCCACAGCCTTATTTTCTTCCCTACGGATCTGTTACACATTGATTGTAAATTCATATCTGGCATTCTTGATAGATGATGAAGCAACTCAGATGTCTATAGATTAATATCATCTTTATCAAATAATGATGCTGAAACTATCATCAGGCAAGCAACTGATTCAAAGTGAAAACCCTGAACAGTTATTTCATGACTATAAATACAGCCCCGGTATAGATCTATCAAAGATAAGTAAAAGAAAGTAGACAAAGGAATCAAATTAAGAGGACTAATATAAAAACCAAGGTTCTCAGCTGTCTGTATTAAGAAACACATGCCTCTGAACTCTTTTTTGTCTAAGTTGGAAACTACTCCAATAGTTTCATGCTAAAGGCAAACAGAATACAGCTCTTTAAGCTTTGCTGCCTCTTCGTGCCAGCTGTTTGCCGGACGGTAATCAGATAAAGGGCAGGAAGAATTACTGAGAAGGGGACTGAGGGGAGAAAAAAGTATAGCATAATAATGGTATAACAACAGCTAAGTCCTGCAACAACACATGCTAGAGCCTTCTTTTGGAAATGTAGTTAAGTACAACACATTCGCCTAAGCTAAACTTTTCTGTGTACAGAACAAGTGGTGTTAATTTTATGCACTGCAGGCTTTTTATTAAGCTGGCTGCTAGAAAAGCTCCTTACCCCTTACGAAAATTATAATTAGCCACTAACACCTCAACTATGTTTTAAGACAAATGTCATCCAATTGCTATTATATTATCATTCAATGATGCTGGGGAAAATCTTTCTGTTTAGGCACTGCAATGACTCAAAGGGACAGTGCAAGTACTTCCTAAAACTGACCATACTTCTTTGCTCCTATCATCAAAACCTGGGTTAAGCTTTAAAGTCAGGCCTCATTAATTTATAATTCAATGTATTACTTTGGATGGTTTGTTGTAGGAGATGTTTTCTAAAGTAAAGCTGTGAAAAAGAGCCACATAAGCAAATATGACTTTCAGGATAGCTGGTTTCTCCACAGAAGTTGGGTCTTTGGTTTTCAGACCGGTCTCCAAATTTACTCAAGTAATCCACCATTCTGCCTCCTCTCACTCTCACCCCTCAAAATGCTCTCCTGGAAATGTGTCAGAGAGTGTCTCAATTATTATGGCCTAGTTTTAAAGACAGGCAGAAACTAAAGAGTCTCACAAGATATCCATTTAATTTGAAAGATGGAAGAAAAGGCAAACCCTGCCAGGTGCCAGGGCTGAGGAGCTTCTCCAAGTTGTTTGCATTCTCCTCTGATGGTGCTAGGATTATTCAAAATGACAGAGACCAATGATCACTATACAACAAAAAGCTGGCTGTTGAGTGGCAGACGTGTTATAGCAGGGTAACAACGGTAAGCTGCTGCTAGTGGAATGTCTGCATCCTATACTGGAGTGCAAAGTTTAAGTCCTGCTCTCCCTAGGCCAGCTTTCTGTTAATGAACATTCTGGGAGGCAGCAGATGACGGATCAGGTGCCAGCATCCCTCCCAGCCACATGGGAGGCCCAGGATGGAGTCCTGCACCCCTAGCTTTGCCCTGACCCAAGCCTGGCTGTTGAGAACCATTAGGAAGTGAACCAATGAATGGAAGCATGATCTCTCCCTCTCCCTCCCTCCCTCTCTCTCTCTCCTGTATGTGTATGTGTGCATCACACTTTCAAATAAACACATTTAAAAACAAATTTAAAAAACCTCTGGTCATAAAAAAAAATTTAATCTATGTGACCCATTACCCACAGTACTGATTTTTTTCCCCTTAGATTGAAATATTTGTATCTCAACTCCTCCCCCACCCATGTCCTACCAGATAGTTTCCCAGTTTACATCCTTCAAGAATAACTGCCTGGCTCTCTGCCAAATTACATGCAGAAGTGTAGTGAGTCCTGAAACCAAAGAGTTATTCGAAAGCATGTAAAAACACATGGCCTGTGTAGAAAAATGAAGACAAGTGCAGTCTCTGTGCATGTGTGTAAATGAATACGCAGGTCTAGGCATTCCACAAGACATATCCCGTCTTCCAGCCTGAAGTACCAGCAAGACACCCGAGGGCAAGGAGTGAACACGTTTCTATTCCCAGTGGCTTTAATAATTGAGAGTCAAATATGGGCCTCTTCTTGCTCTTACGTAATTGTGTTAAAGAGCAGTGTTACTAAGAGAGAAGCAGCGAATACTGAGTGCAGCACAATAGAAGGAGATGGAAAATAGATACAAGAAGCTAGGTCTCCAGGGGCAGTATTTTCTATTTGCTGGGCTACAGACTCACAGCTGATAATGCAAGTTGTAATTAATATAAAAGCAGGAGACAATACGGGCAGAGCTTGTAGTAGCAGGGCCACAGGAGAGCGCTCTGCAACTCTCCTCGGTTTCTCATTTACACACAGCTTTCCTAGAAAACACAATTCTGCCACTGTTTTCTCCCTGGAAAGTTAAAAAAAAAATTGATTCTGCACCATCATGGAATTCTGCTAAATCTAGAAAAGAGCTCAGAGAGGCCAGAAGTCTCTTGGCATGGGAAGCAAATTATCTGTGTACCTCTTCTGTTGAGGCTGCAGATTTGGCGGAATTGTAATATTGTAAATCATGATGGCATTTGTGTGACTCGCCTATAGAACAGGACTTATCAAGTCTTAGTGAACTGGTAGCATTCCTCTTTTAACTGATTCTACACAACGCATCTGTCCAGTTTCTAAATACATACAAAGCCGTGTGGGGAAGCAAAATGTATAAAGCCTCAAGGAAGAAAAGAAAATGCCAATCCTCATTCATGTTCTATCTCAAATAACCTGATGCTCATTTTAGATCCAAAACGAGCAGGTAGTTCAATGCATACGGCACAGAAGAGAAAACCTTCGACTGGAATGAAAGCTCCAGGGTGTGACCTCTCACCGACCACGTGACCCTCAGCTGGGGTGCACCTCATTTTTCAGGGACTCCTTCCTTTTACCTCTTTAAAATGTAGAAGTCAGAGAACACAATCCCTAAAATGATTTCTACCTCTCATTTGATTAGAGATACTTACACAATATGAGGGCACACTGTAAAAAGATCTTCAGGTACTATGATAGATTTAACTCTTTTGCAATAAAAGGAATACATAGTTTGATCTCATTCTCCACAAACTTTCAGCCATGTCTCCACACACATTAAGGTTCAAGAACCTACACAGCTGCATAACATCAAATAAAACATTGCATATGAAAATGAAAATAGAGTAAATTCTGGATATGCCTATATTTATAAAGTCCTAGTTAATACATGTATTTAATCAGAAAATGAAGCAGGCAAAGTTAATTTAACTCAATATTCTTCAACAGCAAAGGGGAAGTATACCTGGATCAACACAAGTAGTAATTGCTACTTATTTTTTATGATGTGATAATGTTTTAATTTTTAACTTTAAACAAAACAATTTTTAAAGAATAAGACGTAAATTTATCATGCAACATTCAAAACAGCAAAAGTTAAAAATATCCATTGTATGGTTTGAACAAATGTTGGAATTTCAACTTTGTTATTCTAAAGTTGACATAAGAACTCAGGAGACGTGTGTGCTTCCAGACCCTGGACTCATTCTTCAAAAATGTAAATAGAACCTGGTCTTTCCTTTGTCGCCTCACTTCCACCCCTTCATTAAGCTTTGGGAATTAATATGAGGGGGTCTTCAAAATATTCATGGAAAATATAGATTGTATAAAAAAAATCTACACATGGATTTAAAAATGTTTTCTACTACCAAAATAACCTTATCTTTTCGTCTAGTTCTTCATGAACTTGCCAAAGTATTCTCATATTTTGGGCGACTCTCACAGAAGAGGCAAGTCCCATTCAAAATTATTTCCTTTATTTACTGGAGCGATTCTTAAAGAAGACAGAGATATCTTGTATTGCTGGTATAAGACCACATTATAAAAGGCCTTCTGTAATTCTAAATTGTGTTCAGATATCCAGCAAAGCACTCAGCAAAAAAAAAATATGAACTTAAGAATATCACTTATAAAATCTTGTGATATCTATGTGGTTATCAAGTGTGCCTTTGACTAACTTCATTTTATCTCAGTGACACTGAAGATACTTCACGGCACAACCTAAAAGACTTAAACAGTATAATTACTCTTGATAGAAAATTAACAGGAAAGTTATCAACCACCAGAAAAGACCGGGCAACAACAGCCAACACCAGCAAACTTCTGTCTTCCCTCCCTACCTGGCGGTGCGTAGTCAGAGCTCAGAGGTAGAACTTTATCTGACTGGGTCGCCAGAGGCCCTGGCTAACACATCATGAGGTTTAATCACACTAGAACCTTAGAACCGTTGACAAAATGAATCATTCAGATTATTAATACTCTTATCAAAATTCCTTATTTCCTTCTTGATCTGCTATAAACCAACCCTGGAAGTTTTCCCTTTCCTACCTGTAATAGGATTTACCTACAGGCACCTGCCAGTATATAGTCAAGAAGAAGATTCTAGAGATTCTTCTTCCTGACCCAACCCATTTAAAAAAAACTGGATCAACATATATAGTTTGGAAAATCCAGAGACACTAAAGAAAAACACCTGTCTTTATTTAAATTATTACTTTCAAGATAGAAATTCAAATAATCATTTAGTAGTGACGTTATCAGAGCCAATCAACTTTCAGGCACTTTCCATTAACTCTTAACAGACATAATTGCATTTTCTTTCCTCTTCTGAATTCATTCAAAGAAAATAAAATGTAGCTCTTTATGGTCACTAATTAGGAATAACAACATAATTGTCTGTACGCACCACAAGCAAATAAAGCTCAGCTTGGAGAATGGTTCAAGCAAATGTTTCAAGTGTCCCAAATATCTGAAGACAAGTAATGTTTTGATATGGAAATAAAAAGACATATTTCATTTCTCTGCACTAAATCTAAAAGTTTGATCCAAAATTGAGGAAATACAGGTATCATACAGAATACAGCTATAATATATTCAGAAACACTGCAGATTAGGCAAAGTATGATTATTTTCAAACAGTCTCCAAGTTGAAACTTAAAAAAATTGTTCTTCTGGCATATTTATTTTAGATATGAAAAATATGAATGCCTGGGAAACTGAACATGAAGTACAGCTGGAAAACAGAGTTCTGTTTCCTTTGGCTATCATTTTTTTTCTTCATAGTATTCCAAAGAATACTGTAATAACTGTGTATGATAAAGATACATTAAAAATATAAGCATTATGAATTTATTGATCACACAAACAGTAGCAAATGCTGATTATCCTAATTTCTTTTAATTCCAAATTTCCTCTCATCAGTATGCCCATCAGGTATAAATGTGAATAATTAATGAACAAATTCAAATATAAAGAATAGAAAGTAAGGCTATTATGATATCTTAATATATCTATGTCACATCAGATTTTTATATACCATTATAAGTGTGAAATTAGCATGACATACTAAATATAGCATAAAAAATTAATTCTTTCAAATCAACAATATTTGCTTTGATATTTATATCCATCACTTTATTTGGTTATCTTTTCAAATTATTTATAAGAAAACAGAATACTACATTGGGACCTAATATTTTGCACTGAGAGAATACTGCTCTATCTGCTGCACAGAATTAGACACCTATTCTTCCTTTTCTCTTTCACGCTCTCTCCTTTTCTTCTCCTCCTCCTTCCTTAAACACACACAATGTTGCCTGATACCACTTAATAAGGATAGAGGTGTATGTGTTTTGGGGGTGTCAAACAGCTGTCACAAACTGTCACCTCCACAAGAGAAACCTTGGCACACAACAAATTAAACTACACTTCTTTTTTAGCTGTCATTATTCATAGCCAATAAGCTGAAATGCTCTCAGCATTTCATGTGCAAATAAAACCACGAAGAAGCTCAGTAGATCAGAGTAGTGGGCCAACAGATAAAACAGAGAAAACAACACGCTGTCTGGGTCCTTCTGAAGTGGCTCATCATCACTCCTGCGCTAGCATTCACCAAATGAGATGCAGCCTGGGGCAATGTATTAAATATGCATATCAAAGCAAATGAAAAAATAAACCTGAAGATTCAAGTTGGACACATTTACATGCTGAAAATGTCCCACCCCTACCACCTCTCAGGGAGTGCCTCTGTTTTACTTTTTTGTGTATGTGGCTGGGGTGGGAAGGGGGAGCAATGCTGCAGAGCCTGCAAAGCACACGAGGATTCCCTGTGCACGAGGAAGCCTGGACATGAATACAGTCCACACACCTCTGCTGCAAAAGTCTCAAGAACGGTAAAAAGGTTTTCTCTTAGGTCCTGCATAAAATACGAGTCCGCGGCAAACCTCTCCATCTCCCAGTCAGTGTGCTGGTGGAACAAATTATTGCTTCATTTCAAAACAAATAGCAGGGGGCTAAAGTAAAAATGTTATAGTTCAGATCTGCAGGAAATAAAAGGCTCTAAATTATGACGCCCGATGAGGTGGCAAGCCCTCCTCATGGGTTCAAAATAAATCAGTTGTCATATTTACTTGATTTGGGGTTTGAAAGGGGAGCAACAAATGTAACAGTTGACTGTTTTATCCAAAGAAGATTATTGCTGGGTTATCAAAGCACTGTCTCCTCTTAGGTACAACTTCTTTCTTGAGCATACATTTAAATATTAATAATGCCACAGATCAGCACGGTCAACTAGCTAATACTCAAAACAGCCTAGTTTATACTGCCTGTTCCACATAAACATCAGCATGCTCTAGCTCTATACCACCTTTTGGAGCAACACTTGACAAGAAATTGATCTAGAAAACAAGGTAAGTGGAACCCCTAGGAATTTCATGAGAAAAGTTTTCGGCACGCAACTGCAAACCTCTTTTTCTACAAACCATGTAACTAGAGCCCAATCATGTAAATGCATATGCAATTGAGAAACAGAAAGCAGTGACAATCAACAAATAAAAAAACCCAAAAGTAAATATTTCTGAGATAGTATCATGCCTCCTGGACTGTAACCACATGCTGTAGTCACAGATTAGCAAATGCACTTTCTAGAGCTGCTGCTGCTGCAGGCTTTGCATCTCACGGAACACACTAGGCACATGGAAAGGCTCTCTACCGTTTCTCCCACTGGGGTGGAAGCAGCTATGGTGTGAGGCCAAGGTGCAGGAGCTTCCAACATTGTAGGCGTCGTCCAGTCTCAGAACTGGACGTCTCGGACAGAGGCTTTACTTGTCTTTTCCTAACTTTTATTATG
Organism: Ochotona curzoniae; assembly: GCF_017591425.1. Taxonomy (NCBI): domain Eukaryota; kingdom Metazoa; phylum Chordata; class Mammalia; order Lagomorpha; family Ochotonidae; genus Ochotona; species Ochotona curzoniae. Next base: position 46,203,221 of record NW_024467122.1, read on the forward strand.
AGGCAGACTTTCCATACAGCAAAATGTTAATAATTAAAGTCTAGGCCTACATACTGTCAAAACTTTGCGGGTCTCTCAATCCATTCCTCTTAAATACCCAGAAAGGAGAGTGTGCTACACGGATTACCTCAATGCCTACTCAAATCGCACAGGGTGTGAAATTAATCTTTCAGTAATGAAGTTACTAGACCACGGAGCTTATATCATTTAAGCTGTGAGTTCAACTGAATGTAATCTATAGACTCCCTGTCCCCTCACCCCCAGACTGGAGTTCCTATAAATAAACTGCTGTTCACACCCACTCTTTAACCTCCACACTCTTGCCTTTCCTACCAGCTGCAATCTTTCTCCTTTGCTTCTTTTTCAAATTTTCTGTATCACTACATACGCTTTTTTTTTTAAAGCAGCAGACTCACTAAATTGGTTCCAAAATAGGATTAAACACAGAGAATAGAAAGAAATCTCGTTTCCTGGCCTGATATCCACAGTCATCCTTTACTATGCTCCCTGAGCTCATTCACCAACTGTTAAAGTGTTAAAATTCAACCACTAACCTATGATTACTCAATTATAATTCCCTTCAGCTTTCTGTAATACATTGTTAATACTTGGTTCATCAAGGTTGCTGTCTTTTGTTACGAAGATGCTTCAGGCACTTGGCAATAAGTCCATAGTCTGACAATAAGTTTCTACAGAGCAAAAGCACTTAGAACTGTAACATGCTCACTCACTCTTTTTATTCTGAATGCAGGGTAACATCACTATGATAATCAGGATTGGCTTCTCTGTGGAAGAATGGAAACCAGTCTCTACTCCCCAATTCTCTCTCTCCTTCAGTCCTCGCTTTCTCGATCCTGTCCAGCTAACTCTTCCCATCTCTGCTGTGTTGATGACTCAGCGGTGAGGAAGCAGAAGAGACAGCAGTCACCATATCAAACAGAGAGTTTGCTAAACACCTGCACCACCGAATCCAAAACTTCATACAATAAGAGCACAAATCACGATCAGCTTTCTGGTATTTGGCTGACAATCTTTAAAGAAGCGTGAACGGTACAAATGGTAACCCCCCCCCCCAAAAGAAGCATGCAAATGGTATGGCAGAAGTAGTGAGAAAAGTATAAAAAGACACCAACGTAATTCAACTCATTTACAAAACAAGGTCAGGTGTTGGAACAAATTGTCAAAAATAATATAACAGAATCTAAAATTCTTTGCCCAGTAGCCTTGTACGGCCAAAGGCTGGCAGACTTACATGGTCAGCGAGATTCGTGGAAGAGCCTGAGAGTTCTTCGTGATCTGACTTGGAGCTGCCGTCTCTTTCATCAATGACAAGGTCGATGGGCATTTTCCCCTTCAAACAGCTAATGTACCGGTGGCAGAAATTATCACACAGTTCATGGACCTAGGAGGAGGGTCATGTTGTTGTTGTTGTTTATTTCATTTTTAAAGAGGAAAAGGTATCAGGTTGCAAGGTTACTTTTGGAAAGAACAACAGTGTGATGTCTTCCAAACTAACTCTAATTAAGGGGTGTAATAGTTGAAGGCGAGGAAACAATACAGCCATTGTTGCAGCAGATATTACTCTCCAGAGACTTTCCTGAGCAACAAGTTACAATACAGACAGAGAAAGAAACAGGACTGGAAATGACTGCATTCAGATTGGGAGTCCAGGGAGGAAAACCTGATTCGATAATAGCATGAAAACATGAGAACGCTGGAGCTGGGGACAGCATTAATGTCTGTGTTTTCAAGAAGCCAGGAGTTTTGCATGCTTCCAGGGGGAAAGAGATTGATCTGACACAGCAATGTAAAGACACCTCAGCAAGGTCGATTCCTTATGCCTGCACTAGATGCAGACTGGGGCAGAGGGTAAGCTAATAGAGACACAAGCAGGCTGAGTGTCCAGGAGCATGAACGGTTTGCTGCATTTCAAAATAATCCTGAATGCCTAGGGGAAGAAGGGTATGTGTAGGGGGGTGGGGCGAAGGGGACTTTGAAAAGGTAGGGGATTCACTCATCCTCTGAGCCCCTGGACAGAGGAACAATTTGAAGGAAGCTTTTAGACTGGAGCTGCTCAACCCCACACACTGGAGTTATGTTAGAAGCATCCCAACCCACCCAAGAGTGAGCGTGCCTGTATCAGAACGTGAACATTATTTCCTGCTTACCTTTTCTAACTCCAAAAGATGAAACCTTAGTACTTGTATTGCTTGTATCATCTGAAAGAGTTTAGGAGCATGGAGTTAAGGCTCTGTGACTCTCCTGCCCTGGGGGCGGGGGGTGAAAGTGGTGGGGAAAGGCCCTTGGGCCAGGGGCAAGAAACTGGCAGGTGGCTTGGCAAAACCCACACACTAAGAAACAGGCAGAAAAACCAAGTGATTACTGATCATCTCTGCCTCATTGGCCACGGGATGAGAAACTGCCCCAACCTTTGCCTAGGCAGCAGTATCTCTCCCCCTGACGTTCACTGGGTTGTTTATGTGTAAAGACTGATTTCCTGGGTCCAGGCCTTCTTTAACTGCCTGAGTCCTCTTCAGATAGCCCCTCCCTCGACGTCAGCCCAAATCTTAAAAAAAAAAAAAAAAAAAAGGCCGCTTCCCTGGACAGCAAAGGCTTTTTAGAATAGCATACCCAGTGAAATCCGTCTTCACTAAAGAAGGAAATACTTCAGCTGAATGGTGAGGCTAGGCCTTTGAAAGCGGATTTAAGCACTTTTAATATTGAAATCGTGCAAATTAGCAAAAGAATCGCACCTAAAAGTGGCCTGCGCTGGCCCGCCCCTCACCCCCGTCCCCTGCCCGCCCTCAGCGTGCCCGCGGTTACTTCCTTCGGGTTAGCCGCCTGGGACTCGGCCGCCTGTCCCGGCAAACAGAGGAAATAACTCACTTCTTGCAGCCTACACCCGGGGCCGAGACCTGGGAATCAGCCCCAGCTCACGCTCCCGGCGAGTCGCCCCCTACGTCTGCCTGCCAGGGCTTCACCTTCCCCCATAACCCGCCCGCCCCCCTTCCCCCAGGCCTGTCGCCCCAGGCTCCCTGGCTGGGGGCTCTAAGCTGTCCAACCACTCCTTCCTTTCCTTACTTCTTCCTCCTCCCCTACCGCCCTAGGTCTCCTAGGTAGGACTCTAATCAAACTCTCCCAAGCTCCCCGGCAAAGGTGGGCGTCCTGGGCACGGAAGAGGGCGAGCAGGCCAGGAACTGAGAACCTTACCAAGTTGTCCAGCTCTGGATTTGAGGAGAAGAGTGGCTTCTCGGCGCGAACCTGTTAAGAAGCAGGGGAAGTCAGTGTGAATTATAACCCTCTTAAAGTGAAGAATTACCCTACCAGCGCCCCGCCCGGAGCGTGGACCGTGGCGGGGAGGAGAAGGGGCTTTAGTGGAGCACCAGAAACGAACTGGCGCCTTCAATTAGTGAGATCAGCTGTAAAACAATCAGGGCCTCCTGACTCTGGCCCCGCTGAAGGGAGACCTGGAACCAGCTGAGCTGAGGCCGGGAACTTAGGGCCCCTTCTCCCGACCCAGAGTGCGCCCTACCCGGCCGAACCCAAGGCTGCGGCGGTCTGCTCCCCCCTGCACCTCCGCGCCCCGAGCTACGCGCTCGGAGAGGCGCCCGGCTTCCTGGCCTTCAGGGCACTCCTGGACCCCTCACAGCCCCCTTTCCCCAATTTCTGTCCAAGTAGCTGCAGGCGAGGGGAAAAAGGCCAAGCCCCAGATTAGGAGTAGGTCAACTTTAATTCGAGGGTCGAGCCCCTGTATTCCTGGCTGGGGGGGAAAACAAACACCCCTATTTATCTCCGCGTCCAATTCGCCTGCAGGCTCAGGGATGGGGAGGAGACGCAGAGGGGCGGACTGGGCCAGAGGAACAGATCGGGTGTCCCTGCCTTTTCCTCCTCTTTCAAGTAGAGCTCCAAGGGAAGGGGAGGGGAGCGAGGGGCGGCCGGAGGGTGAGTGGGTCAAGAAGGCTGGACCTGCTTGGCGAAGACCGCGATGTCCTCGTTGAAGGAGTCCGAGGAGCAGACGTCTCCGCCGGCCACTCCGGGTTCCCGGGGCGTGCAGGTCGCCAGTTCGCACTTCTCAAAAACCAGAGCTAACAGAGGAAACAACGGGTGCCTAACGGGCAGCGCCACGCAGAGACACACGCACGGAGACGGGGGTGCAGAGGGGAAGGAGCGAGAACTGTAATCAGCAAGTTTGGAGGGTTCGGATTCCTTCCTTAACACAACAGGCACGCATCACACTGCACAACCCGTCCTTAGTCAGCCGAGCCTGGGCCAGAAACAGAAGGGGGGGGGGCACCGGCCTGGCCCTTTCTCTCTGTTCAACAGTCCCTCGGACCTCGGCAGGGAAGCCCTTGGCCACATGAGCCCGCCAAGTAAAAACAACCTCACTGGGATTCTCCTAGACAGACAACATCCGAAGAACTCGGGCCATCTGGAGCCCGAGTTTGGTCCAGGGCCCGTTGCCCACCACACGGAGGCCGCCCAACCAACCCCTGCGCCCTCGCCCCGACCTCCCAAGGAAAGGGCACGCTTTGGAATAAAAAAGATTGCTTTAATTCCGCATTTCCACGGACATATCAGACGAGGCCGCAGGCTGCACCTACATGCAAACGGGACTGACATTCCCTAACCTCCCCCACCGTCTCGTCTTATAAACTTGTTTGCTTAACTTCTAGTAAAGGCCGTGGGGTGTGTGTGTGTGTGTGTGTGTGTGTGTGTAGATGGGGTGGGAGGTGCAAAATTATAGGAATGTTAACCGCGGAAGAGCAAAGAGCTTCCTTCCAAAAGACTACATATCTGCCAGCGTTGCAGCAGACAAAAATAAATAAACCGTGTTTTAAAACTCGCAAGCGTGAGTGCGCGGGGGCCTTTTGTGTTCCTCCGGGCGACCCAGCTTTAGACTTGGGGGATGCTTGCGGTTTCTGGCTCCAGACTCACTGGGGGTTTTACGCACAATCCCCTCCCCTCGGTGTCCCGCCGCCGTCCCGCAGCTACCCCGCGCCCGGAAGAGCCCGCGTGGTACACATTTGGACCGTGCAGCCCACCTCCCCAGGTTCTCCAAGAATCTACAGTGACTTCGAGCAACCTCCTTTACCACCCTCTCCCCACCGCCAAGAAGAGCGGTTTGGTGCAAGCCTGCCGCCGCTTCCACCCGGCTGCACTTCAAGGTCTGCCCCCTTTATTTACAGAGAATTAAGAAGTGGGTGATTAGGACTTCCTGGCCGACAGAAAGCAGCCCTGATCCCAGCTCAAGCTGCATTTAGTGACTCCCAGACCCTCGGTAGGAAATCGGAAAGAGGAGAGAGACAGACGGACGACAGAAACACACCCGCGCGCGCACACAGAGCCAGCGAGACAAAGTTGCTCTTCATCCGCAGGAAACTTTCCCTTTAGACAAGGCCTCAGCGAAGGGGCCCGAAAGGGCCAGCCCTGACTCCCCGAGCCAGGAATCCCGTCCTTGGGGAAAAGGCCCCGGCAAGATTCGGAGGACTCCGTCACTCCCGAGCTTGAGAGAGCCGGACTGACCCGGCCGGCCGAGGGAGGGCAGGGGGCTAAACCTTCCGGGTCTCTCGCAGGGCACAGGAGCAGGCCCCCCCTCGCTCCACTGTCCTTTACTCAGAGATAAGCATGCCCCTCTTCTGCCCCCCGTGCAGAAATAACTCCCCGCTTGGCCGTCCACCCCCAGCCCCGACAGAGACAAACACACACCCTCTCACTCACACACGCAGCAAGCTGGGCCCGGGGTTCGGTTTACCCGTAGATCGCGTCCTTGTCCCGCTTCAAGGCGTCGTTGACAGCGGATCCCATACTGGCCGGCATGACATTGGGGTGCGGGGCGTGAGCGCCGTAGTGCTGCGTGGCGTGGAGCGGCGGCCCGTGGTTCAGGTGGTGAACCGGGGGGATCGGCCGCGGCGCGTGAGGGTCTCCGTACATGGAAGCGGGGACCCCTACTCCGTCCATCCCGCCGTAATGGGGCAGCTCATCGTACTGTCAGGACCCGGCCAGGGGAAAGGGGGAGGAGGGCGAAGACAAGGAGAACAGAGGGGGAGACGGAGAAGGCAGCCGAGGAGAGAGAGGGAACCGAGATGTGGCAAGGGGAGAGAGACGGAGCGAGAGAGCGAGAAAGACGAAGGGCAGAGAGGAGGAGGGGGAGGCAGAGAGGAGAGAGAGAGAGAGAGAGAGAGAGAGAGATAAAAATAAAAACAAAGTCAGAAAGCAGAAGAGTACCCAGCACAAGTTGAACACACGGAAGCCAAACCAGCCGAAACAACGAAGCTGAAAGTTGTGGGGAGGAGGGCGTAGCGGGAGGGGGGGCGGGGAGGAGGAGATGCTTTTAAATCTTAAAACCAGAAAGTATGAACCGAGAGCAGCGCCGAGAGCAGGGAAGGGAGGCGGAGAGGCCAAGGGCTGAGGGGGTGCCGGGAGGCCCCGCGCCCGCCGGAGGCAGCAGAGCCGCGGCGAGCCGGCCCGGGGAGAAGTGGAGTTAGCGGAGGAAGCCCCGGATCCCACCCCCCAACCCCCCTTCGCCTCCTCCAGAGGATCCAATAAATCAAAAGGCGAAATGAAACAAAATAAAGAGAAGGAAAACGCTAATAACCAGGACGAGAAAGCTGAAGAGCAGGGGGGAAGACCAGGGCCGGTGCCTCCCCGGGGGCAGGGAGCGGAGGGTGGGGGGTTGGGGAGGGGAATAACGTGAAAGTTACCAGAAACATTATTTAGCAGCGGATTCCCTGCGTCCTTGTCAATTTCAGAGACAAAACAAGCAGCCCAGGCTAGTCTAGGCGGCGGCGCACGGCTGCGGCAGCGCGGCCCCAGCGGCGGCCCCGGCGGCGGCTCCTACGCAGCGCCCGTGCCCGCCCCGAGCCGCGGGAGCAGCAGAAGAACCGGGGGAATCGCGCTGCCGGGGTAAAAGCTGGAGCCAGGCGAAAGCGTGTAACAATTGCACACGCACGCACACACACACACACACAGCACTCACACGCACTCGCCGCCCGCCTGCTCGCACAGCGCTGGAACACGCGCGCCTAGACACGCACACACGCACGCACACACACACTCGCACACACGCAGAGGCACGGGGGGGAGAGAAGCCGGTGGATAATTTTGCTGCTATTTTTTAAAATACTGGCCGCCATCATCAAGCAGCGAGCAGCAGCGAGCAGCAGCAGCAGCAGCAGCAACAGCAGCGTGGAAGGGAAAGGAGGCTTCGGGGCAGGCCCCTCTTAGGCGAGGATTTATATCTAGGTAAGTGTTGGAGATTTAAACCTACCCTTTGCGCCATCAGTCTGCGCTCCAATAAACTCCTGGATGTGTCGTATATTTAATATCCCAGTCCGGATAGGAAAGTGATCTACGCTGAAGATTCCTTTTTTTTTTTCCAAACCAAGGAGACTTCTCCCAATTTTCCAATATGTTATTTTTAGGAAAAAAAAAAAAGATCAGGGAAGACAACGAAGACTTTTTTTTTCCTGTGATATTTCTTCTTTTTCTGTTTTCCTCTTCTTCCTCCTCCTCCTCCTCCTCCTCCTGATCTTCCTCCTCCTCCTCCCCCCTCCCCTCCTCCTCCTCCTCCTCTTCGGTCCTCCTTTCCCTCTCTTTGGCTTCTCTTCCCCTCAGTTGGAAAAAAAAAATGAAAGAAAAGAAAAAGAAGAAAAAGAAGAAAAAAAAAATTGTCAAACCCCCGAACTGAAGGTTACGAGCGGCCCGTCAGCAGCCCACATGTAACCGAACTGTCGTGTTTCATGGCTTTTTGCCACTCCAGCTGTCAATCAAAACCCGGAATGTCAAGGTAGTGAATGAATGATGGTTGATGATGATGAAGAGGAGGAATCTTTCAGACCCGTTTTTTTTTCTTCCAGTAAAACTCCGCGAGGGGTTGCTGCTTCTTGAATGTTTCCTCCCCCCTCCCCACCCCCCCGGGCTGAGCTTTGCCCCAGCGATATCTAAGCTGGAATCCTCTTTAAAGTATTGTTCAAAAGAGAGCGGGGAGAGAGGGGAAAAAAAAATCAAGAAAAAAATGAATACTTTGCAAAAACTGGACTTCCTCCCCCCCTCCCTCCTGGTAGGTATTTTGTCTCTCCCTCTCTCTCTTGCTCGCTCGCTCTCACTCGCGCTCGCTCGCTCTCTTTCGCTCGCTCTCTTTCTCTCTCTCTCTCTGGGAGATGAGTGAGTGTCAGTAGGTGTTGGCAGGTTGGCTGCTGCCTGGCTTATAGAAGAGCCTCAGTTTGGCGGCGCGGGTCGGCGGCGGGAGAACGAAATGACGGAACCCGGAAGTCGTGGTGCCCAAAGCCCGTCGTACGGCGGAGACACATCCCGGGAGTGGGGAGCGGGAGCGAGGCGGAGCGCGCCGCGCCGAGCCTCTGAGACGCAGCGAGTGCGGTCCGACGGCCCCGGCCGGGGGGCGGGGAGCGGGGGGCGGCGGGGGAGGGGAGGCAGGGGCCGCGCGGACCGAGCAAATCAGCGAGCCGGCTCGTCCGCGGGGACGGGGCGGGGGCGGGGCGCGCGGGGCGCGGGTGTGCGCGCGGGTGTGCGTCCGCGCGCGCGCAGGGGCGAGGGAGCGCGGAGGGAACTGCAGAGAGCCGCAGGCAAAGTCCGGGGCCGCCGCGCCGCCTTTTCTCCACAACTTACTTCTAGTTCATTTTTTTTTTTTTTCGCCCCCATCCCTCCGGCCTTCGCTCGGACTCGGTCGTGCCGGGAAGGGCGGGGGAGACGCCCGGCCGGGCGCTCTCAGCTTTTGTTCCTCGGCCTTCGGCGGCCACCGGCACTCACCCGGCCACCCCCGGGTGCCGTCCTCTCAGCCCGCGGGCCGCCGCGCGCCCTGGAGCCTTCCTGCCTCACACCGTCCGAGGGCCGGCGGCTTCTGCACACCCTGCTACTTTAGCCGGGCTCCATTTTTTTTTTTTTCCCTCCCTTCTCTAAGTGGCAGTTTTTTCCCTGGGCAGGAGCAGTACCCCGGTTGTCAACATTCCTTTTTCTCCCCTCACCAGGACAAGAGGAGAGCAGCCTTTTAAACTGTGCCTCCTAGCGGAGCGGACGAGGGGCCACGCCTCAGAGTTTTGGGGGGCCGCCGCCGAGCCGGGAGGAAGCGGGGTGGCAGCCGCTAGGTGCTTGGCGGTGACTGAGGCAGACGCGCGCGCGTGTGGGGTGTGTGTGTGCCCGCGCGCGGCCGCCGTGCGCCTCCGGGTCTCCCCTGGGCTGAGGAGCGCGGCGAGCCAGACCCCGAGAGGGGAAAGCGTGGTGGGGGCAGAGCCGGTGCCTGGCGAGGAGGAGTGGCTGGCGCTCCCTGCCGAGCTTTGTTGTGGTCGCCCGAGGCGCTGGGGCCCGGCCGCGGTGCCGCCCGCTAATGGCTGCATTAATTACACTGGGGGCGCTTTTCGCAGGGAATTGGGGGGGGGGTTGGTTTGCGGTGGAGGGAAGGAGGAAGGGAGGAAGACGGGGGCCGACTGCGAAAGAACTTTTCCGAAAAGGAAAAGGAGAAGAGGTGGCGAAGGAAGGTAACTACCTCACACCGTTTGTGTGGAAAGTAGTTCTGGCCCGCGTCCCGTCCAATCCCCGGCTGGAGGTGCACCCGGCTTCACTTGGGGCGCGCTGGGCTCCCGGCTGCCGGGTGTCAATCACGCCGAGCCCAGAGTTAGGGGCGGGGCCACGGCCACCCCGCGCGCGCCGCGCTGCGGGACCCCCAACCCTCCCCCCCCAGCCACCTCGGCCCCCGCAACTTCTCCCGCTCGGCCTGGTTTATTATAGTCCCCGGCCGTGGACAGAGAATGGAGAACGCCGCGTTCTCCCCCAGCTGCCTCCCTCCCTTTGAAACGCATCCTGGAAAATAGAAAGTAGCGTATCCTGCTGCGCGTGGCTTTGACCCGACTTTTCTGCGCGCGGGGGCGGGTGGTCCGGGAATGAAGTACTTTAGTGTGCATGTTCGCGCGCGTGTCTGTGCGCGCGCGGAGGCGAGAGGAGGGAGGATGGGAGTACTTTTGGGGGGGGCGTTGGGGGACCCTTTCCATCTTCTCTGCTTCACTGTGAGCTTTCGGGCAACACAAATTCGGTTAAGATCACAGCCTGCAGAGACTCCGAACGGAGTCGGGGAAATTTGGCCCCGTTTTAATAGGGCTGGGGAATGAGCTCCGGAGGTCAATAAAACCCTCCAAAAATGATAAATGATGGAGCACCTGTGATGATGATAGTGATTACCAGAGCAATTAAACAGTTTGATTAAATGAGCCATCATAACAATGATGTCTGCGGGAAATCGGCCTTCACATATAAAGAAAGATAGTGTGGAGAGTGTCAGAGCGCGGATAGCCGGGGAGAGGAGCTGCTTTCGCCCCGGTGGCCCGTGCAGGGACAGCGGGTTCTCAGAGCTTCGGGGAGGAGAAGGTAGCTCAGGTGTTTGAACCCCTCTCTTTGTCTGGCTTCAAGCCTGCAAGAGGCGACGGGAAGGAAACCTGCAGGTTGGGGGGGGGGGGTGTCTTCTCCCTCCACCTTTCCCCTCTTTACCCCTCTGGAAGAACTCCAAGATTAAAACTATTCTTATCTGATGCTGAGTTGCTCGTCGGCCTATAAGCAAAAGGTGAGTAAAAAAATAAAAAATTACAGAAGGCGCAAAAAGAAAAAGCGGGTCTCCAGAATTTTATCTCAGGCAGTAGTGGAGTGAATTCAGTTGAGCCGGGATGGGAAAGATGAGCGGAAAAAGCCCCAGTGGTCTTGAGGCGGCGGTTATGGGCTGCAGAAGTGTGGAGGTTGCGGGGTCCAGGTTCCTGGTGCGTAGGCGCTGGCCGGGAGAGTGCTTAATTTTTCAGGCTTTCACTCTTCCCATGGTTTTTCAACTTGGACTTTAGGCATTGACTGTCGCCAGTGGGGTTAGGGTTGTTTTAACTGTCCTGTGAAACTAGCGTCAGTTACTTTTTTTTTTTTTTTGGAGAAGAAACTCAACTTCCTTGATAGAAAGCTTCCTTTTAAAGATCCTGCTGCTAGGGCAGCTTTGCATCACAGTTTTAACCATGCAGGGCTGTTACCTTCTCTTTTATCTCCGCTTCTGAGTGCTGTCCTGAGTCAGCATCACCGCGCCGTCCCTGAAAAGAAAGTCACTACTATGTTTCTCTGTAAAAAAAAAAAAAAACTTTCTTCCTTGGCAATGCTATTGAGTTTTTTAAAAATCAGACAAAATGATGACTTTTAAAATTTTGAACAGTTGTTGCGCTAATGATGGGTGGTTTATCCGGGGAAGATCTTGTATTTTACTACAGAAGAAAGGTGTATCATCTATCTAGTTCATCTCTTGGGCTGTGCAATATGCAGAAAGCTTTTATTTTTTTTTTTTTAAACCTGAACCCCTTCCTTCCTTTATCCTCTGTTGCTATCTGGTAATTGTTAACCTCCTTTACATTGTGTTCATTACATTAAATCAAATAACCAGCACAGCAGTCTGGTCAGGTGTAGGAGGGAAACCTAAATAGGACATTTTAAGACATTGCCAAACGGGGAAAAAAACTTTACTTCCAAAGATTTTAGCAGATAAATGCAAGAATGTTGAAAGTGCAGCTGTATTGGAGGAAATCTGTGTCATTTTAAAATTCTCCAAATGTCTAAAGGGAGATAGCACATTTCTTGCAACTTGAAAAGCTTTCCCTTATCCAGTTGCATGCCAGTTTCAAAACTGTTATTTAAAAATAGCAGTCCCCGTTTAGAGGATTGCGTGTGCAATCAAGTTGGGTTTGACCCAAGTTATTGGTTCTTGGTCAATCAGATGGATTTAAAGAATTATTTGAATCAGTGACTTGCTGGCGTTTTACTAATACAGCCCAAAAGGGCTCATCTGACCTTTACGATTTCCTGGCTTCTTCTCCCTTTGCCCGTTTCCCAGCCCAGTAGAAACCATTCCAAAGCAGTGGGATGCCCATACTTTTGTTTCTAGTCTGGTGGCATTTTGTTGGAGCCCAGACCTCCGCTCGGCAATTCCATCCAGCCGGTGGGGCTCCTAGGTTGTGTCACGTTTTGGGGTAAAGGGAAAGTAGGTGGGGCAGGCGGGGGGAGACCAGCCTAGAGGTCTTTGGAGTGGCACACACCTCCGTCAACAGTCAGCTCCTTCTGTCCAGGCTGGAAATGGTTTTAACAGGCGGTAAAATTTCATCTTGCGGTGTCAAATTGGGGTCATTTTGGGGTTAGAGTTCTCAGTGTCCGAGAGGAGCTGTCCAGCTGCGTGGGGACTCATTAACTGCAAAAGATCTGTTTCAGTAAAAACAATTCAAAGACAATCAGAAGGCTAAAGACCCTCTACAAATCGCATTTTACAAGTGCCCCAGAACAAATATGGATGGTGAAACCTATTTCTTCAGAATCCCAAATCAGCTACTTAGCTCTGGAGTGGGGAGTGGATTCATTGCTTTAAAAAAAAAAAAAAAAAAGAAGAGGTGAAAGGGAGGGGACCAAGCGGCTGGGGGTGAACAGGAGGGGGACTCAGGCCTCTCAAATTTAAAAGTCTGTTTTTAATCACCACTTTCTTATTAAAGCATCCCCAAGACTTCTGAAAACTGCTTCTTTTTAAAAAAAATCCTGTTATTTTTTGACCCAACATGTAATGCTATTTTAGGTTGCATTTAAGATTCTAGAAGAATATGCCTTCTGTAGTTCCTTAATTGAAAGGACATTGACTTTATAGGGAATATTTAATTGAAAACGAGACAGACTGTAGTTGAGGTGAATTTGCCTCTGTTCCTTAAGGAGCCTGTGTGGCTGGTATTTTTGTTGTTGTTGTTGCTGTTGTTTGTTTGGTTTATTTATTTATTTATTTTCGGTCTAGAAAGTTACAGATTGTCAGCACAGATAACTGCAAATTGCCCCAGAACTCTTAGGTCTGAAGTGTTAATCTGTGTATTAAAATGACTGGGCTAAGTCCTTTTTTGTCGTCTTAACAATGGTTAGAACAATCGACGCCTTGCTAGAGGAGCAGATAAATCCACCCTTAATCTTGTTTGTAACTTCAGTGTTTTGATTTGAAATATTTTGTATTAAGCATTCTTTTTTTCCCCCTCTGTAAGACATGGGGTTTGGAAAAAGCATGTTGGATTATTACTTTGATTTTATAATCATTCCTTCAGGTCAAAGATGCTGGGGATTATGGGGGCGGGGGATCGGGATAAAACACAATATCTACAAGCAAAGTATTATTTGAAAGAAGTTTTATTTCTTGAATTATTGAACTAAGCAAGTAAAAGAGAAGTCCCAAATATTTTATCCTGTCTGTCTCTCCCTCTCTGGGCTCCACCTCTGTCACCAAATCTCTCCATCTGCAACACTTTCCTCTGAGGTCTCAGGGAGACGGTGGGTTTCCGTCCTTGGGCTCTTTTCTCTACACTGACTGGGGCAGGAGTATTTCTCAGTTGTTTTTCTAAGAGTTTGGCTGTGGCCATGCAGAAACAGCCCCGAGCCCAGCCCAGCGTGCCTTGGACAAAGGCGGGGGTGGGGAGGCTGTCTTCTCCTCCAGACCTGCTGGCTGACAGTTGGAATTTTTGATATATATTTTATTTGGCATTTCCAATAACGTGTTTGTCTCTCCCTCCCCACCCCTTGCAGCCATCTATTACTTTTAAAACCTTTCTTCTCCATAAACCCTAGCTCATCCTTGTGAACTGTTCCTGACCCTCCCAGCAGTGTAAACCAGCAGCTCTGAGAGTTGTATAGGGGAAAGAACTGCACTCACTTCCTTACCTACCTGTTAACTTTGTTCACACTCTTGCAACAGGGAAGGGGACCTTTTTGTTTGCTTTTTGGGTTGGATAGTTGGTCCTTTTCTAACTTAGACTTTCTTCTCTTTTTCCTACCTTAATTTAACAAGAAGCAAGCATCCCATAATTACAAAAAAAAAAAAAAAAAAAAAAAAGCTGGAGTGGAATCATTGTACTTTCCTTTTGCCTGGTCTTGTACTCCCAGTCTGAACTGCTGCACGGTCTCACAACAGGAAAGGATTTCAATAAATAGCCCTCTAGCGCTATCTGGCGGGGCTCCAAACGCGAGGCGCTGCCGCGCTCGCTGAGTCTGCCTCCTTCCCGCGCTCCATCCCTCTCTCTTCCTCTTTTCTTTCCTACCTCCTCTGCTATCTTGATCTATCTCCCTCTTCCCTCTTTCAGCCCCCTTTCCTAGTTCCTGCGCCCCTGCTTGGATCGACCCTGCCAGTGGCTGAGAACCCTGCCTGGGGAGCAGGCGAAGCTTGGGCGAGGGGCCTCCTCCCGGACTGCCAACCTCCTGGAGCGCGGGTCGTACACCTCCCCTGCCTTTGATTAGCACCTTCGCGTAGCCTACCGTGCGGTGGAAGCCGCAGCGTCTCCGCTGGTGGTAGCGTAGAGGGCCTTAACATTGTATTTGCGAGGTTGGCAGGAAAGAGGTCAGACCCTGAAATCCCTGGCTAGTGGGGGCACGGCTAAGTTATGGGTCACAAGGCCGAGTTTCAGTGCACGCTGGAGGTAGGCTTGGGGCTTCCCAGGGGTGGGAACAGCATGGCACGGCGCTTGGTTTTCCAGGGCCAATCCTTGGGGGCGGCCCCTCAAGGCCCTCCTCCGGGACCTCACCTTACAAAGTACTAGAGTTTTCAGTCCTTGGCCTGTCCCGACAGACCCCTCCTCCCTCACCTCTAACCGCTCCCCCATTAACCAGCTCCATCCCCTGCACTCCTTGCCCCATCGCCCCTCCACCGCCCCCCGCAAGACTTGGAGAGCAGCTCACAAAGCAAACTGGGAGTAGGACTGCTCCTTGTAAATGCGCGCGCGCGCGCGCGCACACACACACACACACACACACACACACACAACCTGTAAACATAGCGGGGAGTAGGAGATTTGAGAGAATGGGATGAAGGGACAGATTCAACTAAGACTGGGTAGTTTTGACTGGCACTAGCGTTGTGTCCACATTGTTAAAATTTTCATTCATTCTCTCTCCCTCCTCCTCCCTTACTCCCTCCCCTTCTGCTGCCCCCCCCCCCCCATTCTGTCTCTCCCCTCCCGGCCTCAGAGAAACCTCCAGTCTCGCTTTGAGCAAATCTCTTCCATCTAGCCGCTGAAATGCGGGAGAGGACAGGATTGTTTTCTTAAGATTTAATTTTGCAAAGAAAGAGTGAGCACCAAATCCCTAACGCTGAGGGGACCTCAGCTTGTGACCAACTACACAAAGACCCCTTCCTGAGTCTAAAGTCCGACGCCCAACTCGTGGTCAAAATAGATAATGGGGTGGGGGGGGGGGAAGGCAGGGTAACACAGGTTTGGGCACTGCTCCCCCAAGAACTGCTGCCTCCTTCCCCACAGCTGAAGGAGGAAAGCAGGGTTCAGGTATAATTAATTGAGGACAGTTATTAGGTCATCATGAGCCAAGGTGCAAATAATTGCAGCCCATTTTTACTTAAAATTGACCAGCCCCAGAGTGATAGATCGATTTGGAGCATAAAAATGATGTATCAAAACATCAATGTCGATTATTTGAAATATTGTAGTCGAATTTTTTTTTATTGCTTCATCGGTTAAGTGTCTGAAAGTGCAGTGTTCAAACATATATTTATGTTGTCAATACTGACAGAACTGTCAGTTTTACTATACCAGATTTGTACTACATTTCAAATTTGCTCATTTACATAAAATGCCCACCCTAGGATTCCCTCTACTCCCAACCCATCTCAGGAAAATCCGTGTCAGTTTCCTCAAAGGATTCAGCAACCTTTGCCTGTGCTAGAATGTTCACTGCCTCTTTTGCTCGATTTTCCACGTCGGACTACAAGTCTTTTTCACCATTTCTAACTTTCAAAGAGATTCTTCCTTCTCCCCAACAGTGCCTACCCTACCCTCCTCTCGGAAACAGCACTGAAACACTTGGAAAGCTTCGGGTATTAAAATCCATAACCCAGCTACAGATACACAATTGGGGGAGGGGGAAGCCCAGACACCCCTCCCTCCAGGGCAGCACGCCGGTGAACCCGACTTCAGGGTTCATTGACAAATTACCTGAAAGATTGAAGTCTTCCAGGGAAAATGAATTTGGAAATGTAAATACCTTTTCCTTCCTTTTACTTAAAAGCTACAACGGTTGAAAAAGTAATAATACATATAAATGATCAGCACGTTTTACCTTTAAAAGCTTTTGAACTCAGTCGAAAGACACAAGTTGGAAGCAGAATTGACAGTTTTAATTCTACCCATTTTCACCTGGCACGTCAGATCAGAGGCAGTCATTTATTTTATGGGGTGTGGATGAGAAAGGTGGATAGAAGGCTTGAAGAAGCTCAAGTCTCTGTCCTTAAAAAAAAAAAAAATCCAGAGAAATTGTAAACTAATTTTATGTTTTTGGTTTTTGTTTTTCAGGATTCTCTGCAAGTCTGATAGGAAAGACAGGGCCACTTCGGGACTAGCTGTGACGACATGTTTTCGTTTTCCACGGGAATGAATCGGTACACGTTGTTTAATGTATTTAAATCAGTGTGTTTGGACATTTAAAGATGCTACACGTATGCAGATAGCTTGGCTTCGCGTTGTCAATCCCAGCAGTTAAAAAAAAAAAAAAAAACAGAATCAAGCTGGGATGCTTTTCCATACCCATTCTTCCCGCAAAGAAATAAAGTGCAAAGCCTAAGAAAGTTTGCAGCCTGCATCTGTATATTTTCGTGCGCTCGTTTATAAACAACTTCCAGCCAGTGATTGCATGTTGCCTCGCTCTAGCCACACACTCCAAGGCAGAGGCGTCGAGGGATGCCCCCCTGAGAGCTGTGTTTACTTAGGTTTTTTTTTTTTTAATCTCTCCGCCTTGTGTGACAAGTGTTGCTTGAAGAAATTCATCAGCCTTCTACAAGGTACTTCCAGTTTTGCTGTAATGATCTGCAGAAGACAACTGCCATCACTTTCTCACATCCCAAGGTGTTGCAGAACTCCGGGACAGGGGAGAGTGGCTGAAGCGCTTAATTACCGCGGGCGCGGGCGGGGCGGCATCGCCGCGGCGAGCGCTCCTCTTCCCGCGTACCTGCCGCAGGAGCCGAGTCGCTTCTCGGCGAATATTTGGAAAAGGTGTTTTTCTTTTTCTTTCTTTCTTCTTTTTAAAATTTCAGTGCCTTTAGGGACAAGTGATACCCTTGCGTAACAATTAGCTCAGACAATAAAAATAATTGGAAAATCAGTCGGAATTTCTGAGTTTTTAATTACGTTTAATTTTGTACTAAGCCGTAAAATTACGAATGCCCCTCAATTAAACACGCGCCTCTTGTAAAGCGTTTAGCAACAATTATTCCTTAATCAGTCTGAATGTGAGTCACAAATGGTGCTTTTCCACATCAAAGGGACGTCCTTCCACGTTACCTTTCAGTCATAAGTAAGAGGATTAATTCCTATAATTAGAGGGATAAATATGTGCATAAATATATCTCTCACTCTCCTTCAAATGCACGCGCGCGTACACACACACACACACATTTGGCTCCGCGTGAGATGCTGCCGGCTCCAGGAGGGTAAGAGCTTTGAATTCTTCGCTTTTGCTCAAAATCCCTTCAGCGCGGCGCTCGGAGCCGGGAGCTGGCGACGCGCGTACAAGGTCCCCGAGGGACACGCGCGCACCGGCGCGCACGCGGGACGGGTGCGACCTGCTGCGCGGGGTTCCCGAGACCCCCAGCAACGGCGGTGCGAGCCTCCCAAGGTCATAACCCATTTTCCACTCCTGTCCCTGCCTGGCGCGGCGAGAGTTGCCCTCTCCGGTCCGTGTTCCTGCCCAGAAGAGCGTGGGGGCGGGGGTCCCTGACCTGAGCCGGAGCTGCGGGTGGACTCTTCAAGCTACAAATAAAAATTGAGCATGACCTTTGAAAACTCCTGTGTGAATATCTCATTTACCTAATGACTTTATGTCACCTAGGAAGAAGGTCAATTTCCTCTTAACCTTTTCCCCGCTGCTGCAGTAAGCATTCTTCCCTAATCAATGGTGGCTGGAATAATCAATTCCCATTTTATGATCGCTGACAAACTCAATCTTTGGGCGGGGTGTTGGCGCGGCGGGACTCACTCGCTAGGGCCTGGGACTGAGGGCTTCTCGGATCCGCCCAGCTCCGCCCGGCGCCAGGGGAAGCTTGCTCTCTCCCTTGCCGAGTTCAGAGACCTTGGCAAACTTCCCTCCCCCAGCCGCCGGCGAGACTTAGTTGTCACTAATCCGAACCTGATATTCACCAGAGCTCCTTCGGTCACCGACAACGCTCCCTGCTGCTGCCGGGCCTCCCGCCCGCCCCTCCCGGCGCGTTTTCATTTAGGAGTCTGCAAGCAGGGACTGCCGGGACCCAAAAGTGTGTGTGTGTGTGTGTGTGTGTGTGTGTGTGTGTGTGTGTTTCATTTACATTTTTTAAAGTATTTTTGCTTCTTCAGCGTGGATCCTAGTTCTTTCTGTCTCAGCCTGGCTAACTTTGTATAAACAAAGCAACAACAGAAGCTCCGAGTGGGTGGATTCGTGTGGGAAAGGAAGGCAACGATAGTTTCCCTCTGTCCTCTCCTTTCCCTTTCTATCTCATTTTTCTTCCTCTTCTTGTACTTTCCTCCTCCTCCTAACTCACAATACCTGGTTATCCTAACAGATAAGTTTATCACAACACCACTTTCCCTCTAGATTCCTCAACCCTTCCTGAGTCTGGGGAAATCACTGGACAAATTACTAAAGTCAAAGATAATTTGAAAGCTAATGTGAGTTAAATTCATTGTTGTTTATCTTTGGAGGGGCTTCAGCTGAGCCCCTCCTCCATGTCAGTCTTTCACAAGGCTGAAATTGATTTTCACACTAACCTGCCTTTGACAAGATCCCCTAACATGGCTCATCATTGTTCCCTGAAGATTCCCCCTTCTGCACCGTGATCCCACTCCGTCTCACCAGGAAGACGGTGTAACTCCTGACCTCACCAATCCACCTGAAAAAAGCCTGGTGTAACTGCGACTCAATGGAGCAAAATCACTCTTCCTGAAAAAGGGTACTCCGTACCACTGGTTTTTACAGATTTCTTAGGAAGTGTCAATCTCTCAGTCCTGTACTGTTCAGGTGAAACTGAACCCCAACTGAATTTCCTCTTGAGGGTTTTCCCAGGGCCAGCCTTTGCTTGTGGTGATAATCTTTGAACAAGTCATTCAATTGCCCTGTTTCTTAACTCAAGCTATCTCATTATTAGTGGGCATTATTTAGCTAAATTAGCAAGTCCGGGGTGGGGATTGGGAGTAGAGACACACCTTGGGACTCGCCATGTCAATGTGCTTGGGTTCAAGTTCCAGCTTCTGCTTTCCTCTGATAGGACCCTGGCAGGCAGCAGATGATGCCTCAAGAACTTGTCAAGAAGCAGGGTCCATCTTAGCCACACAGGAGATCAAGGTTGACTTCCTGGCTTTGACCTGACCCAGTCCTGGCTGTTAGAAGCCTTTGGGTAGTGAAGCAGTGGATGGGAGATCTTTCTCACACAAATAAATAAACTCACAGTAAATAGAAGTTTTTTTTTTTTTTAAGTGGAATGCTTTTAAACATTGCAATAAAAATGTAACTCTTCTACCTCTTACTCCCCTCCCTCCCAATCTGCTGTTAAAACAAACAAATGGTATTTGAGTTCACAGTCTGGACTCCTAGCTTCCCTGCAACAGCGTCTGAGGTCCTCTGCGAGACAGGGATAGCTGATAGATGCCGTCACTCCAGCTTCCCTGAGACTCCAGGTCATGCTGCATCAGACTTGAAAATACCAGAGAAACAGTGAGAACACGCCAGGGTCAGGACTTGACCCAGGAATGCCCAGTTCTTAGCGTTGGCACTTCCCTCTGGCTTCGTATCAGGAAGTACTCCTGCCACTCCGAGGTTGGATTGAAATGGGTGTCAAGGGTTAGTCTAACCTGAGTCACAGCTTACAGCATGTGGGCTTTTAGAAGATGTGTTTCATATTTCCTTGTAGATTTGCTTGGAGCACAACCTGTTTGTAAGTCAGGAAGTGCTTGTTTAGGAATGATTTCTCATTGCCAAGGGTCCTGAGTTGGACTTTTGTTTCTGATGGAGGAGCAGACAGATTGGGGATGGGCTCTTTGACCTCAGATAATTAACACAGTCTTTGATATTAAACACATTTCATTCTCACATGGAGAGTAACAACTTCTGACTACTTCTATGAGAGAATTTCTTTTCCCATTTTTATTTTAACAGCTTTCATAGGGTTATTGAAAAATATGTTTAATACTAGTTTCTAGTTTTACTTCATTTGAACATGTTGTGCTGTGCCACCTCTTCAGCTCTACTAGGATGCAGTTAGCACAGTCTTTGGATTCTAACCTCAGCATCTAAAATCGGAAATCCAGTGTTTTCCACTCCTTTTTTCTCCACTCCAATCCCAAGCAAAGCTGTAATTAGGTCATTCTTAATCCATGTGTGAATTCATTTCAAGACCCCCCCCCACCCAAGTGCATTTAAAAAAAAAATTCTTGAAAATGTATTTTTATTGGAAAGGCAGATTTACAGAAAAAGAAGGAGAGAGGACGAAAGATCTCCTATTCCCTGGCTCACTCCTCAAGTGGCTGCAAGGGATGGAAGTGAGCCAATTTGAAACCAGGAACCAGGAGCCTCCTTCAGATCTGCCATAGGTCATCCTCCACCACCTTCCCAGGCTACAAGCAGGGAGCTGGATCAGACGTGGAGCAGCTGGGACATGGGACATGAACCGGCGATCATATGGGATGCTGCCACTTGTAGATAATTAGCTAATTGATTATCACACCACCCACTGCCCCCAGTGGATCTAGGAACTATCGATAGTACTGAATAGACTATGCTTTCTCCCTATGATGCATATAATAGTTTAACTGATAGTTACATAAGTGATTAATAATAACCAATTAAAAAAGAACAATATTAGCATGTTGTAGTATAATTTATTTAGAATTTATGGAATCATTATTTCTGGAACTTTCCATTTATTATTATTATGGTTGGCAGGTGGTATTAAAACTATAGGAAGTAGGGGCCAGCTTGGTGGCACATCAGACTAATCCTCCAGCCTTTTGTTACCCGCATCCTATATGGGTGCCGACTAGTTTCCCAGCTGGTCCATTTCCCATCCAGCTCCCTGGTTAGGGCCTGGGAAAGCAGGGAAGGCTGGCCCAAGTCCTTGAAATCCTGCAGCCATGTGGGAGGCTGGGAAGAAGTTCCTGACTCCCAGCTTCAGATTAGCTCAGCTCTGGCCCTTGCAGCCATTTGAGGAGTGGACCAGCAGATGGAAAACCTCTTTTCTTGTCTCTCCTTCTCTCTCTGTAAAAACTTGCCTTTGAAATAAAAGTAAGTACATCTTTAAAAAAGAACACGGAAAATAAAGGGGGTGAAGAGAAACACTGTACCCTTACTACTCTTTAAAAAGTAATAATAAGGGCCCGGTGCGATGGCGTAGTGGTTAAGGTCCTCGCCTTGTACTCCCGGGATCCCATATGGGCGCTGGTTCTAATTCCAGCAGCCCCACTTCCCATCGGGAAAGCAGTCCAGGACGGCCCAAAGCTTTGGGACACTGCACCCATGTGGGAGGTCTTGAAGAGGCTCCTGGTTTCAGATTGGCATAGCATCGGCCGTTGCGGCCGCCTGGGGAGTGAATCATCAGACGGAAGATCTTCCTCTCTGTCTCTCCTCTCTTTATATCCGCCTTTCCAATAAAAATAAAATAAATCTTAAAAAAATAATAAAAAGAGAAAATCCTTTAATTTTGCTTGATTTAAACAGTGTGTCAGAAGAATAATTTTAATAGCAAAAAATGCTCTTCTCTCCCTTTGTTTAACAATTTTGTTTCTATCAGCATCTCACTCACGATTATAAATCAAGATGGCCTGTCAGGATATGTGCCATAGCAGAAAGAATGGCCATCCAGATCGCTAGCTTTTCAAGGGTGACTGCAAGGCTCAAGAGCTGTCCCACCCACACATCTCTGAGAGAGACATTTGAATCAAATCATTTATAAGTCCGTTTCTCATCCTAGAAAGAAAATAAAGGATTCCAAGGGCTGAGAGGCACTCAGAAGTCCAGACTGCAGTCTGCAGGAAGAGGCTGGATCTGGGTTCTGTCCCGAGCTTACTTGTATTCTTAAGTCACTCAACCTTTATAAACCCCAATGGGCTCATGGATAAAATCAGCAGAGTAGTTGTTGACATCACTGGGCATCTTCTTTTGGCCCTTCCAAATCCACTCTTTCTATCCTGTTTTGTGTTCTGGATGGTTTTCAAGTGCTGGCGTGGCTCATGTTTCCTGTTGGGTTTGCCCAAGGAGGCACAGTTAGGTCTGTTGTTGGTCTGGGTCCCTGTGGGCTAGCTATTTCCTAGCCACAGCTCTACCAGCCCTCTTGCCAGTGCTCTCCTTCTGTGTTCAGGCAACCACGTCCCTCTCCATGACTAGCTCTGGGCCACTGCACAATCCCTTGTGGTTTCCTAACACCCTGCTCACACCTTTTTAATATAGATCCTTTATTAAAGCTCTTCTCAAATTACCCAATTTGATGTGTGCCATCTGTTTCCTGCTGGTCCCCTGACTGATACACATTATAAACATGTTTGGAGGATTAAAATTAAATGAGATAATGCATGTGAAGTACATAGTGCAGTGCTTTGCATGTAGTAAAGACTTCGTGGAACTTTTGGTTCTTTTTCCGTTGTCACCTGATACAACTCTCTAATTTTATATTGAAGCAATGGAGACCCAAAGCAATTAGGGTCTGCACCCCAAGGATTAATTAACTCAAACAGTAACTACTGTGGGATCCAGTTCCTGGACTGCCAGCTTGAAGCCCACTGCTCTTTCTACAGCATCAAGTTGAGAAAACCAGATGAGGAGAAGGGAGATTTTTTTACCCCTACATTTTAAAGAAAGGGATGGATGAGGCAAAGAAAGAGTGCAGGGGTAATAGACATCTTTTTCCAAACCACTGGACTTGTCTCTGCCAAATCATCGCTTAAATAAATCATGTTATTGTGATTTAGAATTCAGGGGCTCACTAAGAATAGAATGGATATGTAACAGGGGAGGATTGCATGCTTAACAATTTAAAAACAAATTTACAAGCATCTAAATTTGGTAAGTTTTACCAAAAAAGTACAATGATGTTTCTAAGATACGTAAAATGTACCAGAATTTATTTTTAAATAAGTTCTGATAGTTAGATTAGCAACTTAGAGTAGGCATGGAGTTCACAATTTGCTAGAATTTAATACTGTGCTATGAACTTACACAGAATCAGAGCAGCAAATCCTCTCCCAGAGATGTTCTGCAACTTGATAACAACGGCTACATTCTGTCATTCAAACAAATACTTTGTTTCAATATTCTCCAAGAACTCTTATACAAAGATAAATATCTTTGCCTCAAAAGTCTAGGGAGGAAAATAGAGAAAAGCACATAAACAGATTTGGGTATGAAAATGGTAGCAACATATGAAGGCTACTTTGGGCTCTCAGAAGAGGCAGGGGGCATTATGAGTAGAGAAGGCTTTGCTGGGTCAGAACCAAGTCTAACAGGGAGCAAAGTCCCTCTATCCAATTGCCTTTTACACCTCTAGATATTTTCAAATGATTGACAATGTGGATTTAGTAATATTTAGCTTTTACCAACACCAGTATTAGTAATAAAATTTAAAAAGCAATGTAATATTTCGTTACATGTTTCTCTGGCAGATTGGCTGAGGTACATGTGGAACTCAGAAAAATCTGAATTATGTTTCCCTTTGTGACTGGAGTGTTTGATAGAAAAATTGGAATAAATGTAAAAGGTAATATAGACAAACTCTTTGGAAAACACCATCTTTAAAGAAGATTGCATTGAAGTGTTTTACCAATTAGGCCTTGTTGGTAGCAGTGGGCTGGGTTTATTTGACATGTAAACATAGAGTTCCAGAAATAAACTGGAATCCATCTTTGGAGAAGAAATATAAAGTAGGGTCATTCACTCCAGAATCCAGGATATGTTCAGACACATTAACAAGTGTAACACGACTTCAACAGGTTGGCTATTCCCAGCTCAGTTATAACTGATGCTTTCATGTGATTTACTTTGCTAAATATTTCTGTCTTTTTGTTGAAGTCCAAACTACAAAATCACAGAACACGGCTAACTCTCCTTTAAGATACTCTTGTCCACTCATCCTTACCATCCATACTCTGTTCACTCTATTTTTGTCACTCAACGTGTCAACTTCATCCCCATATACATTAATTATGAATGCATGTGTAGATGCATGCATGTATGCATGTGTCCATTTTACACACAGGGCTACAACTTGGAACTTAAAATAACTTTCAATATGTCAAACATTAGAGATCCAGTTTTTGTTTTCACTCTGCCTACTGCGTCCTTACTCTTTATTAAAACATACTATTCTGTCTTTATGGTGACTCCTTATTGTATCTTCTAGTTTCTTGATTATTTTCTGCCAATCCAACCATCATATTCTGGGACACAAACTATCATCCATATGGGATCCCTGTGCATGCAAGGCAAGGATTAGGTAAATTACGTGTTGTATATGACCCTGCCATTCATATATATAGATATGAGAGAGAAAGATATATATATGAGAGAGAGAGATAATACATACACATTACACACACAGTGACTCTCCGTAACTGTGGGTTGTGTGCCTGCACAGTTGACCAATACTGGATTGAAAAAATACCTATTTTTAAATTGCACCCACAGTAGGACATTTTGTAATGGGTTAAGCCACTCAAAGCATGGGACACCTGCATCCCATTTCAGAAGGCTTAAATAAAACACTGACTCTGCTTCTGATCCAGATTTTTGCTAATGCACCCTGGCAGCCATCAGATGGAGGAACTCAAGTTCTTGGGTCCCTGTCACCCATGTGGGTGACCTGGATGAAGCATCTAACTTTGGCTTGGCTAAGCGCCAGCTATTGTGGGCATTGGGTGTGGGGTGAACCAGCAGACGAAAGATCTCTCTCTGGCTTTTAAATAAGTAAATTAAAAAAAAAATGTGTCTTTACTGAACAATGGCAGAGCTTTTTTTCCTTGTCTATATTTCTTTAAAATAACATAACCATTATATAACATTTATGATCTTTTTAGTGCAAATATTTTCCTAGATTCAGAATACATATCTGGTAGCATATTGTCTGGTTTTATCAGTATCTAAGTATACTAGTGGGTGTACCATGTAGGTGATAGTAACCCAAGCACTTGAGTCGTTATCTGCCACCTTTCAGAAAGATGGATTGGAAGCAGGGCAGCTAAGATTGGAACCCACAGCAATAAGGGCATCTCAAGAGCGAGATTAACCTAGTGCACCTTAGCTTGGAGCACCGAAACACCGACCCCACATTGTCTTGCTTTAATTCTTGGTTCTGGGTCACTGTTATCATCATAATCTAGGTTTTCACTAGGTTTTGCTAACCTAGTGAATATAAAAAGTTATCTCACTGCAAATTTTAATGTTCATTTTCTGAATCATTAATGAGGCTCAACATTTTTTTTCTTATTCATATTTCCTTCCTGTGAAATACCTATTTATGTATTTCTTTAATTTTTCTATTGAGCTTATTTGGGCCCAGCGCAGTGGCCTAGCAGCTAAAGTCCTCGCCTTGAATGCCGCTGGGATCCCATATGGGTGCTGGTTCTGATCCTGGCGGCTCTGCTTCCCATCCAGCTCCCTGCTTGTGGCCTGGGAAAGCAGTTGAGGACAGCTCAAAGCCTTGAGACCCTGCACCCGCGTGGGAGACCTGGAAAAGATTCCTGGCTCCTGGCTTCGGATCAGCATAGTATCGGCCGTTGCGGTCACTTGGGGAGTGAATCATCGGATGGAAGATCTTCCTCTCTGTCTCTCCTCCTCTCTGTATATCTGACTTTATAATAAAAATGAATAAATCTTAAAAAAATTTTTTTCTATTGGGCTTATTTAATTATTAATTTTATGAACTTCAAGTTACAAATATCTTCTTCAAATTTGTAGCTTATTGTTTTGATTTTATTTGAAATGTGTTTTGATGGAAAGTTTTACATTTTACTATCGTGTATCAGTACTTGCATTTATGACATTTTTTGTGTTTTGTATGAATGCATGAATTTTATAGTAATCAAGATGTTCTTTTTATGTTTAATTCTTTGTCAACAGGGACTTGACTGCATCAGGAGTGAGGGAAGAAGCCACTCTACTTCCTCTGCATGCAGCCAATACCCCAGCTCCACTGCTTACCCCCTCAGGTACCAGTGTGTCTAGGAATTCTTTGGGTCTTCAAAGTGGATAATAGAAGTTGCAGAAAATGGAAATTTATTACTTCTTTATAATTCTATAATTTTAATTTCTTTCCTTTCCTCCCACCTGCACTTTCTCTTTTTCCATTTCTTTCTCTTTTTTTCTTTTTGATCTTATTTCCTTACCTACAACCCTATGTCTAAAACAATGTTGAAAAGAAGCATTCATAAACAGTGGGACTCTTATCTCAATTCTAACTTTAAATGAGTGTTTTGAAGCATTTCTTCATTAAGAATGCTATTTACTGCAGTTAACTGATAATAATCTCCATCAGATTAGGAGCACTCTCCCTCTCCCCATGCCTACTCTGTCAGAGCTTTTTCAAAAAGTGTGTAAATTCGCGGAACGATTTTTCTATATTTAATTTTCAAAAAGAATGTGTGAATTTGCTGAATGATTTTTCTATATTTAATAAAACAACTATTTTTGGAGCCTGGTAGTTTTTCATTGTGGGAGATTTATACATACAATTTTTCTAATAGTGAACTAATCATGTTCCTGGGTGTGACATCCATCTTGATCATAATACTAGATTATAAGTAAATAGGTTTATGTTACTTATATTTCACTTAGAATATTTGAATTTCTATTGATGTGAATGTTCAGAACCATTCTTCTTTTTCTCTTAATTCATTTTCATTTTTGCCTAATTTTGGTAATGTGGTTATATTGACCTTAAACAATGAATTAGAATTAGGGAGGGTTTTTCTTCATTTTGAATCAGCATACTGTTGAAACTATCTGATGCTTAAAAATTGGGGATGTTAACTTTTAACATTAGATTTCTTTTTAAAGAAAGATCCTTAATTACTCATTTAATTTCTTTAATAATTATGCAGTAACTCAGTTGAATTTTTTTCATTCTCAAATAAATTTATCAATTTTATCTAAAATTTCAGTTAAATGAAAGTCCTCCACTACTATGTTTTACATATTTGTGTGATCTCTGCATGTTCCCATACATACATTTTAAGTTTGATATATAGACAGCCTTAATAACTATCAGTAGAAGAAAAAGGATGACATTGAAAGGTTGCTTGGGTGCAATCTCATCTTGTCCATTTCCTGTTGATGAGCAAGTCTACAGATTCTAGACGATGTCTCACTTGTGGTGATATTCCTAAAAAGAGAGTCTAAGGAAATCTCTCTAAGGGTGCTATTTGTGCTTTGAATTTAATAGAAACTTTTAACTTGAGATAACTTACCTACAAAATATTTTTACTTGGAATCACTTAACATCTAAATGTCTTTCTAGGTTACTATGATTTGTGAAATTCACTTAAAAATATGTGTGAACCCAACAGAATGTGAATCCACCAAGACATGTGTTTTATGCTGTTTAGGGTATGAAGACGTGCTGGTTCTTGTAACAGTACTTACAGAAACATTGTGATTATGGTTAGTTTCACTGTAGGATAGCAAAGTAGAAATATTAAAACTTTATTTTGAGCAGATTACCACAAAAATTAAGGTAAGAATTTGAGAATTAATTTACTGTGTATTCCTTAGCCAAATTTTTGAAAATCTTATATAGAAAGCTACATGTTTGTTAGTGTTTCCTTCATCGGTGTCCAGGGTTGAGGTTTGTTAAATTGTTGGTCGGACATAAGGACTTTTCATTCAGCCCATTGTAAATCTCCATGGGATACTTAGAATGCCATGGTCACTATGGCCAGCAAGGCTGGTTGGTCAGGTTCCAGCATAGGAAGCCTAATTAAAAAAAGCAATCACATCAAAACCATCTATCTTATCCATTTCTATTCTAATTTTCAGAAACACAAAAAAGGACATTTTAAAAAGTTTATATATATATATACATATATATATATGGCAAGTTGTACCAGTATTTTCGCTTTCTATGTTTTAAAATACATACAGTAGTTTAAAAAAATAACCATAAAGCTTAGATGTGATACTTATATTCTCATGGAGACAGTTAACAACAAAGGGCAATCCTACAGATTAATGTTTTAATCCATACATCTCCATAAAGTCCCTTTACCTAAGAGGCACAGTGGTACAGTGGAAGTAGTCCTAGCCTGGGAGTCAGATACCTTGCTCCCAGCAGTGTGATCCCAGGCACGTCTCTGGCATTATCTTTGATGACCCCTTAGATAATATCTAAGGATGTCTCCAGATCCGTGGTTCTACATATTTTAAAGCAGTAGATAACTACCTGTTCTCTTTTCTTACCGCCCATTCAAAGGAGCACTGGAATTACAATCCTGAGAGTTGCTGATAAGGTTAAATGATGGATATTTTGGAGCAGATGAATGGAAAGGTGGTAGATAAAGACTAAACACTTTTTGCACAATGAAAATTGCATTGTTAGAATTTTAGTTTGGTCATATAACCAATTATCTAAGTTTCTAAAGACTAAAGAAAATTGAATTTCTTACACATATGGAAATGTAACTTAAGGAAATCAACTTATTTTTAGGTAGATTGGTCAGGTAGAAATTGGTCACGTAAAAATGAAACCACAAGCCATAAAACAAATCATGCAGTTATTCTCATTTGATTTCATGATATTGGTGGGTGTCATTTTCTAGAAAATGAAGAAGGTAAAATTGAAATACATTTTGAATGTTAAACTCTACAACCTGAGATGAAGCTACAGAGGTGAGACAGAGGAGGGACTCTAGCCTTGAATTGTATTCAAAAAAGAGAAATGACATGTTGTGGGTTCTGTTTATTATTATTTAATAGATTGTAGCTTTCCTCTGAATCTACTTCTGAATGAGTCATATTGTGGTTACACGGTTGGATACTTCTTAGAAAACGTAGCAAGGTTTACAACATGTTTTTATGTTCCTGCAATCCTGGACACTGGACCACTCTTTAGGCCATCTTGCTGAAGCAGAATGCTTTGGGCAGCAAGTAATCCTGAATAGTATAGGCTGTAAGGAGGTCAAGTTATGCCATTGGCAAGAGGTGTTGCAGGCTCCTTCTCTCTTTCTCTGTCCATCCTCTTGGCTCTGCTCCTTCTGTATGACAGCTTCAACCTCAGACAGCAGTTCTGTTCTGAGACTTTCATTTTCTCACAACCGTACCAAAAGGGAGAGTGCCTCTTTCTCTTTATTTCTGGTTGGGTTGTGGAAGAGCTATGCCAAAAAAACCAAAACCAAAACAAAAACAAAAACAAAACAAAAGCAAGTTGAAATCCCCAGATGTCCTCTCAGGTCTTGTGTATATGACTTTTTTGAAGGCTTTACCTGTGGTCCTGCAGGTGTTGGAAGCTTGAACTGTGTTGTTGATAACACCACGGTGGAGACAAGAAATACTGGCTTCTGAGAAGACACACTTTACTAACTTTAAAATATGGTCAACTAGAACAAACTCTAACAAAAAGTGAGCTATGAAAACATTTGGACTGTAGTAAGTATTCTTACTACCATAACTGTAGGCTAGTATGCTAGGCACAGCGTTTGAATAGTCTGATCTAATTCTTGGAAGTCTAAAGCAGGCACTCTTATTGCCTCCATTTTCCACATGAGGAAACTGAGGCTGTGCAATGAGATCACTCGCTGTAATTGACACGGCAAGTTAGTGGCATCCAGAAGCAGGGTGCTGGAATCCTTTCTCCCGAGTTTTCTGCCTCTCTTGCAGAGATTGGGATGAAAAAACCCTTTCAGTTCTTGGCACTACAGTAGCATCTTGCGGAGACATTTCTTTCATAGGTGGCTTTGGAATCTGTAATGTTTGATTTTCAAAGTGAGGGAATATGATGATGTTGACAACGGTAATGAAAATGGTAGAAACTGGAAAACATTAGGAAACATCCTTTGTCTAAGACAGATTAGTGGGCCCCGCACGATAGCCTAGTGGCTAAAGTCCTCGCTTCACATGGGTCAGGATCTCATATCAGCGCTGGTTCTAATCCCAGCAGCCTTGCCACCCATCCAGCTCCCTGCCTGTGGCCTGGGAAAGCAGTAGAGCACAGCTCAAAGCCCTGGGACCCTGCATCCATGCAGGAGACCCAAAAAGAAGCTCCTGGCTTCGGATCAGCTCAGCGCCAGCTGTTGTAGCCGCTTGGGGAGTGAATCATCTGAGGGATGATCTTCCTCTCTTTCTTCCTCTCTGTATACCTGACTTTCCAATAAAAATAAATAAATTTAAAAAAATTGTTTAAACATAGTAGTAGTACAGTAGGAACCTATTTTCCTTGTAATAAAAATTTGGGTTTCTGAGTGGAAAAAAAAAAAAGGCTGTGAAACAGCTTAGCTAGCAACTCCGGATGTTTTGGAAAGAGACTGTATTACCTGAGGGAGTAGGTACAACTGAAGCACACTGAAAAATGGCAAAAAGATCGATGTCTTGGTGGCTCATAGGATGAACTGGGACCTGTGTTGTCCTGGGTGCAGAGTCACTGATCCAATCCTGGGGACAGCGTGTATGTATAATGGGTGGCACAGGTGCCCAGTGGTTTCTCTACAGAGGGGATGCAAACTAGGAAAACCCATGGCTATTGCCTTGTAAATACTATTGGCTGTTTTTCTATTTTAGCTACTGGCATGAAAACATAAATATTTCAAACAATTTTTTTGGAAAGGTAGGGTATTAAACTGTTTGGATTTTCTTAGAAATCACAGTTGAGTCCAGAAATCAATTACAAAAGAGATGTTTTTTACTCCAGTCTTTTTTTTTTTCTTCTGGGTGCAACACTTTAAATTTGTCTCTGAACAGGTTTGGCAAGAAGAAAACTGTGTATTCCACAGGCAGGTGGCTCTCTGCTCTGCTGCTGTGCAACTTCAATCACTGGTGACACGCCTGTAATCCACAAAGTCCTGGGTGTCTCCTTTAGCTATCATCAGGTGAAAGACATCTCAAAGAGTTCTTTAGTGCTTGAGAGCATTAGGTTTCATTTTTTGCATTCCACAATGTAAGTAGAAAAGTTGATCCTTACTGACATGAAGGGTTCAGTTCTGTAAGAACTTTTTGTTTTTCCACCAGGAATAATCCTCTTTCTTTCTTTTTTTGTGTAAGGCTCAAGTTCACCTAAACAGTGTTGACTCTTTCTAAGAGACACCTAGTCCAGCAAAACTAAGCCCATCCTGTTGAGACGGACATCAACTATCAAAAGCTTGCCTATTTTGAATAACATAGATGTTTACAGGATGACTAAACTTGCTGAGCAGCAAAATGCAGAGACAGTGTAACTGAGATCAAGAAGAGTCCATCATCAACCACTCTTGTTGGTTTTAAATATACTTGTGATGCTTTTAAAAGAGTATTATTTGAGAGAAACAATCCACAAATAAATACAAAACAAAAGGGCAAACGTAGAGACATATTGCAAGTAAGCATGCATACCAAAAAGGTAAGTGCAAATTAGATTTGAATATTCATGAGTCACAAATCATTGACAGTTTGAAATAATGCAAAACAGCTTTATAAATGAGGTTAAGGCAAGGGACATCAAAGAAATGCATCGCTAAATCAATAGCAGTTTGATTGTGCATATACTTGTAAATTGTGGTTACAGTGTTTGTGACACGGGAGGAAAAATACTGTGTATCTGATGAAGGAGGAAGACACATAAATATTCCTTTTGTATGCTGTAGTTCTACAGTTCGTTATACACTTGGAGACCAGCCAGGTAGAAAGTGGTTGGACATCATATTTCTCACCCAATACAGTTTCCTTTTCAGAGACAGTTTGAGGCCTGTGCCTGAAGAACTTTGGCTTGCTCTGCTAAACAGAACTCAACATGCAACAATTCCTGTAGAGTTGCTTTAAAATAAAGATTAGCATCTAGTATAAGTGACTTCAGAGAATGACTCAACCTTAAATCCCTTCATAATAGTGTCACTTCCATTGGAGAGCAGATTGTCTTGGCAAATATCTCTATATATTTAAATATATGTATTTATCATATATGTATTTATATATATTTAGAGGGGAACTGACAAATGGAAAGCATAAGAACAATTTGTAAGAATAGTTTGAAGTGTAGTTTAAATAAAAGTGATGTCATTTGGTTTAGCAAGTATCTAGTTACTAATGTGACTTGGTTGGGGTTTGCTATAAAACAAAAATATTTCCAATTAATTTTTCTGGGAGGTTTATATTTGGGTTACTATCTATAAACGATGAAGTATTTTTCCAAGCTACTACCTTGCAAGCTGCCTTATCAATGTCTGTTTGCTTTCTTGTATGATTGATGAAGTTAGTGATGTCATGTGAAAATCATAGCACTAATTTTGGGAGACGCTAGAGGCCTGTGGTCTGTTAAGGAAATTAATCTGTGTTTCTTTGCTAGACCATACTTTAAGGCAGATGTTTAGATTTGAGAGGCGAAATTTAGATGAGGCATAACTAGAAAGAGAGACTTTCCATTGTCTTCAGTTCAATGCTGTATTAGCAAAAAACTAGAATAACTTTTGTGCTGGTAATAATGAAGCATTTCCATGAATTCCAAAGCAATGCCTTAGCGTTCTTTAAGACATCTTTATGTAAAATCCATGATCATAATTTGCCAGTACAGATTCAGGTCATAGATTTATTTATTTATTTATTTATTTATTTATTTATTTATTTATTTATTTATCTATTTATCTATTTATCTATCCATCTATCTAAAAGGCAGAGCTACAAAATGAGAGGAAAATGGAGAGCTGAGGGAAACAAAGTGTGTGTGTCTGTGTGACAGAGAGTGAGAGAGAGAGATATCTTGCATTCCATGCTTCACTTTACAAATGCTTACAACAGACAGGGTTAGGCCAGACCACAACCAGTAGCCAGGAAGTCCATCCGGGTCTCCACATAGACGCCTGGACCCAAGCACTTGGGCCATGATCTTCTAGGTGCAATAACAGGGAATGGATTGGAAGCCAGGATTAGAACCAGGGAGTCAGATACGATAAGTAGAAATCCCAAGCAGCTACTTTCCCATTTGTGCCTTGTGCCACAATACTTGCGCCTGTCAATGATTTCTTATTTTTGTCCTATAGCTAAAAATTTATTGACTCTCAAAATGTTATTAACTCATTTGATCTTATTAGGTAAGTATTTCTATCTGCTTCAGTAAATCTTTTGTGGTAATATATTAGGACATTATGTAAATTTCCAAATTTTTTTTAAATTGTTCAGTCACAACATTTGGTTTAATAGTTGCCAATCGGGCCCGGCACGGTGGCACAGTGGTTAAGGTCCTCGCCTTGCACCCCCGGGATCCCATATGGGCGGCGTTTCTATCCCGGCAGCCCCGCTTCCCTTCCAGCTCCCTGCCTGAGGCCCGGGAAAGCAGTTGAGGACAGCCCAAGGCTTTGGGATCCTGCACCCGCGTGGGAGACCCGGAAGAGGCTCCTGGCTTTGGATCGGCATAGCATCGGCCATTGTGCTCACTTGGGGAGTGAATCATCGAAAGGAAGATCTTCCTCTCTGTCTCTCTTCTCTGTATATCCACCTTTCCAATAAAAAAATAATAAAAACAAATCTTTAAAAAAATAGTTGCCAATTTCTATACATACACACACATATATACATGAATGTTTATATGTATGTAATATATTTTTTAATATAAGGTAAATTTCCATAAATTTTATTAAAAAAGGATTCTTTGACATTAATTTCAAAGGTAGAATGACAGAGAAAGGGGCGCGGGAAGAGAGAGAGAAAAAAAAGGAGAGAGAGAGGAAGGGAGAAAGAGGAAATCTTGCATTTGCTGGTTCATTCACTAAATGCCTGGGGAATCCAGGGATGTCTCAGAGTGGAAACAAGAACCTGGAGCTCCATCTGGGTTTCCCACTTGTGTTGCAGTAACTCAAGCATTTGGGCCATTATCTCTGGCCTTTTCTGGTAGACAAACAGGAAGCTGGATGGGAAATGGAGTAGTTGGGACTCCAGCAGACACCCTGATATGGGATGTAAGTGGTGGCATGAACTACTGGGCCACAATATGTGCACTCAACTTTTTTGATGAAGAGGATAATCTACGAAATGTATGTATTGATGATTTTAATTCAGTCTTGCTTTTTGTGTGTGTTTATATTTATTTCAATTAGGACATAACATACTGGAATACCAAAGAATCTATTAATAATTTCCTTATTCATACTCCATGAGAGAAATATCACTTTTTTCCCTAGCTTTCTAAACCAGCAAAAATAATACACTGAGCTCTGATTTTTACGGTAGAAAAATGCCTGACCAGTCAATGTCATCACTGAGAGGAATTTCATTAACCACCCCCCTCATCTAAGAATCAAGAAGTTAGAGGCCCTGTGAGCTGTCATTTCTGGTAATTCAATATCAAAATGGGAAAAAAGATAAAATAAAAGACATAGCATTGATTCTGAATTACTTGAATTACTTCACAATAAATTACTGAATTCCAATGAAGTCCTGTTTTATCGTGAAAAAGAAACAGTGTCTCTCTAGCCTAAGTGTCACCTTGGGAAACCCTTGGACCCCTTGCTCATTTTGCTATGTAAATAGAATTAATTTTATCTTGAAAGAACAGTGAAGAGGCAGTTAAGGGACTTGTATTTCTTATTCTGCCACTAAGGGCTGCTATGAACTGGCATAGGGCACTTCAAATTCTTTGGCTCTCTTGTTTCCTGGATTATAAAAGAAGAGGCTCCTCTAGAGGCAGCAGTTTTCAAACTGTGCTTCAGAATTGCAAGGCCTGCAGTGAACTAAGCAGTGGGGTTCTTGCAGAGCAGGGGTGGGAAGACTAGCTGGAGGGACTCAGGGCATCATTTGCCAACTCACCACTTTTTTTTTCTTTTCTTTTTTCCTTGTTTGTACCTTGACTTTAACGTGAGGAAAGGGAGACAACTTAAAAAGCTTAATAATCACTGAATTTTTTAAAAAAAATGGGAAGATTTTTCAAGGCTTTCTAATTTTTACTATCTATTTTGCTCCAGAATGATTCTATTGCATATTGTAGTTACAAAAATTGTCATGCTCTTGTCTTTTTAAGTAGAGGTTGTAAAAAGACTTCCTAAAACTTAAAGTAAGGACTAGGAACCACAGATTGGAAGGTGAAATCTAAGTGACACTCTAACTGAGCTAATATACAGTACACGTGTCATCCAGGCAACTTCGAACATGGCACTCACACCTGTCAATCAGGCCATTCTTCCCCTGGGGGGCACCGCTGTAATGCACATGGACTGAACAACGCCCTTGTGTGCTTTAGAGCACTCTATCTCTTACTTGGCTCTAGTAGGCTCGGCTTCCTCACCACTGGCTGAGAGCTACGGCCCTTTCTAGGTCTTCTTCAGAAATCTTCTGTCACTACATCTTTTCTTCAGGAATTAGTCACACCTTCTTCTGTGACTTCAGAGCATTTTGTCTGAAATTTTCCTGGAACACCTTTGGCTTTGTGCTATAGTTCCTTGTATCCAGGTGTTTAACTTTCTAGTTAGGTCTTAAGCTTCAGAAGGCAAAGGCTGGGTCTTAATTATATTTTAATTCTTGATCCAGCACAATTTCTGGGGCTATGAAATACTCAAAATGAATATTGTTTCAAAGAAAATGAATAGTAATTTCATAACAAATTCTTCACACAAACAATAACACTTGAGTCATTTTCTTTCTTTTTTTTTTTTTTTTTTTTTTTTTTAAAGATTTATTTTTATTATTTTGTTATTGGAAAGGCGGATGTACAGAGAGGAGAGACAGAGAGGAAGATCTTCCATCCGATGATTCACTCCCCAAGTGAGCCGCAACGGGTCGATACTACGCCGATCCGAAGCCAGGAGCCTCTTCCGGGTCTCCCACGTGGGTGCAGGTTCCCAAAGCTTTGGGCCGTCCTCGACTGCTTTCCCAGGCCACAAGCAGGGAGCTGGAAGGGAAGCGGGGCTGCCGGGATTAGAACCGGCGCCCATATGGGATCCCGGGCGTGCAAGGCGAAGACTTTAACCACTTGCGCCACCGCGCCGGGCCCGAGTCATTTTCTTTCAAGATCTTGATAAAAAGAACATTAAGCACCACTTTTTGCCAAAATACCAACATATTTCTTAAAGTTCATAGAAATAAGGATAAGTTTATTTGGCTGCAAAGAAATCTTGAAATCAATGTGTAATTTTTCATAATCTGCACTTTCATGAAACTTTTGAAGATTCTCTTTTACACATGCATTTCAGAATGCTTTTAATACCAAAAAATAAACATCTTTTAATTGCCTTTTTCTGCAAGCTTTTGGGAGTGCTCAATATATTCAATCATTCATCTCAATGCAACAAATACTGTGCTGATTGTGTGCTATTCTCCATGTTAAGGAGTGTCTTGTATGAATGCCATGGAAAGACGGGAGTTAATAAGAACTAAATCCCTTCGTAATTAAAGCATGACACAGTACATGATTAGTGGGATTGCAGTGGGCAAAAATCTACAATAGGAGTGTTGGTGTTTGGTGAGCAGTTAAGTTCCTGCTTGAGACACTTGTATTCCATAGCAGAGTGTCTGGAGTGAATTCTGGCTCCATCGTTTCTTGCTGATGTGAGCCCTAGGAGACAGCTCAAGTGCTGGGTCCCCACATCTCATGTGGGAAACCCCGTTTGAGACTCACGCACCTGGCTTCAAACTGGTCTAAGTCTTGTACTTGTGACTATTTGAGGAATCAACCAACAGATGGAAGATGCATCTCTCTATTTCTCTTTCCCTGTCACTTTTTTCCTTTCAAATAAAATTAAAACATACAAAAATGAAAGCTAAGAGAAAATATAGCATGATTAAGGGCAAGGTGGAGCATTGTAGGTGATGGAGACTTCATGATATGTGAGATAATAGGACATTAGAGAGAGGAAGTTTATATATTTTACAGTAGTCAGGTAGAAGCCTGGAAAGTAACAAGTTGAACATATTTCTGCAATATATTGAATATTAAAACACTGGATATGACAAATATTATTATACCACATCTCACACTGCTAATATTAATTTGAATTACCTATGATGCCTTTAAAACTAATTAAAATATTTTAAAAATTAGTCAACAATATTCGTGTATATTTTTATGAAGCGGTAACATTACCCCTCAACATGCTCCTATACCTTCCTTACTTGCCATTAGGCAATCAGCCTATCAAGAGTCTTAGTCACAATTTTAACAACTTATGCCTGAAATGTCTCAGTTTTCTATCTTAAGGTTCAGTCTTGAGATATCTGTTACAAACTTTAAACAGAATTTCAAAACACCCATAGAGATAATATATTCAACTTTACAACACTGACTCTAGTACAAAACTAAACACTTAATAAAATGTTCATAAATTAGCTTTCATTGATAAATTTCAGCTTACATGCATCTCAGTGCTACATGAATGTCTCCATCTTAAATTACAAAAAGCTTCCTCCAGGCCCGATGGTGTTGACACATTGGATGACCTGGTATGCCAGTGCCAGAGGGTCTGGAGGAGAGAAAAGAAGCAGGCACATCTGCATGTCCTGGGCAGTAGTTGCTGCTGAGAGACCATAGGACTGGGTTCTGCTGTTAATTGCTGCTGGCTGGGGTGGAGCGCACTTGGGAACAGGAGATGGAGGCCAGGAGGGGTAACGTGCCTCAGGCTGTCTCATTCTACCCCTTCCTCACTAAGACACCGGGACTCCCCCTCCCTGCAAGGCCAGCTCATCTTCAGATCTTTGAGAAAGGCCAGTGGAGTGCCTTGGTACTTTGAGGACTCCTTCCCTTAATAATACACTCTGAAGTTTAATAACCAGTTATCTACATTGTGATCCTATCTATAAGTAAGGGGTCATGTAAAATTCACAAATTAGAAAAACAACAAAAACTCCATTAAACCTCCAGAAAAGGGAACACAAGATATTTTCTTACAAATCCTTCCTGAAATGCCCTATAATTCGAAAAGTTACTTGAATAAAAATTATAATTTGAGAAATTATAATTTATTAAAAGTACCATTTTTTGGGCAAAGTGCTATGTGGACTTTTTTGATATGTGCTGGCAAAAACATTCTTATTCTCCATGAAGTCTGAATTTTGGTGGGTAATTTAATGATAATTATATAGTCTAGATTAAGTAAACTGTAGTAAGTGATCAAAATTGCTTACATGTGTCAATTTTCTCAAGCGTTTTATTGACTTTCCCAAGCAAATAATCCTCAAAGTTCCTAACAGGCATTTTTATCATTAAAAAAGAGAAGCAAGGGACCGATGTGCACAAAATTTAGGATGATGCTATCTGGGCAGGAAGTGAAGGAAGAAGGAAGGCTGGGGGAGGGATCCCAGGTTCCGAAGACACTTATACTGTTTCCTTTCTCCAGCAGGGCATGGATGTCCACCCTTTTGATCTGCTTACTTGTGTCTTTGCATTTCCGTGAAAGATTTATTCTTGTGCTCACTTAATGTTTAATGAAATCATTCAAAGAAGACAGTTGCATGACATGAAGTGCAGAATAGTATGATAATTTTGCGACATGGCGTGCGGAATACTGAAAAAAACAAGTCAGGATCATGGAAGCAAGCAATGACTGAGTTTTCCGTTGTAATTTAGTAAACAGAGTTTTAGCTACAATATGGAAAAGGAATGTAAAAAAAAAAAAAAGACCCAAGTACAATGCTAAGCAATTTCAGCTCCTGCAAGGACTTCTCCTCTGAGTGGGGCCAGCTACACGAGCACTGACTCCAGTCTCACCCAGACAACAGCGCTGGGGTGTGCGCTTGGCAGCACTTCGCCCAGAGCTCAAATCAAAGCTCGGTAGCTCAGGTGCACGATGACTGTCACTTCTCAATTCACGACAAATTGTCATGGCACCTTTTTCTTTCAAAACTATAGATTAATACTTACTGACTGATCAAGAGGAGTACAAGACAGAATGATGGAGGGCTGGTTGTGCTGTTGAGACTGTTCAGTGGAAGCACCAGCCTGCTTACTTAGGCAGTCAGCTTGGCGGCGTTACTATTTACTATGAGGTTGTTTCTGTTCTTTTTGTTCAATCTTTGTTTTTCTTTTGGCAACCCTATTTGCTTTGAATACTTGAAAAAAATGCCCTAGGCTTTATTATGAAGTGAGATCCTAATTCAGGCTGAATTTAAAGAAAACTACATGCCTCAGGTACATTCATGACTTTCAGTCTCTTAAAGCTGAAATGCAGTTGGTTCAGTAGCCTAAAGGTGAGGCCTCTAAATCCCTTTATTACCCAAAACCCCTATAATCTCTTTGTTTTAACAGAGTATACACAAGAATGGTAGCAGAACTTCCCAGTTAACATGCCAAGAAATCTCTACCTCAGATAAGAATCAAGTTCTTTGGGTTTACTCACTACACAAAATATTTAAAACCTAAAGAAACCATTTAGAAGTTGTTTATATTGATGACCAGATAGATTCCTTTGTTTTCTCAAAGCCGAATGCCTGTTTTACCTTCTTAGGAAATTTTTGTTTCAGCACCCTATCATTATTTGTTTCCAAACTTCATATCTTTGGTTTGAAGCAACAAAAAGTAAGAGCAATTTAATTTTTTTCTTGAGCTTAATTTGGTAATTATCAAATCACATTTGCTAATGCAGTGACTGAATCAGATGTGACCCAGACATCAGCATTTTAAAAAGCCTGGTAGCCTATCTTGTTATTTCAAGTTCCAGTTGCTACAAGTAACATCTTGATTGACTCAGTAAGAAACAAAAATGTAACTCCTCTGTCATTTCAAAGTTATCTATTTAAACAATACAAATATAACATTCAACTGCACTGGAATACAAAAGGAACAGAATCATGAGGCTTACGTTTAAAAATGCAAAGAGCCTTTTCAAAGTATTTTCGGAAGAATTAATCAAGTTCTAACTATTAATATTCTTTCATCCTTTGATTTTCATCCTTGGACCTGTGGCTGTCATAAAGAATGATTAAGATTCACATTTCTCTCCCTTTCCCCCTTCTTTCCTTCCTCTCTTTTGCTTTCTCATTCTTGTGCCTGGCATACCTTCCTGTATAATGAAACACTTCAGACAAACAGGCTTTTTTTTTTTTTTCTGAGACAAATGAGGCTGATGTGAATTTCAGAAATGATATAGAGGACCCTGGAGGTATAACCCTTGAAATAATAACAGGTTAGGTAGACTTACATTTAATTAGGTTTAGGTTCTTAGTGAGTGTGCAGTGTATTATTAATGGCTACTTATTTACTCAGGAATTGTGTCGGTTTTTGGCAAATAAATTTTATGCTGTGATCTAGAATAATATTAAGATTAACTGTTATGAAGACACTAGCAATGTTATATGTCTGGTTAGATGGCCATTGCTAAAGCTTGCAAGGTTGTAATCCTAAATTCTGTGTAGCCGAGGATATACAGAAATAGGTAAAGTGGTTAATTAATGGCATTCGTCTTGGCTTCATTGTTCATTAAAGTTTTAAATACTAGAAAATACCATTGAAAAGTGAAAATTTGTTATATGGGTCTGGAACCCAAAATTATGTTTTACCATCATTGTAAGAAATACTGTGCGTCTTATATATCTTGATATCCTATGTACAGAAAGTGACATCTACTGGAGAAAGTAGAACTGAATATTTACTTTCCAAACTATTTTTCTGCTAAACTTCCAAGCAAGTTGCGCTACCCTCAAGATTATTCAAACTATACAATACAGGGAAGATTTTATTTAATTAATATAGTATGGTGTAAGGAGTGGTCTATTTTGCTCATTATTTTTTAAAAGATACCTTTTTGGAACAGTGGCTTTGGGGCTCACACAAATTATTTTGTAAGAAGCATGACTGAAGATGTTTAGAAAACACAGCTGTAACATGTTTCTTTAAGAATGAAATTGAAGTTCCAGGTTGCAATCTGTTATTAAGTGGACTCCACCATTATAACAATGAGTCTGAAAAGATGTTTGAATAATGTTTAGTTGCTTCCAATGGTCTGAAAATAGGAGTTATGAAGTGAAATGGGATTAGAATATATAACTTCTCACTGATAAAAAGGCAGTGACTTGCTACTTAATAGCATAAAAGTGTGCCCTAACTGCACGATCTAACTGGACTGTTCTAGGAACACTGGGAGAACCTACACAGATGATTTTCACTTGTGGTCAAAACCAGGCGTGATCCAGAGTCCCGGAAGACAGAGACAACACCAGCCTCATTCTTGCGGCAATAATTTCCATTTTTCATGCAATTACTTTCTCTTAAGGAGGACAAAACATTTTACATCTTATATGAAGCTGCCCTGATGGTGATTTTGAGTCTGAAGTGAGTACAGCCATAAACTACCTAGTTTATGATTATCCTAAGATAATGGCAGTGACTAGAAGTTCTATATATTTTAGTTCTAGCCTATTACTTATGTGATAGTTCCAAATTATCTTCTGTACTGAGTTTGGATATGTCATCCTCTGTTGTTCAATGCCAGATGTCAGCTTTCATTGTCATTGTTATTTTTAAAAATTTGATTTCATTTTTTCATAATAATGCTCTTGTACTCCCTCTGCTGGTCTTGCTAATAACAAGACCCATGCCCAAGCAGTCCTGCTGGGAATCAGTGGTATCAACTGCAGGACTAACAAAACGGATTCTGTTTTGTGCTGGGAGCCAATGAGAAATGCATGGTGAGTGGCCTCCCTATGAAACAAAGAGGACAAAAAAAAAAATGTGTTGGTAGGTTGTGGCAAAGAAAAAAGAAAGTACAACTATCTTTATAGGTAGAAAAATTTCAATGCAATGGATAATTCACTCATGTATCTCTTTAAGCACATATCTTTTC
Source organism: Ochotona curzoniae (assembly GCF_017591425.1). Lineage (NCBI taxonomy): Eukaryota > Metazoa > Chordata > Mammalia > Lagomorpha > Ochotonidae > Ochotona > Ochotona curzoniae. Next base: position 46,245,148 of record NW_024467122.1, read on the forward strand.
AAAAACATCCACATCTGTTATCTACTTTTTATTAAAATGTGTGCACATTTAGGAAAAGACATGAGAAACAAGGCATACCAATTTTATATTTCCATGCTCACAAGCTGGGGGATTAAATGAAAGGTTGTCTGGTCTTGTTGGTCGGATTTTGAACCTGGATTAGCTATACAGCTGTTCAATGGATCAGCTTCCTGTATCCTAGAGTTCCATTATGGAGTTACAAGGAGAATGACAGCACTTGGCAAATCCCAGGCCTAATCACAGCACAGAGAAATGACTTTTGGAAGGTACATTACCAAGCAATTAGGACCCATTTAATAAATTACCCCTTATGGGACACTTTGAACCCTAGTGGTCTGAAGAGGTTAATGCACCTCTCATAGTTGAGCGCTACTCACTTTCCAGGGGTAACTTCAAGGCCACAGTTAATCCAAACCTTCTTCTTATCAGTGGCCTCTTACTCTTGAGGCACTTCTGTGGTCTGGCACCAGTGAGCCCCACACACTTGCACTTCCGCCTGTGGAGGTCACATGCCTTATTTTCTTACAGCTGCATTCATTGGGCGCAGTGCTCAGGAGGCCAAAAGACTTAGTGCCGTAATAAACTTCCTATGGCTCGCACGCTGCTCATTTGGGAGTCATTTTGTTTTCTTACTTACAGAAAGTTTTAACTTTTGGCTTTAGCTTAAATGTTGCATCTGATGTAAGATACTCTGAAACTGTTGAGTAGCAACCACGTTTTAAATGACTCCAATAGATAGAACTAGGTTTTAGAATATTATAAAATTTGGAAAGAACCCACAGTAGAGTCTTAATTATGGATAGATACTACAAAATTAAAATATAACTATGAGAGAGTAGAAACTTTGCTACTAGAATATAATTAGCTTTTTAAGATTTTCATTTAAATTTAAATTTAATTTAGGCTTTTGGAGTGAGAAACATTGATGAAACACCAAGCCTTTTTATTTAAAAAGAGGCAGGGAATATACTTGGAAGAGATAAAATTAGTAAAATATTACTGTGCTTGCAAAGGATGACATTGCTATAACATGTCGTTGTTCTGCTGAATGATACTCCTATAAATCATAATCATCATGATTTCAAACACTCATTGAATCTTTTTTTCTATCCAGGTCTCTGCTGAGAGCCATAGGAGATGTATAAAAGATAGCCTATGGCTTGTAGAAACTTATAAATGCATTGTGCTGTTAGAATTCAGGTACACGGGAAAAGAACCATAATGACTGTGGAAAATTTGCAGCAAACACCAATTCATAACCACCCAGAAATTTCTGATGGTATTCAGAGAGGGAAGTGGAGTCTCTATTCAGAAAGGATCCTTGAAGACAATGAAATTTCCTTAAGCCCTTTGTTAGGATTCTGGTGGGCAAGCTAAAAAATTGGAAAATAATATAAGCTAGTCCAACATGGAGAAGTAATTAGTGTTGCTATCAGTTGTGTCTGTGAATATATTTTGTGGAATACATTTTTGGAGGAGGTATTGCAACACAACAGTTGTAAGATATTTAGAATGTTGTAATTTGCTTGATTTCCAGTACATGGAAGTAGACCAATGACAGAAAACATATTTTTAAATAATGTAATACAATATGGAAAACATTGCTTGTTGTCAACTTGCTAGGACATATTTTAAACTTTTAAAAAAGTTAAACATAACTATAAAATATCAAGATACATTTTCTCAGGACATTTAGTGATTCATTGGTTGAGTCATACCTTTTGAAAATGTCTGCCCCTTTCATCATATCTTGGAGATTTTCTATGCTACAAGCTACATTTTCTTCCATATCCATTTGAAACCAAGACCATGTTTGGGAATCAAGTACAGTCTGAATCTTGAGTATTATTGCAGAGTGGGTCTATGTAAGCTGATAGTATTGCATTTGTGCTATATGGATTGTTATCTGAACTTTGAAAAATGTTCAGGCTTGTAATATGACAGTATCTTTACCATATTATAGTGTGGAAGGTCTGTGAGGAGACCTGAGTACTTTGTAGCATGCTAGATGTGCTAATGCAAGTGAGTGTGACTATTTGTGTTTTGAAAGCAACTTTTAGAGAACATTTTCAAAACAAAAATGTCTCATTATTTTAAAAAGATTCATTCATGCATTTTATTTGAAATGCAGAATAACAGAGAGTAGAGAAACTGACGGGCTGGGAAGAGCAAGATATTTTCCATCTGTTGGTTTATTTCCCAGATGGCTGCAACAGCAGAAGTTAGACTAAGCCAAGGCCAGGAGCCAGGAAATCCATCTGGATCTCCCACATATGAATGGCAGGGATTCGAGCACAAGAGCCATCCTCTGTTGCTTTCTAGGCCCATCAGCAGGGAGCTGAATCAGAAGCAGAGTAACTAGGGCTCCAATCAGCGTTCTAAATGATACGGAAGGTAGGCTGTCCAAGCTTGGCTGAAGCCACTATCTGACGGTGAATACCACCCCTCCCCACTTTTTTTATATCACAGTTAAGTAAATAGTTTAAAACCAGAGTTCCACTTTTAGAAGTGATGATGAGATTGTATTGCTCTCCAATCATTCCTAGACACACCTTCATCTTACTGCTGATCCAGAAGCAGGGTACTGACACTTAGAATCTCCCCCTTTTCTTTGTTACCTCTTGCACTATTCATGTTAATGCCGAAGAATCTACTAATACCTCTATTAAGACTGACATCATTCCACTTCCTCTGAGGGTTTATATTCTGGAATAAATAACACTCACAGAGTAATAAAAGTAGCAAATGTGAAAGGAATCATGTTGTCTGTTGTTTCCTGTTTAAGATTTGTAAATTCATCCTAACAGTCCATCAGCAAACTTTTACTAAGTGTCTTTGGGCTCTGTCTTACAAAGACATATAACTCTAAAAGAGTTCCTTTCTTCCTACAACCCAGGCTAATCAGGCAAGCCCTGATATACAGGATAAACCAACAAACATCATTGTATTCTATAATCACATCACAAGTAGCAAGGCAAAAATTATTCAATGATAGATATGTATAATATGGCAGACACTGCACCCTGTGGAATTTGAAGTGTGATTATTATAAATTTAAAGTTCTCTAAGCATAAAATATATACTGGATCCTAAAGATAAAGAATATAAAATTTATTATTAATAACTGAAACATGCAATATTGAAATGATAGTTTGGAGATGCAAATGAGTATCTCTTATCTGAAATACTAGGGAATAGAAGTGTTTCAGATATGGGGTATTTTCAGATTCTTGAATATTTCTGTGTGTAATAAGATATCAAGTCTACATATGAAATTCTCTTATAGTTTATTCACAACTTATGCAATATACTGCAGGCCATTTTATATAATATTTTAAGTGATTTTGCATATGAAGGTTTTGCAGTTTGAAACTTTCTACTTACAGTATAATGTCAGCACTGAAATGTTTTGGATTTGGTGCATTTAGAATTTCAGATTTTCAGATTAGGTATGCCCAACCTATATTGTGTTACACAAAAATGTTAATAAAACTTGCTTCATCAAGTCTTAATTTTTTGTACTTTTTAAACCCTGAGTTTATGAAACTTAAAGTTTCAGATGTGTTTCTAATAAGCAGTATTGTTATGTAACTTCAACAAATGTTACTCAGCAACAAATGCTGAAAATTTTAGAAAACTATAAAGAATATATGGACTCTGAGGTGAGGCTGGAAGGTCAATTAGGATTCAAATTAGAAAGTGAGAGAAAGGTAAATATATTCTTGGACAGGAGACTAGGGTAAAAGAACAGGTGCAGGAATGTAGGTATTGGGAAAAACATATTTATTTTAGGTTGTAGCCCATGTATTTATTTGGTTATCTTATAAAAGGAGATAAGTTCTAAGCATTTAATCTCATAATAAATATAACTAGTAATCATTGAGGGCTTAGGAATTTCTCAAGTATAAAATTTCATTTACACTCCACAACAGTTCTATTAGACACATTTTACCCTATCATTTCATAGTGACCTTAAGATTTAGATTGGCCCAGCAAAGTAGTGAATTCATCACAACTAGGAAGAGATAGAAACCTCAGTGTGTCTCATGCCCAAACTTGTGCTTTTTACCCCACTACTAGAGGCAGGGTTACCATGAAACTAAGGATGCTGCACTCTTCAGGCCCCACATATGTAGACATTCTTCCATGGGAAGAGCTCAAGTCTCAAGTGATGTGTTCCCGTGATCATACACTTTTGTAAAATTTTCCAAATTAAGCCATTTTAACCCAAATCAATGATGACTATTTTCTGTTTTCATTCTGACTCCCCTGTCACATTTCCTTCCATGTCAGGTAGTGCTGGGTTAGCCTTTTAGGGATCTGGCTAAAGAGAAAATTCAGTTGGGCACAAGCTGGGTTTAACATAAGTCTAGTTTCAGTGAGTTATTTATGTGCTTCACAGTCACTTTTACTACAGAGAACTTTCTTCCTAACTCTCAAGCAGGACGGACTAACAGGAGTACTCTTACTTTCCTTTCTATCAACCCACTTGGGCAGTGATCAAATTGCAAAGTTAATTTGTCTGCAGCTAACAGACAGATGTAGGCCTAGGAAGGAAAAACAAAAGACAAAACAAAACAAAACAAAAAAGAATTTAAATGAAAAAATCCAGAACTATTTCCCAACCTTCAAGTGAGAAATCTTAAGTGGAGATTGATTCTCATCAAAATTCAGTCAAGATGACATATAATTGATTATGCACTTTATACTGTAATAAAACACATATAGCCACCCTCTATTTTGATGTGAATCATGTAAAGCAGAAGTTAAGAATTCCTGTGTTTATAGACACAAGCCCGTAACAGGACTGCAAACAAGTAAAATGAGTGTGTGAAGAAACCTGGTTTTTGCGTATGCATGTATGGAATTTTGTCTTGAGTTCATCCAATGCACCTTGATCTAGAGGCATCTGTGGGTTCCAGATAACATCACATATCAAAATGGTCCATGCCAATGTATATTTTTGTTAACATATTATCACAAAGATGAATTGCTTTTCTATTATAAATTCATGGTCAGGAAGAAGTATGTAGCAGAAATGTGGTCTTTAAGAGAAGTATCAGAAAGTCAGTGAGCAGAAACATTGTATAATTTTCTAGATATTGTGATGTACTTGTCAACTTTGTAATTTAGTGTGAATTCTTTTGGATTTAAGTTGACACTGTGATTTTTTTTTTTCTGCTCACAGATAGCCTCCCAAAGGGATAGGATGTGCTTCAGGCTGTGTAAGACCCCAAATCATTGTTGGTCTGTTCTGGATAGCTTCGAAGGAACCATGGTTCCTAGGGAAGCAACTATAGTTAGACTTCAATGTCAAAAGCTCTAAAGGATGTGTGGAAGAAAGACTATTTCAACTTTTCTTCACAAAAGAGTGTATCAGAACAAATAGATATTTAGGAAAGCAAGAATGTACATACATTCTCATAGGTGAATTGTATCATGGAGACTATTAATAGACAAGCAAGTGAAGTACGCATTTCTACTCCTGAATAAAAGAAGGATGCGATCCCAAAACAGTTAAGTAAACCTTGATAGTATGATACTAGATTTTCTAGTTTTGCCTATACCTACAATGCCATGATATACTTCAGTACAGGAATATGATGATAGGAACAAAAATGGAGGGGAAGTGAAGGTAGGAAAGGAGGAAAGGGATGGAGAAAGAGGAATCCTTATATCTACAAAAGTGCATCATGGAAAATAATAATAATAATAACTAACAATAAAAGCATGTATCAGATACTAGGCTCCCCTTTTTGCAAGTAAAAAGTGGAGCCTGTATGGATACTATATTTCATATCTTACTCATCACATGTCTTAAATTCCTGATGATCACATTCATTTCCATGATCTAGATTAAACTGTTTCGTACGATGTAGTGTTGTGGCAATAAGATCATGGCCATTAGGCTACATATAGAGAAAGACTGAGTAATAGAGGATGGGAAGAAGAGAGAGAATAAATAAATATTTATTCATGGCCTTTCTCTGTGTCTGGACCCAAGTTATTCACTCTCACATGATTATCTTATCTAACGAATCTTCAAATGTCTAAATATATAAAGAAATATCTATGACGATTACATTCTTATTATACAGTTTTAAGACTCACCAGGCTTGTCTGTGCTGATCATAAACTGAGAATGAGGGTAAAGAAACAGGCGCTCTAGAGTCACATTAGAAAATTCAGATGGATGGAATTATGAAAACAAAAGGTTCCTATTACATTGAGTGACACTTTAGAGCTGACGTTCCCAGCACAGATACTTCCCATTGCAGGGAAACATCATCTATCAAGCCAAAGACATGCAGTCAGTCGCTGCAGCACACAGAATCAGGCTCAGAAGTTCAAAAGGCAATGTTTTTTATACCCACCTAAGAAAGCGACTTAACAGATTCAGAAAGATATAACTTACTAACCAAAGTGGTGTGAGGCAATAGTTGTGATTCCTAGTTCTTGAATCTTCATGTGTGTTTCTGAATTTAACATAAAACCCAAAGAGCAAAAACATTACTGCTCATTATAGCTCTTAGGATGCGTGAGTCCATCTCTTTCAGGGAACACCCATGATTGCCTCTAAATGCTGATTCACATCATTTTTTTTTTTTGGTGATCTTTATACTGAGAGTGTGATTGGCCTAAATTGGCCTCTCTATTTGCTTGGTGTCAGTCGAGTGAAGAGCTCCAAACACACACTGAGAAGATAAACCTAATCCTACGAGCATATCTCCTGTGTGTATGATGTTGCACCTATCTGGAGTAGGTATGAATTATATCATCTCTGTCCACACTCCAGGCCCCTGCTCTCTAATGTGGCTTTATTTGGAACAGATCTTGGTGTCAAAATTTCCACACGATAGGGTGAATTGCTTTTAGATACTGCTTGGTGATTTCACCACAGCATTCTCTTTCTTGTTGGAAATTAGTCTCAAATATCATCAAAGCTTTTATGTTGCATTTTAATTCAAAAGTGTACAGGGTACCCTTTGCAAATAATACATGAACTCATGGGTAAGCACCGCAATGCAAAACATTCTGCAGGACTGCACTTTGAAAGAGGGAGAGCGATGAGATACAAGGTGTTTGCAAATCCACGGATGCTTGGCTCCAGCCAATTTCATTTCTTTGGAGGCTTCTCATGTGCTTAATGTAACAAGTCTATATGCAATAAATACATTAGAGGGCAACATGAGCTAGCTTCAACTTGAGGTGCCTGCTCAAAGCATCCTTTCAGATACTGCCTCACAAAGAACTGGCATCTGATGATTATTGCCTTAAGCGCGCAGCCAGCATCTTCCAGGATACCTCAGAAGGAAGGAACCACACCAAAGGTTACGTATTTCCATTTCAGAGTATCATTCTGACCTAACAACAGAATTTAAAAAGAAAGTAACTTTAAAAAGAGTTACAGAGAGAGAAGGAGAAGCATAGTGAGACAGAGATCTTCCATTTATTGGTTTCCTCCTCAAATAGCTGCAATGCCCTGAGCTGGGCTGGTCCAAAGCCAGGAGGCAGGAGCTTCTTTTATGTCTCCCTTATGGGTGTATAAGCCCAAGCACAAAGGCCACCCTTCACTGCTTTCCCAGGCCATTAACAGGATTGCTAGCTGAATTAGAAGTGAAACATCCAGGACTTGAACCAGTGCTGGTGTTATAGGTGGAGGCTTAACCTGAAACAGCATGTTGCAGACCTCAGAAAGTAATTTTTTAAAAATACATTTTGTGTGCCTCTCTTTGGCAAGATTTCCCTTCTGCTAATGCAGGGCCACCTACACAAAACTGTAATGGATTTAATTGATTTTTAACTTGCTGGATGGGAAAGTTTAATTCAAACATTTCAATGGCTCAATATCCAGGAATAATTATCAATGAAATGTGAGGTAGCAGGAATTCGGTCAGTGAAAATTGGCCAAGAGCTCAGTTTCAGTGCAGTAAGTCGAAGCCATCCAAAATAATGTCATACTGTATCATATTCAATTTATTAAAATTAAAGTCACTCATTGCCAAGGAAAATTCTGAGAAATTGAATGACAATAAATCTTGTCCACTGAGCTTCAGTGGAGTGCTGACACTAGAGAGCACCATGAACATTTACTGAATAAAATATCAGCATCTTGTTTTTCATAAAAATTTCAAACAATACATTTCAAACATGACACTTTTTGGCACTTTGAACACTAGTGAAAGAGATCTATTTATTATTAATTTGTACGTTAATAATGTAGGAATGTAAATATTTTGAATTTTTCATTGTCCCAATTTTGTACCAAGAATGAAAAGTTTAAACAAGTGCGGCTACAAACAGTTAACATCTTGTTCCATGACAGTTCACACTCTGGATTATTCACTGAAATTAAAGGTTTTTGTTGGGTTGTGCCTGGTCCTCCTTCTGCATGTGGCAGAATTACTCATTCAATCCTGTCTCTGTGGTATGACTATTCCCTGTTTCTGGAAGTTTTACATGTAGTGATGCAATCATAGCATTGAATAAATATTTATTTAATGTATAAAAATGACAGGATGCTTATATAGAAAGCAAAACTAAATTAACTCCTGTTGACATGTATAATTATATTTTGAATAATAAGACTACTATACTAATTGCATAATAAATTAATCCTAAATTGGGTAAATTTGGTTTGTAAGTTTACTGCCAGCTTTGTTTTCTGTTCAATTTTAATGTTTGCATCTCCACTCTGGGCAGAAAACGAGACCACTCTGGCACAAAAACAACAAGTGCTTACATGTGCAGAGAAGAAAAAGTGGGTTATGGGTGCATGTCTTTTTTTTTTTAAGATTTATTTAGTTTTGATTGGAAAGGCAGATTAGATTTAAAAGAGAGAGAGTGTGTAGCTCATGGTGCTATAGGTTCATGTCCTGCGCATGAGCATGTTGGCAGAGTAAAACATGGCTAAGAGCTTATGGATTAAGTAGAAAGCTGAAAAGATTAAAGAGAATGCTCCAAAGGAGCTCAGCAAGCTGAAAAGTATCCTTAGACTAGATGTGATGTTCTAATGAAAGAGATAGCAACTGTGGTTGTACCCAAGAGAAAATGGAATGTGAGGTGACAGAGGAGAAGGATGGCATGGAAACGGAGACTGAAATTAAGAGAAACAGAAAGATTCTTCTAGAAGAGCATGGACAATGCCCAATATGGCAAAGAAAAGGGCTGAAGGCAAAGAGAAAAAAAGCAAAGGTAAAGAGCAAAGCAAAAACAGTGAAGCAAAGGGTCTGACTTGGTAGACTCTGGTTACAAACTTCAAAGGGGCCCTGCAGGACAGATGTTTGGTGAGAGCATGTGCACTAATTTCAGCTCTCACCAAGTGAAAACTACTTCTTTTCATAGTTCAAGTTGGCTTCTATTTCCTTCAATTCAAACCCAATGTACCTCCTGAATTTTTTTTTGGAGAAGTAAAATAAAGTACATTTGGTGGGATATGAGAGAGAGAAAGAGAGAGAGAGAGAGAGAGAACGAGACAGAGAGGGAGAGAGAGAGAGAGAGAGAGAACGAGACAGAGAGGGAGAGAGAGAGATCATTCGTCCCCTGGTTCACTCCTACATGGCTGCTACAGCTGAAGCTGAACCTATCCAAAACCAGGTGCCAGGAACCTCCTCTGGGTCTCCCATGCAGATGCAAAGTCCTAAGGCTTTCAGCTGTCTTCTACTGCTTTCCCAGGCCACAAGCAGGGAGCTGGAAGCAAAGTGGAGCAGCTGCGATATGAATCATTGCCCATATGAGATTCTGGCACTTTCAAACTTTGAATTTATCCCTTGAGCCATCACATTGGGCTTGGGTACATGTCTTTATGGTATGCTATTGAGTTTTATTTTAATTTCTTATCAAAATTGCCAAATCATATCAGATTTCATGAACTCAGATTTGACTATCTGGTATTACAGTATCTTTTGTAAACTGTGCTTATTGGAGCATTAAAAGAAAAACAAAGTAATAGCAGTCATTTCCAAGTTTACAATCTAGCATCTGCCATTTATTTATGATTGCTACCAGAGCTAAAACCAAATTCCTCTCCCTTGGAACAAGTTTACTGCTCTTCGTTTTCTTGTTTGAAGTGGAGGAATTTAAGTGTCATGAGTTTGTTTGGAGGGCTTGGGAGAGTTGATCTTATCAGTCTTTAAGATCTTAGTTCCTGATTTTCATCAAATAAAGGTAGAGCTATCAATCAGGTGATTTGAAGTCAGAGATGCTGGGATGGGGCATGCAATAGTTTGTTTTATTAAACTGGTGAATATAAATGATAATAGTTTTGAACTAATATTTGCAGCTCATTTAAACGTGGTAGAATCTAAAGATGAGTTTAACTTGGAATTGCTTCCCCATGATTTGTTCAGAGCTAATGCTCAGATAATACTAACTGCTATACTCAATTCTTTTTAAAGTTCAGTGTTCCCTGGAGCCGGTATGGAAAAGCATGCTGATCCTCCACCGTGTGGTGCCAGCATCACCTATGGGCATGAGTTCATATCCTAACTGCTCCACTTCTGATCCGGCTCTCTATTTATAGCTTGGGAAAGCAGTTGAGGAAGGCTCAAGTCTTTGGGACTCTGCAAAGAGTCCTAGAAGAATTCTAGGTGGGAGACCTAGAATAGTTCCTGGTTTCCAGCTTCGGATTAGCTCAGCTCTGGCCATTGTGGTCATTTGGGGAGTGAACTAATGAATGGAAGAGCTATCTCTCCGTCTCTCTCTGTAAAAATCTGCTGTTCAGATAAGAACAAATAAATATTTCCAAGAGTTTAGTGTTCTTTTAGAATAATTTTGATTGCTATACCTCACACAGGGCTTATTTTTTCCCATAAGAAAGTGATTATGTATTTATTTATATTAAATCTCATTATATTTGGATATTTCCACCTAACATCATTCATTGTGCACATAGTTCTTTCTACTTTGGTTTGCTAATAGCTATTTACTTTTTCCATCAGTGCATTGATTTGGACATTTCATTTAGCACTGGTCTCAATCTGACCCCTAGAAAAGTGCACTGTCCTTATTTCGATGATGTTTTACCAATGGCTAATTATTATTTATAGCCCATCAGTCAACTTGAGAATCTAATGTGATGGAATCTTACCAATGTCTCTATTTTTGTTTCCAATATAAATCATAGGCAGGTAAGGAAGCTGCTTATAGTAATCTTTTTATTAAATAGTCTTCATGATATGTTTTGTAAAGAAGATGGTATATGTGGGCCCAGCATGATGGCTCAATTGGCTAATCCTTCCCTTGCAAATGCCAGCATCTTATGTGGTCACTGGTTTGTGTCCTGGATACTCTACTTCCCATCCATTTCTCTGCTTTGACCTGGGAAAGCAGCAGAGGATGGTATAAAACCATGAGTCCAAAATCTGCACCCATGTGGGAGACCTGGAAGAGGTTCTAGGCTCCTGGCTCCTGGCTTTGGATCAGCTCAGCCAGCTGTGGCCATTACAGCCATCTAGGAGTGAACCAGCAGATAGAGGGTTTCTCTCTGTATCTCCTTCTCTCTATAAATCTGATTTTCCAATAAGAATAAAATAAATCTTTTTTTTTTGGTAAGAACATGTTGATGTATTTGTACCATTTTTGTTTGTTCACATGTAAAATCGTGCTATTTAAGATAAAGCCCTCAATAAAAAATGTCATTTAATGCAAAGAAGAGGTAAGCATTTCACATTCTGTTTTAAAGAACTTGCTGCCATCATTCTTTTTGACACACACACACACACTTGAAAGGCAGTGAGAGAAAAAAAGACATTCATGCCAAGAGGGAGGTCTCTCATGTGGGTGCCAGAGACCGATTACCTGGTTCATTATGTGCAGTGTACTATGATGTGCATTAGCAAGAAGCTGGGTTGGAAGAAGGGCTGGGATTCAAATCACACAGTCATGCAGCACGCATCCTCAGCAATGTCTCAGCTAAGTGCTCACCTGGGGTTGAGCCTTTGAAATGCTAGTTGGAACAATGTGCTGCTCAGCATTGGGTGAGGAGTTCTAAGCAGTGCCAGTTGCATGCTCCTGTGGTACACAGGTGATCTTTTTGCAAGAAAGTCAAATGTAGCCTCTCTAAAACCTCTGGAATTCCTCAAGGTAAGCCCCGTTTATAGATATTATTTCCAAACACAGAAATTTTTCTCCAAGGTGAGATATAAATTTCCTGACCCGATTGGCAAAAAAAAAAAAAATCCCTTCCTATTTTTGGTGTCAACTACAACAGTAATAAATGAACTGTTTTTCATTTATGTTGTAAGATCTGGGCTAGAAGTGGGACGTTCATAACTATAAGAGAAATTGGAGAAAATTACAATGACTTGTAAGCCATGTAAAAATTTACCCTGTTACTGTTTTTCTATTTCTAGTGCAATGACCACTTTGTATGAATGAGAAGAATCCCAAGCAAAATGTTACATAACAACACGAAAGCTATTCACTACACAATCTCTGTGACACATAGTGCTGTTACATTTAGAATCTGTGAGAAAATGAAGAAGGAGATGGAACATAAAAACCTCAATGAATTAAAAGAATGAACTAAATGTCTAAGTGTTATGAATTCATATGTAGCGTGAATCTCAGAGAAGGGCATTGAGGATGGTTAAAGAGAGGGAATTTTTTTTGTGTTACAGAAGGTGGCCAAACAACAGAGAAATAGAAAGTAGCTTTATGGAAATCTTTAGTTTTTTGAAAGCTATAGTGAAATCTGCCAACTAATATGAGAGAGGGAGGTCACACTGTGAAATTAATAGCCAGTAAATTTAGAACAAATAAAACAGAAATGCTTTTGCACAGCATTGAAGCAGCCTGTGGCACTGACAACGGCAGGAGGTCAGGGAGTTAAATGCTTTCGAGCCAGAATTAAAGAAGAGCCGTGTAACATTGTCATTCCTACCATCATCATTTGTAGTTAGTTGGATGATGATCCGGGTGACTTCATCCTTTGCTTTAGAATTTAATTATGATTGCACTTTGTGGAAAGCTAATAAGGATGTAAGACAAACAGCAAGAGTGGAAATAGATAAGGGCCCCTTTCTGTGAGCCAACACTTCCTATTGAACACAAGGAAAACACTCAGTAATCTTAACCACTGCTGAGTTCCAAAGTCTTACAGAAATGTAGGTTTGTCTGAAATGGAGAAGTTTGCTCACCCTATTATCTCACCTACAGGCAGGGCAACATACAATATTTATTCAATTAGAACTTCTTTCAATTCACAAAATCTTTTTAAAGATGAGGGGTGGTTATTATTCTGTTCCCTGAAAGTCCAATATTCAGTAATCCGTTGTGTTTTTCTGATCTGTTAATCCTAGCTTAGACTCCACAAACGGCACACTTGGTTAATAGTGGGTTTGAGAATGGTGCTGCTGGTTTATGGTATTGTGTCATTCTTCATAATACAGGAGCAGCAGTGCTTCCAGTGGGTAAAAGATGTTCTAAGACCAGGAGGTCATCGAGTTCTTGAGGTAGTCAATTCCTGGCTCTGAAACAGAAAATCAGTGAGTCTACAAAATGAATGTTTTTTTTAAGTTATCTATTTGGATGACAGGGTGACTGTGTGTGTGTGTGAGAGAGAGACAGAGGGGGGGGGAGAGAGAGAGAGAGAGAGAGAGAGAGAATAAATCTGGGCCAGGACAAAGTCAGGAACTTGGAACTCCACCCTAGTCCTTCACATGGAGGTCAGGAACAATAGTAATTTATTGACACACGAGATGTCTCACAAAAGTGCCCACTAGCAAGAAGCTAGATCAGAAGCAGAGAAGCTAGGACTTGACCTGGCATTCGCAAAATATGGGATGCTGGCACCTCAGGTGGTGGCTTAACTCACAACATCACAATGCTTGCCCATAAAATGACTCTTAATTGCAACTTTACATTCTATCCATGGCTTTAATCAATGCCCAGCCACTGATGTTTACTTTGTTTTCATATATTAGTGAAGGACAGAAGGGTCTGTAGGTTTTCCTCTTTCCTTCCCTACCCATATCATGTTTTTGTCAGATTGAGTTAATGTTCTACTAACAATTGCTGGGTGTGATGGGGAGGTAAAAAGATAGGGACATTTAATTCTTCATTAATCCCTTCCTTGCCATAATTAGCAAAGGTGTAAATATTAACACCTCTGTTTTTAGACATGAGCTGAAACTATTATGCATAAACTCACTGCCAGAGAGGTCACATTTTTCAAAAACAATGACACTTGACCGTTTCACCCAGTATCTTAATTTGTTCCTATTTTGGCTGCTAAGCATTCTGCTTTTTTGCTACTGTAATATAAACACTTGTGCTCCATTAGCTTGTTCTTCCTTTTTTTTTTTTTGCTACCATTAGAATTGTAAGATTGAAATAGAACATGTTGTTTTTTTTAAATTTTCTTTTTAAATATAGTTGGCCTCCCTATACATGCATTTAAAATTTTTTTTTAAATTTTAGTATTTTCATTGTAATCATGGTTATAATTGACAGCTTTATGCTGCTGGGTGTACTACTGAGGTCTCTTTTCTATCCACAGCTGTTTCTCTTTGTTTCTAGGCTGTCTACGAGGAGGCAGATGATCAGAGAGAGTTCCTGGAGATGCTAGAATATTACATCCCATTGTAACTAGCAGTTTACATAGATGGTGCAACTAGGTATTCTGTGAAAACAATTGAAAGCGACTTTTCCTTTTCTGCACAGATTTAGGGTTTTCCAAATGGGGAGGGGGAGACCTTATGGTTTTGAGAACCTGAAATATTTGTATCTGCTTTTTAATTGTTGATGTGCTGATGTCAAACCAGCATGCCAGGTATTTTTAGTACCTATCCCTATGACTGATGGTGTGTGTAGAAATCACAAGTAAGGGTATCACTCCTGGCAGAACTGGAGTGAATTAGAAATTCCGTTTTCAAGACATTTTAAAATATTCACTTTTTAACCTCCTTTAAAAGCCACCTCTTGCTGTATTTTGCAAGGGTGGGGATTTAATGCATGATGCCTACACATGTGTACATAATATTCTCTACCTTTTGTCTTTAATATTCCTTGGTTTTTTAATTATTAAAGATAAGTATTTGAATTATAAATATTCTAGTTATACAGGAATAGGCAAAGCAGGCATATACCCTCAGGCAAAATTCTTCCATTATCCATAATCCTTCTGCCTCCTGCCTCCATTTCTCTGCTTCCTATCTTTATGTCGCCTCAAAAAAACACACAGAGGCATTCTTTTAACCAAGCTTCTCCTCCCCACTTAAACCACAGAAATCCCTTCTCAATATGTATGGGGGCCTCTTCCTTGAAGTGGGATGTCATACTTGTCCTAAATATAATAAAGTGCTATCTTCAAGGCATCTCTGCATCCAAAACACTCCCCAGAAACCTGCTGAGCCCTCCCATCTAAGCAGTCTGAATGTCACAAATCATAGCCCAGCAACTGCTTTATAGTGAATCATTAACATTGTCAGGAATGACTTGGCAGAGGAAAAAAAGCTTTCCATTAGAGAACTGACGGAGAATATACAAATGACAGCATTGTCATTCCATTCCTATTGTTTTAGGGAAGCTCAGAACTGATTAGTAAGAGTTTATTATAGAGGACTATGACCATGTATTTCAACACAGAGTACACATTTGTGTGTTTCCCCTTCCACTTTAGTACTTCGTGGTTTTTAAAAAATAAGTTTTGTTTTCAAAACTATGCCTGTAATGCTGATGGGAGTTTTATAGAATGGATAAAGGTTCACAAAATGGATACATAGGTTTATGCAATATAGCTGACCTTGTTATCTATAATGGAAAGGGCATGTTTGTGGCCACTTGTCTGGGATTTTACTCCTTCATTTTTGTTTTTCCTCACCAGGGGCTAAAACAGAAAGGATGCTACAACAAGTGTGGGCAAGATTGATTTTTGGATGAATCCTTCCTGTTTTTGATGGTGGTTCTTGCATCACTGAGGTTGTGGAATTATTAGTTGTTTGTATTTTTTTGAGCTTACATTCACCAATGTTACAAGAGTTACCCAAGAGTTCATGGTCTATTATCCCTCTGCCACCTCATCTTGTATTGATGCAAGTAGTGTCTATGGTGGTAGATTCCTGCTGGGATACAGGCATTCATTTTCCCAGGGGCAAGAACATTTCCTGTCATTGAATTACTGCAGAATCTTTTCTTTGTTTTTTTTTTTTTTTAAAGATTTATTTTTATTATTTTTCATTGGAAAGGCGGATATACAGAGAGGAGAGACAGAGAGGAAGATCTTCCATCCGATGATTCACTCCCCAAGTGAGCGCAACGGGCCGATACTATGCCGATCCGAAGCCAGGAGCCTCTTCCGGGTCTCCCACGCGGGTGCAGGGTCCCAAAGCTTTGGGCCGTCCTCGACTGCCTTCCCGGGCCACAGGCAGGGAGCTGGAAGGGAAGCAGGGCTGCCGGGATTAGAACCGGCGCCCATATGGGATCCCGGGCGTGCAAGGCGAGGACTTAACCACTTGCGCCACCGCGCCGGGCCCATGCAGAATCTTTTCTTATGAACTGCCTCTGGCTGGTGGCAACGCTATTAGCCAAAGATAAAACCATTTCTAGAGCCAGCATGAATCCAGCAACTTAACCATACCTTTGTTTCGGATCTATCTTCTGGGCCAATCCAGATTCAGAGTTCCACATACGGTTTAACCTATGTATTATTATATTATGAATCAACATCTCTATGATAACACCCAATTCTTTCCCTTGTTTTCCATAGGTCACTTGTGAGAGCATTCTCTGATAAACCATCTGTATACAACATTCAGCTCTAAGATTTATTTCTGGGATACTCAACTTATGTCAATTGATAATGGAGACAGTCCTAGGTGGCTGGCTCTGAAGTTGAATTATCTACTTGCTGGCTAGTCATTAGGATCCCATCAATGGTGGGATATAGAGAATTAATAGTCTTGGAATGTGATAGTGATGTAAATGTTAAAACATTTATTGTTGTAGAATTGTGATGAGATAGTAGAATGCATTGCCAGATGCAATCTCAGTTGTTTGCGAGTTTAGAGGTAAGTAGTACTAAAGAATTAGAAAACTGGATAGCTGTTATTGCAAGCTATCCATGTATTAGAAAAGACTAATGCATGGATAGCATGAAAGGCTGAGGCAGATTAATCACCAAATTAAGGTGAAGTGTAAAAGCCAGAGGGCTTCAATTGGCAGCACAGAAAGAAGCTCCAATTTCTTGTAGCTGGAGAGTTAAAAAGAAAAAGCTGAAGATCTGTCCCCAGGCTTTAAATATGAGTAGATTATCTCCAAAGAAGTTTGAAGTTTTAGTCTCCAAGTTGTCTCTGCCAAAATTTGGGCCCTGACTGGGAAGCAGTGAGGTTCTGGGTCAATACACTTTCACATCCTAAATCATGACTAGGTCATTTCCCCAGTCCCAGAATATGAGGGTACTTCACAAAGTTCACGGAAAGATAGCACTAAAAGAACTTTATTTTGGTACAGTTTTTTGAAATCCATGCATATTTTGCCATAAAATAATTTTTTCATAAAATCTTAAAAGAAGTCTGCAATGAATGATTTCCATTTATTTTTGCATCCAAAACAACTTATCTTTTAACTCTATTTCTCTGATGATTTTGAAGTATTCTTGCATATGCTAGGAATGGACTTATCTTGGTTTTTGATAAAATTTCCACATTTACTGCTTTGTGGAATTAGATCCATCTTAGTAGGGAAAACCAAACAGAATCTTTTGAAATTGCCTTTCTTTTCTTCAACAATAGAGCAAATAGGAAATGGTAATATGTCAAGGTGAATGACAAAATTAATGCTACCTGCTACATGTGTTGTAGTGCAGTGAGTTAAGCTCCATTAGGATGTCCACATGCTGTATCAGTGTTCACAATTTTTAAAGGTATAATTTATTTTTACTTGAAAGGTGGAGTTACAGAGAGAAGGAGGGACAGAGAGACAAATCTTCCATCTGCTGTTCACTCCTCAAATGGCTGCAATGACCACAGTCAAGCTGATCTGAAGTCAGGAGCCTGAAGTTTCATCTGGGTCTCCCATGTGGGTGCAAGTTGCCCATGTACTTAAGCCATCCTTAGCTGCTTTCTCAAACCATAACCAGGTAGCTGGATCAGATGCAAAGTAGCTGGGACTCAATCTGATGCCCATATGGGATGCTTGTCCATAGGTTAAAGCTTAGCCTACTACACCAAGGTGCCAGCCCTGGAGTTCCTGTGTTTGAGTCCCACCCTCTGGTTTCAGTACAGCTTCTTGCTATTGGATATCCTGAGAGCTATCAGTGATTGCTCAAGTACTGTTACCCATGTTGGAGATCAGGACAAAGTTTCTAGTGCCTGGTTGTGACCTGGCCCATCCATGGATATTGTGGGTATTTGCGGAGTGAATTAGTGGATAGATGATCTTTCTGTTTATTTTTCAAACAAAGAAACATTTTAAAAAGTAATACTGCAATAAAAGATGGGAAGGATCTATGGCTGGTATTCCCCATCATATTCAGAATTCTGGCTGTTACAAATCTGTACTGATCCTGGAAAATGACACTGGACTACTGCAAATTCAAACAAACTCACTTCTGTACCAGTCATCTCACCAGATCAAATTTATATGGCTTTATGGACATGGTATTCAGTGATGAATCTGAATGTCTTCCCCCCCTCCATTCCTATGAGGAAGATGAAATAGAAGCAATTTTCATTCATGTGGGAGGGATAACAAAACACACTGATTATTTTTCCCCAGAGCCATACTAATCTTACTCTCTCATTATAATATAGTCCAATGGGACCTGAGCTCTCTGGACCTGATACAAAGCATTACATTGGCTTGTCATATCATTGTAATAATGCTAATTAAACTAGCTAAGAACTAGCAAGTGTGTTGTAAAGTTTGACAAGGCACATATCCTCCAGGTTGGGAACAAAACAAAACCCTGTGAAGGCAAACCATAATTTCAGAAGAGCTTTTAGGGATCCAGCAGTCTGAGCGATGTCAGAACATTTCCTTCAAGGCAAATGTAAAGCTATTACATCTTGCAAATCTCAGAATGTTTTGTAGATCCTTTGGGTTCTGGAGATTTGTGCCCTACCTGTGACTATTACCCCAGCCCACTTGGCATATCTCACAGAGGATGTTTAGTGATGAGTGCACTTGTGAACAAAAAAGGTTCCACAGGCTGTGGCAAATCTATAATTTTGTCATGTGACCTGGCAGCCAGTTGGATAATAGAATTACCAAGGTGGATCAAGATGATATGTGGAGTTTATGGAAAATTGTGATTTGAAAACTGCAAGATTGAACCCATGAGCTTTGGGTATGACCTGCAGCAAGGAATCAGCTAGCATTTGAAAAAATCCCACTGGCCTTCTACTGACCCCAATACAATCCCTAGGATCTTTGTGACACAGTGACCAGATGAGCCCATTATTAACTCACAAGTATCAAGTCCACCAAGTTACAACAACAAGTGATCCTTGAAGTTCATTCTGAGATGGAAGTAGTGCATTTGTGGTGAGAAACTGGCAGAGCCAGAGAATGCGCATGCTCATGCTGCTGGAGCATGCAGTCCATATTCTTGCACCTCCACCCCTGGTATCTCTCCCGCAGCTCATGCCCGCGGCTGCTAAGGGTATCCTTTTCTGTGAGCTGACCAACACGGAGTAGGCGACATTTTGTTCATAGACCAATATGCGAGAACATTCTAAAACTTAAGGATACATTTTAGGCATAAATGCTATGAGAATAGTCACAAATTATTGAAGATATTTAAGGACATATTTAAAAATTCAGAATGTTATTTTTTCCAATTTGTTTGAGGCCACATATGTTAATGCTAAGAAATGGTATATTTTCTCTGATTATTAAGTGTGGTAAAAGGAAGCTGGCTTGATAAATACATTTTCCACAAACACACATTTTATGTACAGGCTGTAAATTAAATTAATCACTTCTATAAAAGGCAATTGTACTATATTTTACATACCTAGCTGTCCATGAAGATGAAAATGTACTGAACCACAAGTGGTTAAGTACAATAAAAGAGTACCACCCAATGTAACACTAAGGTAGGCAAAGGCAGACAGAACTAATCTGAAGTGACACCGCCAAGCCCTACTTCCTCATCTTGCTCTTGGCAGAATTCCCACTGATGTTTATGTGTGCTTGGCCAGAGCAAGCACTGAGAAATGCACCTCACGGTTTCTGTCCAGCAGAAATATGTGTGCCAGACCTTCTTTCTGGTTGAATCTAACATTTCAATATAATTTTTTAAGTGAAATGCAGGTGTATCTTGAGGAATGAAAACAAAAGGGAATTACAAGTATCACAAGCCCATGATTCTCTGCCAGGGTAATCTGTTGGGCTGCATAGCCACACTTTTTTGACATGCTTCTCAGATAGTGTATCTAAAAGACTTCTTACATGCAGGGAGTCATCACTCAGGTTCAGTCAACCTAGAAACTACTACAGCATCCTAATTTCAAAGCAAAAAATGAAATGATTTATTCTTCCTAATATTTCCAAAAGTATTTGAATAGCTCTTAGATTTGGAAACAAAGCATTCTTAAATGACTACAAAAAAGTAAGTCCTCCTCATTATTATGTCTTACATTCTTAGGAGGGTCACGTTTTTATTTACGGGGAGTTTCATCTTTTTAAAGTTCCATTTCCAACTGAATAAAAAGCTCCATGATGTAAACCATTAGGAAAACAAAATTCACTCACCACATTATGTGATCTTTGAAGTATGTCAGGAAGTGCTTGTGGTACAATGTAACCTGGAAAGATAGAACAGAAAACTGTATGAAGTATAACACGTAGAGCATTTATTGTATCTTTTTGGATTATTCTCCTACTTTGAAATATGTATGCATTTCTAATAATTCACTAATAAAACACTGCTGTGATGAACACATTTGTTGCATGCTTTTTAAAAGATTTATTCATTTATTTGAAAGATGACTTATTAGAGAGAGAAGGCTAGAAAGTTCCATCTACTAGCTCACTTCCCAAGGCTTGGAAAAGGCTAAGCCCAAGCCCAAGAGTTTCATCTGGGATTCCTACATGGGTGGCAGGGACCCACGCATTTGGACCATCCTCCATTGCTTTTCCCAGACCGTTAACAGGAAGCTGGATCAGAAGTAGAGCAGCTGAGACTTAAACCAGTGCCTACACAGGATTGTGGTTCTACAGGTGGCAGTTTTATGTGCTATGCTACATTGCTGGCCACTGTAGGTAATACTCTACCATTGATGAGATTATGTTTGAGGAATGTGGTAAACATCTGAGTTAGGGTATGGACATTTTAGTGTTTTAGTATTTTTATGGTTATTTCACAATTGTTTCTAGCAATGCAAAAAAAGTATTCCTTTCGTTTTACATGATTTTATCAAAGGATAAAAAAATATGTAACTTAACTTGTTTTTTACTGAATTAAGTTTTTCCTGAAATAGACAGTATACTTAACAGAGCTGTTAGCCAAAAGATTATACTGAACAGAAATAAACACACCCAAAAGTTTGCCGTTCTTAAAACAACAGAGATCTGTCTCAGTTTAATATCATATACCATAAATAAATTTTACACAACTTTGAGAAGACAATACTTTGTATTATTAGTTGTGAAATACAGTCCACTGAACAGAACAAACTTAATAGCAACATAAATAGTCTCTCAAATAATATAAGTTGCTACAAATCTCTCAGCTATTTTTGTGAATCTCCTCTCCTCAATTTCATCACTCAAAAAGTATTTTATTTCCAGTGGTGATAAAGCAAGGGAGATGGGGGCTTGCACTGTGGGTGGAGTGGATGCCTGCAACACTGGCATTCCATGAGAGTTGGCTGGATCCCGGCTGCTCTGCTTCCAACCCAGCTACTTGCCTATGCACCTGGAAAGGCAGCAAAGCATGGATCAAGTGTTTGGCCCCTGCTACCCATGTGGGAAACCCAGGTGGAGTTCCACGGTCCTGGCTTCAGCCTAGACCTGCTGTTCCAATCATTTGGGAAGTAAACTAGAAGATGGAAGATCTTTCTTTATCTCTTCTTTTCTCTGTAAGTCCACTTAAAAAAAAAACACATTTTTTTTTAAAGTATGGCAGGAAGGAAGAGTTAATGAGAAGGATTTATGATATTGAATTGATTATTCAATGTCATTGGAAAACTTGGAGGCAGAAGAAAAACAAAGTTCCTTTTGCATTAAACAAAGAAAATAAATGTTATATTCTCTTTAGTTTATATTTAGAAGTTTCAATTCCTTTTTCTTTTTATTTCCCTTCCACCAAATATACTGCTAATTTTTGCATCTAAAGAGTTTTGTCTTTGGTTGTAGGTTGTTTGGTACAACAATGGCTCTATTTTAGGGGACTTATTTATTTATTTTTTAAAGATTTATTTATTTTATTGGAAAGTTAGATATACAGAGAGGAGGAGAGACAGAGAGGAAGATCTTCCATCCGATGATTCACTCCCCAAGTGACCGCAACGGCCGATGCTATGCTGATCCGAAGCCAGGAACCAGGAACTTCTTCCGGGTATCCCACATGGGTGCAGGGTCCCAAAGCTTTGGGCCGTCCTTGACTGCTTTCCCAGGCCACAAGCAGGGAGCTGGATGGGAAGTGGAGCTGCCGGGATTAGAACCGGCGCCCATATGGGATCCTGGGTGTGTTCAAGGCGAGGACTTTAGCTGCTAGGCCACACCGCCGGGCCCGAGATTAAGTGTTTTTAAGAAAGAAATTTTACCATTTGTATCTTCCAGGTCTTCACATTATGATGAATGTAATGTTTTTTAGTTTTTTTCATTTTGTTTGAGAGAGAAAAAATAGAGGGAGAAATGTTTTAACTGTTGGCTCACTCCAAGGATGGGCCAGGTAGAAGACAGGAGCCCAGAATTTGGGTGAGGTCTCCCTTGCACTAGGCAGAGGTCACTGGACCACTGAGTCCCAGAATCTGCTTCAGCAGGAAGCTGGGTCAGAGCTGGCAACACCAGGATTCACACCAGCCACGCGGATTGGATGTAGACATCAAGGTGGGGATTCAACAGCTGCACCTAACTTCTGCCTCTTATTATTTATTTTTTTCCTCAGTGCTTCGGTAGTTTCTGGCATGTAAGAGTTATCCAACAAACATTAAATGATTTGAATGCTAAGTATTTAAGTTACTTATAAACATATCCTGCTTACAAATTTAAACTAACAGTCAGTCCAATTTTAAATTGAAGTTAAATTACATATTGAAATATTGACAAAAGTGACTAGAACGACCTGCTGAATGGACAAGGATTAAAAAAAAAGATTTATTTATTATTATTGGAAAGTCATATTTACAGTGAGAAGGAGAGACAAAGAGAAAGATCTTCCATCCAATGTTTCACTTCCCAAGTGGTTACAACAGCTAGAGATGAGCTGATCTGAAGCCAGGAGCCAGGAGCTTCTTCTGGGTCTCCCACATAGATCTGGGTCCCAAGGCTTTGGGCCATCCGCCACTGCTTTCCAAGACCACAAGCAAGGGAGCTGGAAGGGAAGTAGAGCAGCTGGGATATGAACAGCCATCCATATGGGATCCTGGCACACATGAGAACTTAAGCCATAGAATACCATGCCAGGCTCACAAGGATTTGTGTGTATGTGTGTGTGTGTGTGTGGTATTGTGTTTTGTTTTGACAGAATCTCTTATAGGAAAGGTGGATTTAAAGAACTCACTCTTTCTTAGGAGCTTGTGGTTGTCAGAAAGGAAACAAAGGTCTTTCTTTAGCTCAGTTTTTACTTACTTATCTATTTGAGAAGCAGAAAGAGACAGAGCACTCCCCCCTGGTGGTTTACTCCCTAGGCCCGCCACGCAGATCTGAGAGCTGAGAACTTCATCCAGCAGGAACGTGACGACCTGAACCATCATCATGGCTGCCTCTCAGGGTCTGTATTGGCAGGAAGCTGGCATCAGGAAACAATGCTCAAAGCCAACGCTTTTGGAAGCCTTCTATCATCTGCATAACACACTAGGTGCTTTTTGTATATTTTGAAAAGAAGTTACCCAGGGTTATTAAAATTACTTTATTCTATATGTATGTAAATACTCATTCCAAGAATGTTGGGAGGCCAGACACTAACTACTTACTTATAAGACATTTTCTCATTTGATTTTCAGAGGAATCATAGAAACTGTTTATGGTTTGAGTTTGTCCCAGAGCATTTTCCATGAGTCAACACACTGAATTTTAAGCCGAGGAACAAACGAGAGCGCAAGCAGATTTGGACAATTGAATCACTGCATGGTTTGCAGTGGGTGCATCCCTCTCTTTATGCCAGCGTTCTAATTAAGAGGTTGCAATGGAAAAAATCCCAAGACAATGGCACGGAAGGCAATGCTAAAATACTAATGAGAGGAAAAACCCAAGACAATCTGTTTAATAACCTCATATCCACTGTTCACATCCGAGTGACAAACAGTATAATATGGTACAGCTCTGTGTCCTCTGGCTGTTCAGCACAGCCTCCACACTTCTTTACTGTGCCACAACTACTTAGCTTCTTTTTACAGCCCTCACACACATTAAGTCGACAAGGGACGGAGAAAGCCTGCCACAGCAGCACAGGAAAAACAGGAGAGTGGGAAGGAATTAGGTCAGACTGATCAGGGGATGAGGATAAGTCTTGATTAGACAGATAAGGGTACGGCAAATGTGAAATGCAGAGAATTTGCTTTACATGCTTCTGCGTAACTCAGTGTTGTTAGTTTTGTCTGCTATCTCCCTCCCCTCCCTCAAGTTTCAGACTACATTAGTGCTATGTTGCACTTGTTTTAAAATCTCCTAACTGGACTCCAGACTCATTATAATATACAGGAAATTTGAATTGATGAAAACAAATAAAGTAAGGTAACTTAACAAGTAAAGAAAGGTGACTAAAACCTGTCAACATGCAGATTTTATGAATATGTCTGCTGGTAGGTATGCATAGCTATTTTGAGAAATGTTGTAGGGTTCAAGGGCAGAAGGCTTGTCAGTTATGAGAAGATGTGAAACTCTGACTCAGCCATTCATCCTCTGCATTGTCCCAAAATACCAGGGGTCAACACCATAACTGTCTATGGGATCCAAGGGGACTACATAATGCATACATTTTATTAGCTACAAGCTGAAAGGGAGTGCAGGGATTTTATGTCAATCCTTAAGAGCAGAAATATGGAAAGATAAATTAAAAATATAGTGTATGTGCACACATACAAGTGCGCGTGCGTAGAGGAAATAGCTGTTTGGAGGCATCAGAGCAACTAAAGCATCCAAGAAAAAGGGAAATGACTTTAGGAGAGCAACATTCCCTGTTCTTACCTGTTTTGCAGTTTGACAGTAGAGTTAGCTCTGTTTTATGGCTAGTGAGTCTTCTGCTGATTCCAAGCACAGACCATTATGACTGAACTAAAAGCACTAGTTTAGAGGTTAGTAGAGCTGTGGAGATAAGTCAGGGCTTAACATGACGAAGAGAGCCAGGACTTCAGGGGATCAATATCTCCTGAAAATGCAAAATTAATCCCATGACTTTAATGGAATTTAGAGAATTTATAATGCTTAATGAAGCCAAATGCCAAGAGTCCAGAAAAATCAGGAAGAAAGCAACTACTGAGAGGGAAAAAGCCAGGTAAAGACTTGGTAATCTTAGGGTTCTTGGGATACACCACTGGGAATTTTGCTAGTTTCTGCTAGCCCATGTCTTGCTCAGACTTTGAATCATGAGAACATGATATTTTAGACAGTGCTTCCGTCTCAACCATCTCTTCTAGAAAGAGGAGACAAAGGAGAAGCCAAGCTGAGCCAAGAAAAGTAGAGCCCTACTTAGCCCATGGAGTCCAGAAAAAGCTGCACTTGATGCCAATATATTAAGTAAGTAAGTATACAAATACATTATTCTATTATAAGCAAGCCACTGAAGTGTGTAAGCTATTTATTAAGTGGCATAACCTTGTGAAAGCTAACACACAGCAAAGGATATGCTAAGGAAAGTAATTATGTAAATCAATGAGAAAAATGAAAACAACCAAATTTAGTAATGGGCAAGATCTGAAGCTAACATGATGGCATAATGGGTTAATCCTCCCCATGCATTGCTGGCATCCCAAGTGAGTGCCAATTTATGTCCTGGTTGTTCCTCCTCCAATATAGCTCCCTGCAAATGGTCTTGGAAAGCAGGGGAGGATGGCTCAAGCCCTTGGTGCCCTGCACACATGCGGGAGACCCAGAAGTTCCTGGATCCCAGCTTCAGATCAGCCCACTGAAACCATTTGGGGAGTAAATCAGTGGATATAAGATCTCACTCTGCCTCTCTCTCTTTTTCTCTGTAACTCAAGTGAAAATAAATATGTATTTTTTAAAATGTGCAAGACCTGAACCTTGTGACAGGCAGATATCCAAATAGCTAACATGCAGATGACAAGCTGCCCAAAATGCAATCTAAATAAAAAATAAACGTAAAAAGAGGAAGCAATACATACTTACCAGACTGGCTAAAACAAAATAAAACTTCTGACAGTTCCAAGTATTGACAAGAATATAGATCAATTAATGAATATGTTCTGCTGTTTGGAGAATAAATTGATATAATCACTCTCAAGAAGCTGCTCAAAAGCTACATCAACACATGCATTTCCTTATGATACAACGCTGACCCCGATGACATACTCAAGGAAGAGGTAAATATTTGTAACAAGACATCTATAAGAACATTTACTGTAGCATTGTGTAGAATAGCACTAAATTGCAAACAATGCAAATAGTCATCAATATCAGACTGGATATATAAATCATAGTGTATTTGAGCAACATAAAAGAAGAAACTACTGTCAAGCACATTAATGGAGATGAGTCTCACAGATGCAATTTTGAGAAAGAGGGGACAGATATTCAAGAATGTAATTTGTAATTTTAATTAAAAACATTGTGCAAGTTGATTTTTGGGGCTAGAAATTGGGTTAGTGATTAATTTTGAATGGTAATCATTGAAAGGAAGCATAAAAAGTGTTGTTATAAATGGATAATATCTATATTTTTATCTATACAGTTATACAGCGTGCTCACTTACTGAAAGTCCTTGTGCTGTGTGTTATACACATATACTTTCTACAAAAGGTAGGAGGGTCTTTAAGTGAGGATATTTGGAAGTGGGGGTTTGCCTCTCAACACATGTACCTTAAAGAAATTTAAGTTGGGTGAAACAAAAAAGGAAATATTTTGAGAGATAAAATCAGCCTGCATACTCCCTGCTAAAGGAATTTACTTTATTCGTACCAACTAAAAAAAATCAAAGATGATTTTCTCATTCATGTAAAAATTATATTAGGCATAAAAGTAAGATAATACATAAATAATTTATAATGCATCTTATTTTATATTCAAAACTTACATTCTAAGAAAAATATTCAATGGTAATAGGTCCCCGGTGATACTAACAATTGAATGTGAACAATATTTTATTCTAGAACTGTATTCCCATTAAATGGAGCAAGATATAAGATGCATTCTAAATACAGAGGGCAAGACTGTAGCTTCTGTGAGGACTGATATTGCATGCTATGTGCCAAATTTGTAGAAATTTTCTTGTTTATGATAATACTTAATATTTACTGAATTAACATAAAATTGGTAATTCCTTTATTAAGCATGAATAATTAAAAAACTGTAGTGCGGCCATCACTTTATATTCTTCTGTTCCTTAAATGTCCAGTTATTAGAATGACTTATAAGATGCTAATTTCTATTAGAAAAACTTTTCTGTTCTAAATATTTTGTCATTTACCAATAACTTGCTTTTTTCTCCAATATAACATCTACTTGTTTTTTTGAGATAGCATTTTAAATTTGTAGTGTAGTCAAAGACATCATACTCCACTAAATAAAGAGCTCAACAAATAAAAACTAAAAATATCATAGTGGAGCAGGAAAATAGGCGAAGACTATAACCTGTTATCATATGAAAAGACGTGCAGCTTCACTTACATAAAGTGGATTCCACAATAGTTACAAAATCATTATAGCAACCATGACCTATAATTCTTAACTAATCAACAAAAATTTAAAACAAAGTTTGACAAAATGACATTTGCAGCAAAAACAGAGATTACATGTTGGTTTTTGGGAAATTTAAACTAAAAAAAAAATCAATTCAGCAATCTATTTTTAAGCACTGGCTGTGACAGTAATCCTGGATAGAAACTGTATGAGATGGTGCATACAGTTTTTATGTGGAGCTAGTGGCTATAGAAGAAAGGAAAGAAAGCAGTTGGTAGTAACATCGTGGGTTGACTAAAACTGTCAACGTTCCTGACCGGTGCAATGAGTGGTCTGGATATGAATGAAAGTGTTCATTCAAATTAAAAGTTAATCCAGAGATGAGCTTTGAAGAACTAGTAAAACATGTAAAGTCGTAGAAAAGGGGCAAGAATACTTGTCATACCCAAAAGTATGATAGAATGAGAGAATGAACAAAGGCATACTGGCAGAAGCAAGGTTTGAGCCCTGGGAACTGCACTTCTAATAAACTTCCTGGAGACACCAATGCCGCTAATCTGTAGATACACTTTGGATAGCAGGGATCTAGAATACATGAAACGACTTTCAATTTGCTATGATGGAGAGCAGAATTTTTCTAAGACTAGAGAGGGAAGACTAAAAGTAGATTACAATATCAATGAAAGCAACAGTGATAATACAAGTCATTGAATTTTTTATGAGCTTTTTAAAAATTTTTACATTATGCATTTTTTTTATTCAAGTGCATTTATTATTTGCCACCAGACAGTTTTGTAAGTATAGGGTTGTTTCCTCTCCTTCCACTTTCTCTCCGTTTTTCCTTCCTGCTATGTTCCTCAATTATCACACTAGTGTAGTTCCTTACTAACAGTTAAAAATTTAACTTTCTGCATGGTGGTATAGGCAGAGGTAGAAAATCAAGTATCCATAATGTACAAGCATATTTACATGGTTTATTTTGGAGTCCCACTTTAATTCAGGAGTAGAACCCTGCACTGCTACATAACTTTACTTCTTAGGATGCGAGTCTCCATTGTGCAGTTAGCTATATCTCTAATACATAATGTGGGTGGCTACATAGGAACCATCAAGGAACTGAGAATATCAATGTAAAAACGAAAAATAATAAAGACAGGCTAGGACTTCATTACGGTAAAGTATGGCAGAGCAGACCAGGAAAGTAAGGAAGACAATGCATACTGGTTTACCCTGGGGTTCGCTTCGGAATCCCATGTCAGTATTATGATCTGCACGGCAAGGAGTTCCCCTGATGAATTGGGATTGCTTTGGGCTTGCAACCCTTTTTTTATATTCATAAAAACCCAAATCATAAAACAGATACCTAAAGAAAGATTGAATCTACTTTCTTCTGTCTGGGTTCTTTGCCACCATCGTCCATTCAGTGACTGTCACTGGGTTGTAATTACTTGGTTTAAGAGTCTGAGTTTGGGCTTTTCTCAGTGGCTAAATCCTCGCTTTGAAAGTACCAGGGTCCCATATCAGTGCTGGTGGTGTCCTGGATGCTCCACTTCCCAGTTCCTGGCTTTCGATCGGCTCAGATCTGGACATTGTGGCCACTTGAGAAGTGAACCAGTGGATGGAAGATCTTTCTCTGTCTCTCCTTCTCTCTATAAATCTGCTTTTCCAATAAAGTTAAATAATTTTTTAAAGATTTATTTTATTTTTTTATTGGAAAGTCAGATGTACAGAGAAGAGGAAAGATGAGAGAAGAAGATCTTCTGTCCACTGATGAATTCCCCAAGTGACCTCAATGGCTGGAAATGTGCTGATCTGAAGCCAGGAGCCTGGAGCCTTTTCTGGGTCTCTCATGTGGGTTCAGGGTTCCAAGTCTCTGGGCCATTCTCCACTGCTTCCCCAAGCCACAAGCAGGGAGCTGGATGAGAAGTGGGGCCACTGGAATTAGAACCGGCACTAATAGGGGATCCTGGCATGTGCAAAGTGAGGACTTTAGGCACTAGGCTACTGCGCTGGGCCCAATAATTTTTTTCAGAAGAGTCTGAGTTCATACTAATAACCTCAGCAAAATCTGTGTAAGTCACCAGGCAATTGGGCTGAAGTATCAGACTGTGGTCTCACAAGATGGAATACTTTGCAGTGTGTAGGTGGTCTGAGAAATATGTAGAAATTGAATGTAAAGTAAGAAAAACGTCTCCCAGGTTTAGTTGTGGTGGTAACTTGGCTGCAGCTTAGGAGGTTGAGTGTAGAGTGCTGCTACTCTTTTATGAATTTAAGGATATGCTAATCGTAGGGCTGTCTCAGGCTATGACCTTCCCTGTCAACACTATTTAGAGGTCAGTGTCTTTGGGGAATGGGATCTAAGGCCAGACGCATGCAGGATATGCTCTTTGCCTTCACTTAATTTTCCATGGCCAATATATGAATTTTCAACCTGTGTTTATACAGCTGTCCTAGTCATGAGTGTTTTATGCTGAGAAGTAGAAAAAAAGTCCTCTTTCAAAATTACATAGGAAAAAATATTCAAATTCTATGAATATGCCTTATGAAAACAAAAATTTAAAGTTAGATAAAGCAAATGTATCTTTGCTCATCTTGAAAAACTGCAGTGTCAGATGCATAAAACTTTTAGACAAAGAGGTCTGCAGAACAATTAGAAACCTATTCATCTTTTCATTTATACCAAAACAATTAGAAATAATCATTTACTTTTATTACAATGCTATCATTATAGAAAGTTCATAAAATATCCATTTATAGGAAGGAGATAATCTCGCATAATTCTACAATTCAGCTTATGCTTTGAAATATGTCCTTCCAATTGCTTTTTTTAATGCATGTTTGTTATTGACACAGTTGTCAACATTTGCATTAGTTTGAATCATACTTTTGAAAGCAGTATATCATTTTATAACATAACAGATTACATCTTTCTGGGTACATTTCTTATTTTGAAATGATCAAGAATTTTATCCTTGGAAGGTTGAGAGGATTAAATTAAATGGATAATTCTTCCAAATATAATAAACAGTCCAGGAAATTACCAAACTGTTTCGAAAGTGGCGGCGCTAATTTGCATTCTCTACAACAACGCATGAGTTTCACTTGTTCTGTATTCCCATCAATACTGGGTGTTGTCAGACACCTTGAGTACGAAGTGGAAGTTCAACACTAGGTTAGTTCTCATTTCCCTAATAACTAACAATGTCGAGCATCTTCTCATGAATATTTTTCTATTTTATCATTTATATGTTTTCCCTGGGAAAGGATGTGTTCAAATCTTTGATCATTTAAAAATTATCTTGTATAATAATAGCTTTCTTGAGATGTTAATGATGTAAGTAACTACACATATTTAAGTGTGCAACTGAGAATTTGGAAATAGGTGTCATTAAATAGCAACCAGACCCAATGAGTGGGCTAATTGCTCCCCTTACCTCACGTTTTTTTAAACATCCCATGCCTGAGACCCATATACAATTCACTATCCCCAAGTATTTATTGGGTTTTTTTAAAAAGAATTTTTTTATTTTTCACAGAAAACATAGACATCTTCCAAACTCTGGCTCACTTCCCAGATATCCACAATGGCCAAGGCTGGGACAAGCTGAAGCCAGGAGCTCGGAGTTCCCTCCCTGTCTGCCATGTGGGCACAGTGGCCCATGTATCTGTGCTTTTCTCTGTTGACTTCCTCAGGCAATTCAACAGGCAGCTGGATTGGGATTGAAGCTGTCTGTACTTGAACTGGCACCCAAATGCAATGCTGGCATCTAACATGGTGGTTTAACTCGCTATGCCGCAATGCCACATCCATTGATTTACTTTTTAAACCCAGAAGACTCTACTCTGCATTTTGGTGGGTCTTTTAGTTATATTATTATTATTTTTTTTAATTTGAAAGACAGAGTTACAGAGAGAGATGAAGGCACATAAAGAGAAATTATCTATCTGCTAGTTCACTTTCTAAGTGGCGACAATGGCCACAGCAAGGCCCAAATGAAGCCAGGAACCTGGAACATCAACCATGTAGGTAACTTGATACCCCAAATGGCTGGTATCAAAAGCTTGGGCCATTTTTGGCTGCTCCCCCAGTGCATTGGCGGGGAGCTAGAGTGTAAGTGGAACAGCCAGTGCTTGAATCAGCACTTCTATGTGATGACAGCATCCTGGGCATTCACCCATCCATTGTGGTACAACACAAGGCCTGTTTTTAATTTTTAAATACATATCATTGATATCACAGTCTATTTTCAAGCAGTATCACACTCACACTATATAATCAACATCACAGTTTATCCTCAAGCAGTATCATGCACACTATATCAAATACACAAGCATTCTAATGGCGTAGTTCTATTTCTTTCCACATTGCTGTTTCATGCGGTTGTCATGGATTTCACATGTATGACTTCTTAAAGCTCCATGATACATTTAATATTTTTTGTTTAAAGGTTAATTATCAGGGCCAGTAATGTGGCACAGCAGGTTAAGCCATGTCAGGCATTCTATTTCACAGTGCTGATTAGAGTCCCTAGTGACTCTGTTTCCAGTCCTACTCCCTGTTAATACATCTGGAATGCAGAAGATAAAAACACAAGTACTCAGGTTTGCCGCTCCTGTGGGACACCATGATGGAACTCATGGTTCCTGGCTCTGGTAGGCCCAGCCCCAGACTTTGTGGTCATCTGGAGAATAAATCAGTGAGTGGACTATCTCTCCGTTCTCGCTCCCTGTAGCTCTATTTAAAATTTTTAAAATATTTATTTACTTTTATTGAAAAGGCAGATTTACAGAGGGAGAAGGAGAGTCAGAGAGAGAGGTCTTCCATCTGCTGGTTCACTCCCCAAATAGCTGCGATGGCCAGAGCTGAGCCAATCTGAGACCACAAGCTAGGAGTCTGTCATGCAGGTGCAGGATCCCAAAGCTTTGCCATCCTCCACTGCTTTCCCAGAGTGTAAGCAGGGAGCTGGATGGAAAGTGGAGCAGTTGGGACACAAGTTAGCACCCATACGTGGTGCCCATGCTTGCTGACAGAGGATTAGCCACTTGATCCAGCTTGACAGTTCCTCGTTGTTCCGTTTTTGAAAGAAGTAAAGAAATATTTTAAAAAGCATAAGAGTCAACATCTTCAAAGTTTTCAATAATTGGAACTCCCTGAATATCTGCCCACAACAGCTCTCATTTCCAGTATTCTTAATTTCTTTGTGAAGATCCATGATTTCTCCTGATAACACGTTACTTCTCACCTTTTATCTTTTGTAAGTTTTGAGGGGCGTTTACCCCATCTTTGCTTTGCAAAAGTACTTTGGTTGGCTGTGGAAGGTTACATTGAGAAGGTTGCTGTCTTTGGCACTTTAAAGATGTTTTTCCACTGTCTCTGACTCACATTGTTTGCAATGAGAAACTGGCTGTTAGGTTTATTTTTGTTTTTCTGTATCTTACCCCTACTGTGGTTGTTTCTAAAATTTTCACTTTAGCAAAATTCTGAGCAATTTGCTTTTGGTGTACTTTGGCTCAATTTCCTGATGTTTGGGGTAGTCTGAGATTCTTGGCTCTGTCTCTACACAGCTTTCATCAAATTCAGAATTTCAACTAATGTCACACTGAATATAGTTTATTTCACCTAATATTTCATTGTAAGGTAACTTTTTAAAATTTATGTTTATAGCCAAAGACTTCATGGCTAGAGAGCTCAAAAAATAAAAACTAAAAAGATAATAGACTGGTGGAAAATAGGCAAGGTTATAGACAATTATCACATGAAAAGATGTTCAACTTCAATCATATAAAGTTTAAAATAGTCACAAGATCATTAAAAGTATAATAGCATATAATTCCTGTCAATTTGTTTGACCAGAGCTTAAAATAGTATAAGACAGTATATTTTCAGCAAATCTGATATACATAGTAATTTCTTTTTAAAGTATTTTAAAATTGCTTTGTTTTGTTTTTAATTCTGGCTCCTATATACAAAGGAGAACAGGCAGAATTTGTCTTTCTATGTCTGGCTTATTTAACTCAACATGATGTCCTCCACTTTCAAGCATATTTCTGCGAAAGCGATTGTTTTCTTAAATGCTAACATTCTATGTGAAATACTAGACACTGAGATAAATTGTATTTATGCCTAGAAGTGGCTGAGTTCCTTCTGCTAGTCAATTAATGCTGGAGTTCACATCAGCGTACTCATCACTAAAGACACGTTGGCATTTTGCTGCAGTGGTTATCTTCTGGGTATGAGTCATTACAGACTTACCTAGCATTATCCTAAGCACACTGTAAAGGCTGGGTTTCTGGTTTGTTGTTTTTGTTCTTAATAACGCTCCTTTGCTATCTTCTGCTGTCATCCTTCTCTGTACCTGTGCTTAAGGGACAGTTTGTCTTCAAGCTATGGCCCTCTGGTAGTAGAGGACTGCTGTAACTACATTGCTGGGAGCAGCAGCTCTTCTCCGTGACTTAGCCCAAGCCTGCATTTAGAATGCCATTGGTCCTTATGTCTCACTGGTGGACGTTCCCAGACACCCTGTTATTCTTGCATGTGGTAGCTAAACTCTACCTTGGTGACTTTAAGATGGGAAAGTCTGTTCTTGCTGCAGCATCAGGAAACCATTGCAAGTCCAGACCCAGGATGGGTTTGTGTCCCTTTTTCAGGGTTGCTTGCTCTTTTACTTTACCCTTTCGGCAGAATCAGTGTTTTCATCTGTGTCCTGGGAGTGCTAGGTTTGCTGTCCTTACCAAGGGACTTTAGTTCCAGAAGGAAAAGGGTGTGGAGAAGCTTTTAGACTTCTCTCTCTAGTGGTGGTTTCCCTCTCCAATTATCTCTGAGAGTTGTCTTTGATCTCCTGTTCTGCCCAAGAAATGCTCTCTCTTTTAAATTTGATTTTTAATTTTAGATGATATTAACATAGTTGATCAGAGTGGGATGGATCGAGGGTTAGGGAAAAGTAGGTATGATTGTTGTTTCCAATTTTTCTATTTATCCTTTTTGCTTCAGGATGGAGGGCACTGATGGAGGATAAGGGGAAGAGCCATACCCAGTCTCCCAACTGCTCCAGTACCCAGGGATTGAGAATGGCCACTCGATATCAAGCCAGGGGTCTCAAAGTGGTGCATATTCCAAGGGTTCTGCCCAGATGGTTTCAATAGTTCTGAAATGTTGTTGATCTTGCAGATCTCAAGATGAGGGACCCTTTCTTTTCTTGCTTTCTTGCTTTCTTTCTAAGACTTATTTTGAATGGAAAGGCAGATACACAGAGAAAGAGATAGACAGAGAGGAAGATCTTCTGTCTGTTGATACACTCCCCAAGCGGCTGCAAGGCCAGAGCTGCTCCAATCTGAAGCCAGGAGCCTCTTCTGGGTCTCCCATGTGGGTACAGGGTCCCAAGGTTTGGGGCCGTCCTCCACTGCTTTCCCAGGCCATAAGCAGAGAGCTAGATGGGAAGTGTGGCTATTGGGATACAAACTGGCTCCCATATAGGAACCTGGCATGTGCAATGCAAGGACTTTAGCTGCTAGGCTACCGTGCTCAGCATGAGGGACCCCTTTCAATGTCCATTGGCTGACATAGTTGGACTTAGACTCTCCATTCACCTAGATGTTTGCTGTCATCATTTGGCTGGAGTTGTTGTCCAAGTTGTTCTGTCCCCCTTCCTTTAAGATGGTACAGATGTCCCCTAAAGGGTTCAATGGGCTGCCATATCCTACATGTGAATCTGGGCCTGCTGTCCATTACTCTGTGTTTTCCACTGAGGAAGACCAGTTCTTGCAGGTGGGCCAGGGACTCCACTCTGCAATCCAGGCAATGAAACTCAGGGGAACCACCACCCCTGAGTTTCATGGATCCAGTCTCCACTGTGCAGGCCGGCTAAGGACTTGGGCCAGGTGACTCGGGCCCCATCAGAACCCCAACCCCCGTCACATAAACCAGCCAAGGACCCAGGCTAGGCGACTCAGATCCCACCACAGCCCATAACTCTAGGACATATGAGCCCTGCCCCCACCATACAGGTGGGTCAAAGACCTGGGCTAGTTGTCCTAGGCTCCACCAGAATTCCCACCCCTGGTGCTCACAGACCTGGCACTCTCTGCACAGTCTGGACTAAGGACTGCACCTCCCAGGACTCACAGATCCGGCCTCCACTGTGCTGGTGGGCCAAGGCATGCATGCTCTCTTAAGTGCACACTGATGGCAGTATAGAAATCGTCAAGTGGATGTCAACTCTGTATTAGATCTCCAATTCTGAGGGGTTTTATGTTCTCCTCCTGCCCCCACACTAAAGCCTGAAATTGTTAATACTTTAGCTGAAATCTTATTTACTTCTGTGGTTCTTAGTATTTGTTTCCATTTTGTTTTGCTACAATTGTACCAGTTAGTCCTCCTCCCTGCTTGAGAACTGCATCCTCTGATTTCAGAATGCTTGTTCTGCAATGGTAGCTTTCTGATAGCTACAAGAGAATTGATGTTTTGTTGCCTTACAGCAGCAAATTTGTGTTAGGGCAGTTGGAATATTCTTTCAAAATCTGTATTTTAAATATAATCTCATATACATGTGTGCATATATATGTGTGTGTGCTTTTAAAGACTTAAT
The DNA here is from genome assembly GCF_017591425.1 of Ochotona curzoniae. Lineage (NCBI taxonomy): Eukaryota > Metazoa > Chordata > Mammalia > Lagomorpha > Ochotonidae > Ochotona > Ochotona curzoniae. Next base: position 46,281,720 of record NW_024467122.1, read on the forward strand.
AAAGTATCTTTGTGTTGGGACCATATATATATATGCTAGTTCCTAGAAAGCTGAATCAGGAGTGCTCTGTCTTCAGAGATAGAGTATTTTGTATGCATTGATTCTTGGTGCTAGTCTCTGGACTGTGCTGCATCTCTGTTTCAGAAAAGAAACCCATGACATTCTACAACATTTATTGTATCAATGATTTGGGCCAGTAAACACAAGGAGACTTCTACTAGACTGTATTAAATAAGCTGTGGTAAGTTGGAAGCATGTGGGAAATAATGAGAATAGTAATTTATAAGCACAAAAATATGTATTTTTGCCTGTAATAACTCTTAGCATTGAAATCCTATTTCAAAATGTAGTATGAACTGTTTCATTCGGAATGAAGTGGCAATGTTACACACACACAGACTTCAAAGAGGTAATATTATGCAAATAGCTAAAGAAGCAAAACTTGCTACAAGGAAATACACATATATACTCATATATATACACATATACTCATATATGCTACAAGATAAAAAACTTGCTACAAGGAAATACACAGTATACTCATATATGTCAGCTATTAACTCTTCAGTGAATGGGACTGCACTATTATTCTACTGAATGATAATACACTTGGAAAAACAATTTTTTCTAAAATATTAGCAGTTTATTCTTTTATATTATGAGAAGTATATTACTTTTCACTACAGTGTACCAGGATATTGTAAACATTTCATAAGGGGTGGGTATTGTGATGCAGTGGGTTAAGGCACCATGTGGACACCTACATGCTATGTTATAGTGCCTGGTTCTAGTCCTCGCTATTCTGTATTTCTGATTCAGCTTCCTGCCAATACACCTTTGAGGCAGGTGATGATACAAGCACTGTTTTCCTGCTATCCAAGTGGCAGGCTGGGATGAAATTGCTGAATCCTGGCTTTTGTCTAGTCTAGCCCTGATTGCTTCCAGGAAATATCTAAGCATGTAGATCTCTCCTTTCTGTGTCTCCCATTCTTACTCTTCATCATTCTTGCTTTCGAATGAATAAATAAGCATTTTTAAAAAGCTTTTGGTGGATCATTAGTTTAAAATGATAAATGTACGTTTTTGTCATCGTTTCAGGAACATAATGGATTGATTAGTTTTGACAGTACCTCTAATTCTTAAGTGAAGTTTTGAAGAACCAAATGTGATTTCATTTTAAACTTTATCCAAAAGTGTGTCACTGACTTAGAATAACGTGGGACAATACCAATCATGAGGGAAAATATGTGTCAAGGAAATATGAACTCCCAAGTATAGAAGGCATTCTTATCAGCATTGGAGCTACTCATTCCACTGCTTTGTGACTTTTCAATTTAGTGAGAAAGGCAGAGCAAGGAAATTATTATTTTAGCAGCACATTAAGAGATAACCACTCAACTCTCACAGCATTTTTATTTAAATAATTTTCACAGAAAAACAAATTTTAACCTCCCTCCTCCGTTTCTCAGTTGTCAAGTGTGTTAGTGAAGACTCATTTCAGAGTTTGGTCAAGCCAAAGGAGGCAATAAATTAAAGTTTATTTAATTGTTTGGTAGATTTCATTAATCTCTCTCATTTTGAGGTTGTCATTAATTATTTTTAAATATTTGAATTAATTTGCATTTATCATGAATTAGATCTGAGGCCTAATTATGCATTCTCATAGAGGATGCAGTTAAAAATAGGAAACAAAACAAAAACAGCTACTAGTACTTCTGCAAACTCAGCTTGCTTAATTTTTCAAAGTACTATTAATAAAATCAACTCACCCAATTTGCATTTCTGAGTGGATAAACAGACTGAAAAAAAAAGATATTTCTTCCCATCAAAGCTAAATGAAATAGGAAACAGAATACCCTTTATAAATGTAGAAAATAAAGTTCTCTTAAGGTATCTCTGCAGATTCTGAGTGATCTGTCTCAGAAATAGATTTAATGTCATGATTTTCAGCACGAGAATTGGTTGTGATACGATTTCATGAACAAAATACTAATAAGATGACTAACTGGACATTGCATCCCAACTTTCTAATGTCCATGCTATTCTCCAATGATTATATACAGCCAAAGCAAACAGAGCAACAAATCGGTTCTACAAATTTCTGATGGAAGCCTGGGAGCAGAACTTCTCCATAGAGGTCTACATATTAGATTCCCAAGGACAGAGAACCGGCAAGGCCAACAACACCATTCAGAACTTAGCATTTGTACTTGCAGTGACTTGCTAACTTGTTAGTTTCTAGAAAGCTGAATCAGGAGTGAGGATAACTGAAAGTCCACCTGATATATACCACAGAATCTAAAAAAAGTACAACAAGGCATAATCATATATCTCTACCGGTAGAAGAGAAGACTATACAGCATGATATTCTGAATGTCTGTTCCAGGTTGAGTCTGTCCTTCCAAGTAAGACACCTTCATGCTTAACCATTTACTTCTACTTCATTTCTGAAACCTTTGTAGTCACAATAGTACCCTTCTGTTGGAGGATTATAGGATTCTTTTCTGGGACTCTCAACATCCTACCAGGAAATAAGTGAGTTCAACATATTCTAATGAAACAGCTAGTGAAACCACTATTTCTCTGTTATAAAACCTCATTTTTGAGCCTGGAAGGAAGCAAAAAAAAAAAATCAACTAATAAAGCTCTATTCTTAAGGAGGAGGCAAGATGATGGCATCTGGTGCATTCCATGTTTGGGATGATGGAGAATCATCACACAGGGTGAAGCACAAGGAGCAGATTACAGGAAAAGATAGAGGTTAGGCAGCTGGCAGGGGAGTACCTGGAGACCCACTGTACAGGGGAAATGGTAGCAACAGCAGAGTGGTGTTGCAGTGAACAGAAAACCTACCAGCAGCTGGTGAGCAGCAATCTGGACTCCAGCGGCAGCCAGGGATCCAGTGGTGCCCACAGCTCATGTGGCAGCCAGGTGGGACTATGGGTTCATGGGGAGCTCAAGAGGTGAATGCATTCTGAGGTCTGCTCATCCTGCTGAATAGTTTGGCCCAGCAATGAGGAACACATCCCAACCCTCCACAAGCTTTTCCAAATTATAGAAAAAGAGGCAATCCTTCCAAACTCTTTCTATGAAGCCAATATGACCTTAATGCCAAAGCCAGATAGAGAAACAACAGAAAGAGAACTACAGACCGATATCCTTGATGAACACAGATGCAAAGATCCTTAACAAAATACTAGGCAACAGAATCCAACAACACATCAGGCAGATCATTCACCCAGGCCAGGTGCGATTCATCACAGGCATGCAGGAATGGCTCAACATTTGCAAATAAATAAATGTGATATATCACACCAACAAACAGAAAATGAAAACCATATGATCCTCTCAATAGATGTAGAGAAGGTATCTGATAAAATATACAACACCACTTCATGCTGAAAATCCTAAGCAAGATCGATATAGAAAGAACATTCTACAACACAATCAAAGCAATTTACGAAAAACCTAATGCCAGCATCATACTAAATGGGAAAAGATTGGAAGCCTATCCTCTAAAATCTGGGACTAGCCCACCATCACCACTACTCTTCAATATCTTCACTGTAGTCCTTGCCAGAGTTATTAGGCAATAAAAAGGAATTAAAGCAATTCAAATTGGAAACAAGGAACTGAAACTATTTCTATTTGCATATGACATGATTCTCTATATAGGAAAACCAAAAGACTCAGTCAAGAGACTATTGGACCTCATAAGAGACTTTGGTAGGGTAGCAGTATACAAAATTAACGAACACAAATCAATGACACTGGTGCACAAATAACTCCGTGGCAGAAAAAGAAACTGTAAGTACAGTTCCCTTTAAAATAGTGGAGAGGAATCTTAAATACGTAGTTAAAACTAACTAAATATGTGAAAGAGCACTATGATACAAAACATAAAACATTTAAAAAAGAAACAGAAAACATTGAAAATGGAGAAACCTACCATGTTCCTGGATTGGCAGGGTCAACATCATCAAAATGTCCATATCATCAAAAGTAATATAGAGATTCGATGCAATCCCAATCAAAATCCCAATAACATTCTCCTTAGAAATGGAAAAGAAGATACAAAAGTTCATCCAGAAACACAAGCTGATGAATAGCGAAAGCTATCCTGAAAAATAAAAATCAATCTGGAGGAATCACAATTCCAGACCTTAAGACATACTATAGAGCAATAGTCATCAAAACTGATACTGGTACAGAAACAGAGATGAAGATCAGTGGAACAGTATAGAAACAGCAGAAACGGAGCCAACACACATAGAGCCAACTAATCTTTGAAAAGAAAACTGAAAACAATCCAGAGAAAAAGCCTGGTCTCTCCACAAATGCTATTGGGACAACTAGATAGCAGCTTGCAGAATTAAGAAGCAAGACCTGCATCTGTCACACTATACAAAACATCAGCTCTAAATGGTTCAAGGACCTAAATCTGTACCAGAAACTATCAAACTATTAAAGGAAAACATAAGAAGCACTCTCCAAGTTATAGGAACAAGGAAAGACAAAAATGCTCCAAAACAACAGGCAGTCAAAGGCAAAATAAACAAATGAGCTACACCAAACTAAACAGTTTCTGTACAGCAGAGAAAACAATTAACAAGGTGAAAAAACAACCAACAGAGTGGGAGAAAATCTTTGCACACTACATAAGCAATAGTGAATTAATATCAAGGATTTACCAAGAGCTTCAGAAGCTCAGGGGCAGTAAAAACCAATGCTGTGAAGAATGGGTGAAGAAAATGAAGATACTTTTTTTTCCCCAAAAGAACAGATTCAAATGGCTAACAGACATATGAAAAGATGCTCAGGCTTCCTTTCTGTCAGGGAGATACAAATGAAAACCACACTGAGGTATCATCTAACTCCAATGAGGCTACCCTACATTCAGAACTCTACTAACACCTTCTGGTGTTGATGTGGGGAGAAATGTACCCTCATTCACTGCTGGTGGTAGTGCAGACTAGTACAACCACTATGGAAATCAGTATGGAGAATTTATTAGAGAATTGCAAAATAAACCTGCTATATCACCCAGCTATCCTGCTCCTAGGAATTTAGACAAAGGAAATGAAAACTGCATATGAGAAGAGGATCTGTAATCCTATACTCACAGTAATTCAATGTACAATAGCAAAGATATGGAAAAAATCCAGATGCCCATCCAAAGAGGAATGGTTAAAGAAACTGTGGTTTATCTACTCCATGGAATATTACTCAGCCAGTAAAAAGAATGAAATTATACCATTTGCAACTAGGTGGTCCCAACTGACCATTAGGCTGAAAGAAATAAACCAAGTTAAAAAGGACAAATGCCATATGTTCTCTGTAATATAAGGAAGCCATTATGCAAATTTTTCTCTTGTTGAATTCATCATGGATCACATGGTGGCATAATTTTTATCCAAGAGGCTTTTGTGTTTTCTTTTCATACCTATGCATTGGTTATTCAGCAGTGTGTTTTTCAACTCCATGGTGCTGTAAATTTTTGTTTGTTTTAACTTCACACCTGTTGTTGAGCTTGTTTCATGGCTTCTCATTCAAAACAATGTGTAGTGATGGTGTGATAGAGACTACCATATCTAGATGTGAAGGTACAATGCAATATGTTACTTCCAAATCAAAGATGGACTCCCAATGAAACTGCTGGACATATGTAGACAATGGGATGCTGGACTGTCTGACATTGTCTGCACTAGCAATGTCAGGGCACACTTAAATAAAGGACTAATGGAATTATGACTCTTTATGAAGGACTCCACTATTGTAATAATATAGGGAAAATCAGTTGGGGGGGATTTTGGGAGGGGAGATCCCAGATCCTATGGAATTTAAAAAAAGTCTGATGCTGTTAATAAGCCTTGGCTATTGACCATAAAAAAAAAATACCTCTATTCTCTGTTAATGTGAAATCCAGTATTATTGCACACTGGAGGAAAGCCTTCAGAGTAAAAGCTGGAAATACAAATACACAAGTTTAAAAATGCAGCAATGGGGAAGAGAAATAGGTTAGTGCAACAGAAGCTCAAAAATGGTCATGGGTATCTTCAAAGAGATAAAATGATGAATCTTTGAGGTAGTAAAAGTAGCATATTATAAAGAGGGACATTAGAAAAAAATTATTTACTGAAAAGCAAGAAAAAAGTGAGATGAGACAAAGAAGAATAGATGAGGTTGGTAAACCTCTAAGAAAGGAGACCTAAAACACAATGAGAAAAACCATCTAAATGACAATTTAGGAGATCTCTTCAGGAGATCCAGAAAGTGACAGAAAAAAAGACATGAGAATTATCCATTTTATCCATTAATTAATTTAAGAAAATTCCCCTAAACTATCTTCCTTGCTTTACTTCTGGTGCCATCAAAGGAAGCTTTCAAACAGTTACATCCTCTTGGGTTCTACAGCATACTGGTGGTTAAGGGAAATCTCCAGGGACAAGGCAGAGGAAGCCAGATCAGCTGTCATTCCTCTTACTCACTGGAAAATTTGACATTCACACAACTGTCCTTCTAAAGCCAAGGGACAAATCTAGAAGGCTTTAAATCATTGTAGTCGGCTCAGAATTGAGCACCGTAACCACCTGTGGTGGAGGCTTAGTAAATAGTCACAGGCTTGTGTTACTCCATGTTAACTTCACACTGTGCCCAAGTGAAAGTTGGTCTCAAGGGGATTCTATCTTTTGGACACTACTTTCTGGAACTGCAGTTTAAGTTGTGTGAGATTTAAGCTTAAAATGAGCCTTAAGAATGACAGCAGCATTTTAAAAACAAAAGAGAGAAGTTTTTATGGTTGTAGATACTTTTCTCCTGAATTATACTTTACATGAAAAGTTTTACAAAGGCATACAAATTAAGTGACATTTAATTTGTTAAAAAGAATAAAAGGATACTGAATTGGATATGCCTCAGAAAATCTAGGCTACATGCAATTACCTTAGGTTATAAATGAAAATCTATTTTATTATCAATTTTCTACAGTCACTGCAACATGCATAAATAAGCTGAGTAAAGCTGAACTCTGCGATAAGCATCAGTTTGAATCAATAGTACCTAGGTTCCTACATTCCGGTTGTACTTTAAAAAATGGCTTTATTATTTCAATTTATCTATCAAAATTTGGGTCATAACCACGAACTTCCACCGTGTTGGGTAAGGACATACAAAGTCTCTTGGACGTACCAAGATAGGACCATGGATAATAGAGAAAAATAGGGAAAATGATTTTTTTGGGAGAAAGTTCAAAGATTAAGTACATTGGAAGACTTCTACTAAGAGCAAAAATTGCTTAATTTTGTAATCTCATCATAAAAATGTGAATAAACTGGATAACTACAGGACCACAATATGCTACTTTAAATAGGATGGTACTCTGATATGCTTTTTGTCCCCCATTTTTTGAAGATTTTTTAAAAAGATTTTATTTATTTAGTTGAGAGGCAGAATTACATAGAGAAAGATACAGAGACAGAGAGAGATCTTTTACTTGTTGCTTCATTCCCCAAATGAGGAAAACTGTCATGGCTGGGCCAGGCCAAATCCAGGAGCTAGGAACTTCTCAGCATCCCACATGGGTGCAGGGGCCCAAGGACTTGGACCACCTTTTGTGCTTGTCCAGGCTCATTGGCAGAGAGTTGGAGCAGAGGCGCTACTCCCAGGAGCTCCCCACTAATGTACTGTGGGATTTCCTGTCCTCCTCCTTCAAGCCCCTCCCCAGCCCCTGACATTGATTTCCCCTTAGTATTACAATGGGTATTCCTTCATGAACAGTCCTAAGTCCACCATTCTGCTACTGAAATATTTCCTGACATTGTAGGCATGGACAATGTTGGAGAGTCCAGCATCCTAACATCAGGATGTATTCAGCAGTTTCACTGGGAGTCCATCTTTGGTCTGGATGCAGAGAGGCACACTGTAATATGTAGGGAGTACTCATTTATTTTGGAGTAGAGATGCTTACTGCAACACATCTTCACTATCTCCATTATACAGTCTCCATTATATAGCTCAACTGCATATACGTATACTTGTTCCTCTATAGATCTTATTTTTCTTTTTGTATTTTGCATGAATGTTGCACTGCATGAAAGAGAAATCGGCTATTTGTCTTTTTGTGATTGGTTTATTTCATTGAGAATAATGGTCTCTAGTTGGTACCATTTTGTCACAAATGGTAGAATTTTATTCTTTTTTTTAATGGCCATGTACTAATCCATAGCATGAGTGTACCAGTTTCTTCATCCATTCCTCTTTTGACAGGCATCTGGGTTGTTTCATGTCTTTGCTATTATTGATTACGTTGCTATCAATATAGGGTTGCCTGTTGCTTTCTCTTATGCAAATTTCACTTCATTTTGATGTATTCCCAGGAATGGGATATCTGGATCAAATGGTAGATCAGTTCTCAGTTGTCTGAGCTCTCTCCATACTGACTTATGGTTTGCCACCTATACCACTATGTAGGAGGTGGAAGCAGCTATGTTATGCTATGTTGGGGCTTTTAATTGATTGGGATGTTATGTTGGGCTTTTAATAACATAACATAACACTGTTAGCAAAAGTAAAAAATAAAAGGCTTTACATAGTATATATATATATTAAAGAATGAAAATAGGAGATATGGACTGAACAATGTAATAGCAATGTTGAAGTTCAAAGTTTTCCTTTAGAACATGAGAGTACTTCAAAGCTTCATGGAAAATGGAATTAAAATGGAAGTTCACTTTTTTTTTTTTGCAAAAACTTTTGAGGTCCATGCCTATTTTTCATAAGATGGATTTTCCATGATTTTGGTTCATGATTTAAAAACATTTGTGCATCAAAGCTAGCTCATCTTTTTTTGTCCCACTCCCCACGATTTTTTCAAAACCCTTTGCACTTATCTATAGCTTGTTTTTTTACCTTGTTGTAATTGAGGCTTGTCTGTATTGCTAGTCAAACATGTAAGGGTTCGCAGAGTTCTGTGCTATATGATTAGCCTTTATTGGTTATATACTTTTCAAAACCACTTCTGAAAAATACCTCCTACATGAAGGAAAGAAATATGTCTAATGTTTCACTTTTTGAACCTTGCTTGTTTCCACAGCAGGTGGCTCCAGAATAATATAAAAACTTTGCAGCATACCTTTCTTTTGTGGACAGTTTTATCTTTAATGACCATCTATCTGGCACATTTTGGTATCCAACAGTTTGAAACTATTCATATGTGGGTTTTAAACAGCTAGCAGAAGAGTAACTTTGGCTTAATAATTCCCTCTCTTTCAGATGACACAAAGTACCCTGTTATTCCTACAAAAATAAACAATAATGTATAATAATAATAATGCTAATCCCAGTCCATTATTATTAGCTTATCTGATGGGGCAGGGTTGAGGCATGATGTTTAGCAGCATGAGCAATAATTATACTTTAAGTTGTCTCGTAATTAAAACAAAGTCTTTAGAATGAGAGCATTCTCTGTAGGAAGCTTTCTACATTTATGCAGGTTTTTGTTACATCCATTTTTAATATTTCAGTAAATGTGACATGAAATTATTGTATAGCATTAATTTCCAAGCACAATTAAAATGATATGTTGCATGCACTTCCTTTCTTCTTTTAGCAGAGTCCAGGCACAGGAGCATAGCACTTCCAGCTGCTCATGGATCATGATGGGGAGGTTGCGACTCATAGATACAGCAATCTGCTTGGCAGTTTCCCACTACCCATTGAGAGTGAAGGGTTGGGTCTCTGTGGGTTGAAAACTGTGCACCCACGCACTGTAGAGTGCTGTGATTACAGCAGGTAGGTGGCTTGGATAATCGAGAACCTGAGAGGTGGGAGTCCAGCATAATGGAATCTGTTATTTATTGAAGTTTGTGGGGACACACGCTGTAATTGTATGCTTGGTGTAATGTCTGATTGTTACGTTTTTCATGCCCTCTGGAGTCCAGCCCTCTGTGTAAATGATAACCCACTGGAGCTTTTGTTGTGAGTGCAATTGAAACATATGAAATGAATAGCAACTGATTAATTGAAGCAGGCTACATTTTTGGAAAACAAATCAAAGTGATTTGCATGAATCACAATTTGTTACATAATACATTTTGAAGGCTCAAATTACCTTTTAAAGCCTAAGACACATATATACACAGTGCAACAAATAGAAATATAATAAACTGGGCTATAACTACATAATTCATATTGAATACTGGATGCCAAAATTGATAGGAAACAAATGATTTTCCAATAAACTGCTCAGGCAGAGCCATATCTGTTCTAAATTTCAATGGAATATTATTTATAATATCAATAATTCTTCATGATTGTTAACCATGGGATGATGGAATAATTTGTTTTACATATTAGTTTGGGGGTTTGTGTATTCCCAAGGTGAGAACCAATTTGCAGCCATGTCCCAGAAGATGTGGTAAGTAAATATTAAGTCTGAGAGTAGCACTTAGAGGATGACTTTTGAGGCTGAAATCATTTTTGCTTTTTTCTAGTTTTGAATACAAACTGAACTAGCAAAAACAATACTGTCAGGATTAAAGGAAAAACCATACCATCCCAGTATCTTTCTTTAGGTTAAATATAATATATTTCAACAATAATTTCCTTAATTATTTTTCTTATCATCTGCATTAGTCTTATGGCTAACAACCAGGTCATATAAAATGAAATCAAATGATTTCAATGATTATTGACTGTTTTTAGTATTTGTTATTTTTCATTTTGGTTTGTTTTTATGTATTTGATTTGGTTTTATGTGCAGGTATTACACACATATCTGCACACACATGAGACATTATTAGGAGAATAAATAACACATGCAAAAGCATTCCAATTGAGGGCATACAAATTATTTCTTTAGATGTTTCTTATGCCAGAGATATGAAAGGTTCTTCCATGTTAATACATAACATGTATTTATGTATTTATAGCTACATAATCCTGGAATATCTTATTTAACCAAGCATATGAAAATTATAATTTTTATTGTAACAAACAAAACATCAAATGTCCACATACATAAATCGAAAAAATTTTGCTTAATGATTCTATTGGGAAAATTTCCTAGAAGTGGAGTTACTGAATCAAAGTGCATGCAGATTTTGAATGTTTTGGTTCATATTGCAAAACCACTCTCCAGTAAGCTTACATACAGAAGCAAGCATCCTTCTGTACCACCTTGGGTCCTCTTTCACTTCTTCCCTCCCTTTCTTCCATTTCTTCCTGCTGTTCTTTAGGCATAAGAAAAAGAAAACAACCACTATTTTTCCTAAAGAGCAAAAGATATTTCGCTTAACAGAGATTTACTTAATTTAATGATGTATTTAAATGATTTTTTAGCCTATGTATTTGTTCCAGGAAAAGGATGCTTAATCATTACAATCTTTTTTTAAAATGGGATTTAAAAAAAAAGATTTATTTATTTTTGTTGGAAAGTCAGATTTACAGAAAGACACAGAGAAAGAGAGATCCTCCATACACTGGTTCACTCTCCAAGTGGCTGCAGTGGTTGGAGCTGGGCTCATCTGAAGCCAGGAGCCAGTAGCTTCCTTTGCTTCCTCTGGGTCTCCCACATGGGTGCAAGGTCCCAAGGTTTTGGGTCATCCTCGACTATTTTCCCAGGCCACAATTAGGGAGCTGGAAGGGAAATAGAGCAGCCAGGGTATGAACCAGCACCCATATGGGATCCTGTCACATGCAAGGCAAGGTCTTTAGCCCGTAGGCTACTGTGTTGGACCCAACCATTACAATCTTGACAATTATTTCTGTGTCTGCCATCTTGCTCCTGTTAGTGTGCCAACTAAGGACATTTTTTTCCTAAGACAAATCAATATATAGGCCTTATATATTTCATCTGTTTTAAATCAAGTGAATGTACTATAAAGCTCTGAGACTCACTCTTTGAACACTAAATGTGTGAAGAGAACACTGATTACCAGTGAGCTGAGAACAGGAGCACCCCTGGGCTCTGTCAGTTCTCTAGCTCTTCTTAGCTACCGTCACTGCCAGAAGAGCAGGATTTAGAGCACCAGCTCCTGGCTTGAACCTGCACTAAGCACTTGGTCTCTAATGTTCAGAGACGAGTTCTTTTTCTTTAAAATGAATGCTGAAAATTAAAATAAATTCCATATAAATGAAATTAAGAAATTTGAAGGGGCTCAACATGCTTAACAAAAGCAGACAATTGGCAAAAGTAATTTTCAGAGTAGAAAGAAATTGGGTAAGCTTTAACTAACACAAATTAGAAAACTTTGGGCCCAGCACCATGGCCTAGAGGCTAAAGTCCTAGCCTTGGATGTGCTGAGACTCCATATGGTCGCCGGTTCTAACCCCAGCAGCTCCACTTCCCATCCAGCTCCCTGCTTGTGGCCTGAGAAGAGCAGTTGGGGGTGGCTCAGAGCCTTGGGACCCTGCACCCATATGGGAGACCCAGAAGAGCTCCTAGCTCATGGCTTTGTACCGGAGCAGCATGGGCCGTTTTGGTTATTTGGGGAGTCATTCATCGGATGGGGGACATTTCTCCCTGTCTCTCCTCCTCTCTATATATATCTGACTTTGCAATAAAAATAAAATAAATCTCAAAAAAAGAAAGATCTTCTTTCTGTAAAATCTGCTTTTCCAATAAAAATAAATAAATCTTTAAAAAAAATTAGAAAACTTTACATAACTTCCACCTGTGTGTCTCTATTAAATAAGCTAGGAAAGGCACATTTGTGAACTTTTTTTTCTGATGTGTTTTATTAACATGATATTCCAATACAAATATAGTAGTATTGGTATTTTTAGCATGAATGTTTTATAGTTAAATGATACTTTTCCTTACTTGTATATTTATATATTTTATACACATAATTCTAATATATAACTATTTTGACTGCTTATTTTTTTGCTAAACACATTTTTATTTTAATAATGTAGACATATTGGAAAAATAAATTTCACTTAATTAGGGTGACCTAAGGCAAAATACTGACCTAAGGGGATGATCTTTGATATCTTTCTAACTTCATTTATTGTTATCAAAATATTTAGCATATATAATATTCTAGTCATTTTGACAGGAATAAAGGAAAACTAATGTTCCTGAAATCCAAAAAGTTACCAATTAACTAGGAAAGCTGACCTGGGTCAAGGAGACTTCCATGAGGAGAGAACAACTTGCAAAGTCATTTAATGTGAGGAAAAGTGTGATGCCTTTGAGGAACTGCAAGGATTCCCTAAAATGTTTAAACTCACGTTAGTGGTTAGTCCATCCTAGGGGCACAAGGGGAGCAAATTGATGTGGATTCTTCTCAGGAAATGGACTAGGATTAGAACTTTATATTTTATCCTTTTTTGTGTGTGAACGTTTTTGTCATTTGTACCTACTGGGAGAAAATATATGTTTTTAAAATTCTTTATTTTTCATTATACAGTTCCATAGGCTCAGGTATTTCCCCCTCCACTCACCTCTCTCTTCCCTACTGTTTTTTCGCTATATTGTAACAATGGTTTAGCCCCTCAACAAGAGTCACAAATCCATCATTCTGCTATTTATGTGTATCCTGATATTGTAGATATAGAGAATTGTATAAAGTCCAGCATTCTAGTGTCAAGATCTACTTAGCAGTTTTATTGGGAGTCCATTATTTATTCAGAAGTTGAGATGCACAATGCAATGTATCTCTACTGCACGGCATAGTTGGCTCCATTAACAGTTCCTCTAGATAAATATATGTATATGTATATATATACATATGCTTAACTATATACCTATTGATCTTATATTTTGTATGAAGGTTGCCTAATATCAGGGAGAACATATAACATCTGTCCATTTGGGATTGTTTATTTTATTGTGTATAATAGTCTCTATCACTTTGTTGCAAATGGCAGAATTTCAGATTCAATGTATCCCAATCAAAATCCCAACAATATTTTTTTCAGAAAAGATGATACAAAAGTTCATCTGGAAATACAAGAAACCCTGAATAGCCAAAGATATTCTAAAGAATAAAAATAAAGCTAGAGGAATTACAATTCTCGACCTCAAGACATATTCCAGGGCAATGGACATCAGAACAACCTGGTACCGGTACAGAAATAGTAGAAAAATCAATGGAACAGAATAGGAACCTCCAAAATGTGACCACACATGTATAGCCAACTGATCTATTGACAATAAAGCTGAAAATAATCCAGAGGAAAATCTGGTCTCTTCAACAAATGTTGTAACAATTGGATAGCAGACTGCAGAAGTAAGACCCAAGCATCTCCTCTTTCACACTACACAAAAACCAGCTCCAAATAGCTCAAGGACCTAAATCTGCACCCCAAAACTGTGAAACTATTGGAGGAAAACACAGGAAACACTGTGCAAGATAAAGGCATTGGTGAAGACTTAGAAAAGTCCCCCCCCCCCAAAGCACAGGCAGTCAAAGTCAAAATAAACACATGGGACTACACCGAACCAAGAAGCTTCTGTACAGAAGAGGAAATGATCAACAAAGTGAAGAAGCAACTAACAGAATGGGAAAAAAATCTTTGCACACTACACCAATGTACAGGGGACTAATATTTAGGGTGTAAAAAGAGCTTCAGAAACTCAGTAACAGCCAAACAAAACAACTCTGTGAAGAAATGGGAGAAAATTTCTTAATGACTTATAGGATACCGCACATGTTGTCTTTCCTGGAGACAACCACATCTGATAAGAGAAAAAAACCTTTATTGCTGAAAGTTTGGGCAACAGCAGCAACCCTTTCCTGTACATATTCAGGACACTACAAATCGCTCTATATTGGCAGTCATGTGTTCTGGCTGTACATAAACATAACTGTATTTGAAAGAAATTGTTATAATAGATTTTATGATTAAGAAAAAAGATAGTATATTCAGTTGTGAGTGACCCCCCTGCATGTCCACTTGCTGTAGCATTATCCACAATCTATCACTAAGAACACTGCCCTCTTTGTTGGCTTATCTTGCTAACTACAGGTAACTATCACCACTGAATTTAATGATTCTTTAGGCTGAGAAATTTCTTGAGATGCATGTTTGATAGTCAAGACAATTAGATAATGGCCACAGTGCTTTATGGCCTTACTTTGCTATTTCATGAAGTGTTGTGGGCTGGTTGGCATAAAACACACCTATGAATTAATACACTCCCTTTCGTAGATTATAAGGTTTGGTTTAGGCTTGTCTTACACATTATTGGGGATTAAACATGTTGGTGCCAGTTCCATCTTTTCCATTAGATACTCATTAATAAACTCTAGATATCCATTATTCATCACATCATAACCTTCTGGACAGTGTTTAATTCACCTACAGTTTTCATCTGATAACTTCCTTTTTTGTGTTAATTGGGTTACACGGAATTTTCCATCAATCAAGACATCTCAGGTTTCAGCTGTTCTGAAAGAATCCACTTGTGAGACATATATTATACATCACATGTACACAAGCAAAATTAAGTGTAGGATCTAATTTCAGCTATGACTCATGTCTGCTTTGACTGAAGTGGAGGGCACAAGTTGTTGGCTCAAAAGACTCTCCAAAAGAAAATAAAGGAAGGAGTATAACATGTGATCCCACCCTGGGAAAACACTTCTGTGATTACACTGTCTCCTCTGTAAGATGCCTTTACCTCAGTTCAGCTTGCTCAAAACTTCACTGACTCATAGTGTCATGGGAGCAAATTTTGTATACTGGGAGTCTTTGGAAGAATATTTGCTGCAGGCTGTGGAGTAGACAAAATCGGAGAGGTGTGAGCATTCAGAGAAGGCTGCTCTGATGCTGAGTAGTGCTCAGATTTTCCTTCTCATCTCTAAGTCCTGGCAGTTACAACTGATGCTCTCTTTGGATAGTTCCAGCTCCCTAATGTGACTGCAGCCTTCTGGTGAGAAATCTTGAGGTTTGGGGAAATGTCATGCTTATGTTTTTTGGCCTTGTTACAAATATTCCCTGTTTCTAGCCATCTAATTAAAGAAATACATTTTTCTTTACTCAGAATAACTTGAGTTCTTATTCTATCTTGAATCTTAAATTCATGCTCTGTGTCTCTTCTTACTGTGACATAACACACACACACTCACATAGAAAAAAACATGGTAAGACCTTGAAAAAGTGAAAACATTGGGGGTGTACATTTTGCTCTTCTTCCCAAATGCTATTATTCTGGATGGTTTCAGCCTAGATCGAGTATATTTCAGGGAACGAGAAACTCAGCAGAGGACACAGGCTCAGGCTGCCTTTGTCTACAGTGTCTTAGTCTGCAGTGTTTGGATTGTAACTATAGCTCTGTCTGCTCATTGGACTGAATCAGCAGTCATCCCCCTGGTTCACATATCTTCAAGGTCAGGTAAATAAGTGATTTCAAAGCCCCAAATTTCTCCTTATGCCAACATGCTCCTGGGATACTAAGTAGGTCACAATAGGACCCAGATAATAATTCATTTCAGATTTCCAGGTTGCTAAGAGTCCCAGTGGTTTCTCTGTGCATGGCCTACATTCTCTTCAATCTTTCTGGGCTATTTCCCTTCTAAGGTCTTGCTCTCAGATCTGCATATATTTACATGTTTTAGGCTGCAAGCTTTTTAGCTACAAATTATATAAAATAGAGGTCAGCCCCCTGCCAATATGATTTTACTTTTTCTCCCATCTGCTTACTCTAAAAAATAAATAAAAACATAAATAGCAAGCAAAAAAAAAATGGAGACATTCTACAGAGGTCTTTTATCTATGACAGTTAAGACAATTGTTGTTTTAATATCGTTATCTCAAGAGCAGCATTTTATCTCTAACTTCTAAGGCAGTTTGCTTCAAGCAGGTGTCATCTCTACCATACACAGGGAGAAAAATGACTTAAGATCATTTTCAGGCAAGCTGGGTCTCATGACTGCTAAAGACAAAGAAAAATTTATGGATGCTCTTAATTAAATCACTAATAGTACAATGTGGACTTCTGACTGTTCTCAGCTCTACTGTGGTTAGTAAAATTACGGTCAATGAAAAGTAGTGTGTCAGGTCCTTCGGCCTTCAATATCTTTATGGCTCTTACTAACCATGTCTCTGGAGTTACTGTTTTTCCCCAAATACATGTTTAGTGTCATATCATTACTTATCCATCCTAATTTAAGTGCACATGGGCTTGAGAATGAACCAGAAATACTAATAACTTATAAACTTAATAAAAATTTTGTTATACTTGTTCTACTAATTCATGTAGCATACTTATGTAAATTAGGATCATCTTCTCTAAGATATTTTCTTGCTATCTGCAAGAACAATAGTCCTAATAAAGAAGGATATAGATGACTACCATGAGTGGTTCTCCCAAGAACTGACCAGCATACAGCCTGCTTGTCTCTATGCAGAAGATAGTAAGAGTCTTTAACTTTACCTAAAAGTACTGTTGGCTTAGTCACAATTGTATACTTTCAACAACGGGATACTGTCTTTATAGATGCATTATAATGGCTGAAAACTTGAAACCCATCTTGAAGCCTGATAAGTGATGGTGATTCATCAAGGCTGAAATGATTACTAGCTGGGCTGTGAGAAAATGATTCCTTCTCCTAGGATTGTAGTATAAAGAAAAAGCAGATTTGAGGCCAACCTTTTCTGAAGGGATTGCCTCCAGAAAACAACCAAACTCTGATGTTAGAAAAATCTGTACCATGAATCATGTACCACAATGCATGTTTATTGGGCACATTATTCTCTGCATATGTGTAATATTTTAAAATACATCTGATGATTAACAAATCATCCATGTGCAATGACATATGGATATCAGACAAGTGGTTCTTGGAGTATTACTAAAATCTGCAGAGTAAAATATTAGCATGTTTCCAAGGCTTATTTATTCACATGTATTTCCAAAATCTAAATGACAATGGATCAAATGTTACCCAGATTAAAGGTTTAAGTGAATCATTCCATTAATTCTCAGAAACCCATAATGGAAATCAAAGGTTACAATCTGTATTTAATCCCATTCTCATTGTAGCCTATTAAATAGTATCTTTCCATTAGAGTTTTCTGGATATGGAAAAAAAACATTCCCCATTGCCTAGATCAGAGGGTAAAATCCAGAGTCATTAGAAAGATATACACAGTTCTCCTGGATAAAAGTTTTCTTTGGGCTTTTCTTAATGTAAGTGGATGAGGGAGAAGCTTGGGATCTGTTCTGAGCAGATGTCTTCAGAACCTGGCCGGTGGAGAAGGTTGGAGAAGCAGCAGAGGATGGTCTAATCCTTGGGACCCTGCACCACATGGGAGACCCAAAAGGAGCTCCTGGCTTTGGACTGGCATACTCCTGGCTGTTGTGGCCATTTGTGGAGTGAAGCAGCAGCTTCCCCTCTCTATATGTTTAACTCTGTACTCCAGATAAACTACTCTTGCATTCCTCTTTGCCTCAAACAGCTTCCCTATCAGCTTCTACCTTTTGATCATTTTCTATAGGAACCCTGTCAACCTGAACTCCTATCAATCATTCCTTTCTCCATCTGTGGACAAACTTTGATGATAGCATTATGCAAAGACGTTATAATAATTTGCCATTTAACTCCTCTCACAGAACCTCTCAGCTCACTGAAGGCAGGACACAAACTAATTAGTCTACACAACCTAAGGTGCAACTGTTAACACAATTTGTAGAATCAATCATTAAAAATGTATTCTCATTACTTACATCTAAGTTTCTGTCTTTTGCATAAAAAACAGTCCCAATTTTGTTACTGAGTCACAGTACTTTTGAGCATTTAATGGGTGCTAAAAGACTCATTCTCACAGGGTTTTAGAGGAAGGTAAAGGAACACATATGAGACAAGACTTTAAACTATGGTCTAAAACAAAACCTGCCTGGTACACCCTTTCTATTGAAGCCTTATTATGGAACTGCCAAAGAAATAAACAATCACTGGCATGAAAGAGAATTTCTTCCATATTAACACTGGAATGAGAATTTGGGTATTTAACAAGATAATAGCTGAAGTTTCTTACAAGCCTGAGGTGCCTCACTATGAAGAAACAACTACATTGGGATGGGTGGTGATTGTTGATCCAGAAAAAAGAACACGAAAATAAGCAATATCTCCAGGACGTGGGAGTCTTGGAGAGCAAGCTATTGGGTCATTGCATACATTTCTAATGTACTCTTTTTCATTTCAATTGAGGCAATAGTGCTTGATAATTGTTAAAAGTAGACAAAGTCATATATATATATATACATATATATTGCTTTTTAACAATCAAAATAGCATTGGGGTTAATTTCATTCTTCCTCTTCTCAAATAAGATTAAAGGATAAATTGCTGGTCAGAAATCCCACTACCTTTAGTATGCCTTTAGTAATCAGCACCACTGGGGATGAAATGCTGTAGTCATAATCTGGAAGCTAATACAAGCATCGTATGAAGATAAATCCCTAATTCTGTAAACTTTCATATATTTTCCAACTTAACCCAATAGTTTTTGGTTTTCTTCAGCTTGTGGATTACGAGCTGATCCCAAAATTAGGGTGGAGGGATGTTATTGTTACTGTAATCACAGTATTAAGATCCCTATCATTTCCTTTTCACTCCTTCATCACAGAAATAATGGATGAGGAAGCCAGAAAAGAACTAAAGAATATTTTCTAACATGAATATTTTTGCTCTGCGTCTTAGGGCAGTATTCATATCCAATGCTGTTGGATGGTATTGTGTATGCAGCTTAGTGCTATGCCTACATGTAGAATTAAAAAGGGGACTTGAGGGAATATCTACTTATTTATTTCTAAAGTTGAGCATACTTTTGGATTATGACAGAATGAAAATTATGAGAAAATATATTAACAGTTTTTTTTCTTCTTTCTATTTGTGCTCTCATATTCAGCCTGGCCATTAACTTCATTTTTGGAATGTCTGTACATATAAACCCATTAAGGAAAACTGCCTGGAGCAAGTAGATACCATACAGACCTATACAGAGATGCAAATGCAATGTAGAGATTTTAGCAGCTAATCAATTATGAGCTGTTTTGACAAAGAAATTCATGGTTTGTTAAAATACCCATATAGGTTTCTTTTTATACACAGATTCTTATTGCTGGATATTTCTGTAGAATGTCACATTGTTTCAAAGATGTCTTTAGCCAGTAATTATTGCTGACAACAATCTAGGACCTGCCACTGTTTGCAGTCACCCCTGGCTGCTAAGAGAAGTGATCTAGACTCTAGCACATTTCAGTTCAATTAAATGATCATAGAGAGGCAATGTATGCTGCCATACCATCCTAGCTGAGAATTTGGGGTTGAGAAAAGATTGATAGACTATAGGAATGGATCAACACATAACTATGCGGGTGGTCTGAAATATGGCTGCACATAAACCAAATGTGGCTTAAAAATTGCAATTTCCAAATGGTGAGGGTCATTTCTTTTCCCTCTCACCTGTCTACCAGATAACAGGTGATACAGCAATGTGTCCTGTCTTCCATATATGTTCCTGTATGACATCTAGGGTGAAACTTGTCTTGATGTAACTAACATGAAATCACCAAAGGATAAGGTTATAGGCTCTGTATGTTATGAATGGCTACTTATCACCACAAGAAGATGTTGCAGAAGTTGCTTATCAGAAAGGAACTAAAAAAAAAAAGGGGGGGGGCTTCTGCCTTGCCCTGGAAGACAGACCTATATCGTAGAAAAACACAGTAGTTACGAAAGAGGTTGAGATGGGTCTATAAGTATAGCCATCATTTAGTAATGGCTTATAAGAGTCAGTGATATAAATAAGCTCATTCATTTGAGTTTACAACTAAACTGTAAAAATTAGCTCACTTTGAAAGATCAAGTTTGTTTCAATAAAACCAAATTTAAAAAGTCACTCAGTGTTTCAACTCTTTGAGCCGCCTCTGTGCAATGCTTTATCCATAGTAAGGAGCACAAAAGACATACTGATTTTATGAGTATCTAGAAGGTGAGACTGGCAAATGAAGCAATTTCATAAAAATGTAACATGGAAAAGGTTAACTATGTAAATCTCTGAAGTCCAGGACAATTATTATTTGTTCATAGCTATGCAAAGTCTTTTGTTGATATGGACATTTTGAGAACAAATATAAAACAGACAGACAATCTTCATCAGTTTTCAAGAAACTCATTCAGACTAAAAAAAGATGATAGGCAATAATAATCATAAAATGATAGAAAATGGTTTTTAAGGGCTCAGATTATATCAGTTAAATCATATCAACTTGAAATAGGCACATGTCATGTAGAGGCAGTAAAATAATAGAGGTGTATATGTGAAGAGTATAAAGTGAGACACAAATACATCTTTTATTATGTTTGTGTATTAAAAGTGTTTCTTTGTCTTTTCTGTTAAAAATATAATACTAGACCTTCTGTAATTATAAATGTAAAATATCATTACTTTATTTTTTCCTTTTGGCCAAATAAGTCTAACAGAGGTATGTGCACTACAGGTCTGAAGGAATTGTACCAGTACTTATAATAAATAAAATAGCTTTAATTATGTTACATCATCAAGGCATAGGTTTGGGAGTCTTGGCTATCAGTGCCTTTCATTGTTAGAAAGGCTTTTCACATAGAGAAATGAATGAGAATGCAGTAGATTCAAGTTATTAGTGTTAGTTATCTAATAGTATGATAGTATAATAGTATGATATAGTTATTTACTTATTAGTATGATTGAAATAGAGGTCTAACTATTATATAATTTAATTCCTTCATCTTAGAGCTAAGAAAAATAGAGTTCATTTATTCAATCATTCATCAACTCTTGACTACTCACTCTGTGCCCGTCATGTTGTAGGTGTTGTGATAGAACCAATAACAAAATGGGCAAGTGCCATTTCTCATGGAGCTAAACATAGCTGATTTGAAAAGGCATCTTTGAGAAAATAGCATTTATGCTGAGCAATAAATCAGAAATCAGAAATATTTGAGAGAAGAGCATTTGAGAAGGGATATCTATTAATAAAAATTTTTAAGTCAGGAGTAAATCATGAATGATTTGAGAAAAAGGATAATGAGCTCAGCGTGATTTAACATAGTGAACAAGGGATCATAAAAATGAGGTGAGAGAGGGCCGATGCCATGACATAATAGGCTAGGCCTCTGCCTGCAGTGCTGGCATCCCATTTGGATGCCAGTTTGCTGTTCTAGCTGCTCCATTTCCGACCCAGCTCTCTGAATTTGGCCTGGGAAAGCAGTGGAAAATAGCCCAAGTCCTGGGGTCCCTTACCCACATGGGATATCTGGAGGAGGCTCCAAATTTCAAGCTTCAGACTCAATTGGCTCCAGCTGTTGTGGCCATTCGTGGAATGAACCAGCAGATGGAGGACCTCTCTCTCTCTCTCTCTCTCTCTCTCTCTCTCTCTCTCTCTGTCTCTCCTCTCTGTAACTCTGCCTTTCAAAAATAAAATTTAAAAATGAGGCAATAGAAATACAGAGGGAGAGCATGTTAGCACTCCAAAGCTAGTTCTGGAAATTTGTACTTTTTTAATACACAAGAAGCCACTGGATAGGTTTACGCAGAAGAGACATGGTAAAGTGATGGAGCAAAATGATGAAATGAGAATGGATCACAGACGGCAAGAATGGAAGAGACGTAAAAGGTTAGGATGCTATTCCAGCTACAGATGATGGTGTGAGCCATGTTTGTAGTAGCAGAGATAGAATTACTTGTATGTGAAACATATTGTAGAGAAGAATCATTAAGGTGGGAAGACAAATTGCATTTTGAAAGTGAACAAAAAAGCACTATGAATGACTCCTAGGATTTTAGCCAGCAGTGGTGGGAATTAGAACTACAGATTTTTGAATTGTTAACTGTAGGAATACCCCTACATTATTTCAAAGTTGAATGAATATAATTTCACATTAGCTTATCTTTTAAAAAATATTTACTTATTCTTATTGGAAAAACAGATTTATAGTAAGAAAGAGTGACAGAAAGATCTACCATCCGTTAGTTCACTCCCCAAATGGCTGTAATTCCCAGAGCTGAGCTGATCCAAAGCCAGGAGCCAGGAGCTCCTACTGGGTCTACCATGTGAATGCAGGGCCCCACGGCTTTAGGCCATCTTCCACTGCTTTCTTAGGTGAGAAGTAGGGAGCTGGACCACAAGTGGAGTAGCTGGTGCATGAACTGGCACTCATATTGGATGCTGGCATTTGCAGGCAGAGGATTAGCAGCTGAACCAATTTACCTGCCCTTCATGTTAGCTAATCTTTTTAAACCTTTGACCAGTTGAGATTTCACCTATACCTTCTCCTAATTCAACATATTTAAAGTAGGAGGAGAACCAAAATGACTACATCTTCTTTAGCAAAGGGAGAAATTGAGGCAAAAAAAAAAAACACCCCAACTGTTACAATATTTTAGAATACTTAGAAGTTCCATAAGTATTGGGACTAAAAAATGAGAATATTATTTAAGTCAGTGATCCTACTTCCCTTTTCTTCAGTTTCACGCAGGAAAATTCTCACAAAAGCATCTACTTCTGGCTTTTCAAAAATTGTATATCTTTCAGACGATGGAGAAGGACAGCAGAAACTTATTTCCTGGAAGTCCACAAGAATCAGTGCTGTCTCAGGAACAGAGGATCTTAGCAATTTCCTTTTCATCTGTTAGTTTCATCCTTTCATCAAAAATGATGAAACACTGTCAGCACTAAAAACATCCGAAATGATTCACAAAATCTCCATGTTAATCCCTACTTTTGGGGCAGGGATAAAGCGTATACTTTGTCAAAAATGCTGCCTCACTGAGACCTAAAAGCATTTGAGATTTTGATGACACTTAGAAATATTGTTTACGGTTTAGGTTAAAAGAAAAACTTGGTCTTAGTTAACCTGATTTATGATGAATCCAGTTTGTTGGAAGGACTTTTCTAAGGATTATTTCTTCTTTTGTTGAATCTGGTAAAATGCCAACATTTCCCAGAAAAAGTGTACCTGACTCTTAGGAGCATAAACTCTGAAGGATTGATTAGGCTTATATTGCATATAAAATATGACCTAAATGTAAATAACCTCTTAAAGTGGTATTTCCCACTTTCCTTAATTTTTTTCTTTTTGACCAGTTCATATACCTCTTTTCTGCAATATCCCCAATTTGCTATGCTTATAGAGAAATGAGCAAAGGAAAGGAGAATGTATAGGGACATACACTGGCACGGATAACAATGTTTTTGCTACAGTATGTTTTGGAGAGAAACCATAATTCAGTTCAGGGAGCCTACTGAAGGCTCCACATGTCACTGATGACAAGACCAGGAGGAAATCCACAGTCATAGGAGACGTGGGCACTTCCTGCGAACTGTGCCATTCACATGTCAATTACGTGATACAGTTTAGCATTTCTAAAATATGGCCTGAGACCAAAAGCCTTAGTCCATATTAGTAGAATATATGGTTTCTAAGAAAAAGCAACAGACCTCATCCAGTTATCACATTTGTTCTGGGTGCCACATTTTAAAGAAAATACCTGGTGGGGGGTGAGGGAAAGAGAGAACATAGAAGGTAATCAGAGTGAAGTCATCAGAGCAATAGCTCAGACAATAAGAAATATTAAGGTTAGCTGAAAGTGCCCCTTGGGAGAGAATCAATATCAAGGAAGGAAACACTGCATCTGTTAGGACGACAACAAGGAGGAGGTGCATTCTAATAGAAGCACAGTCTTTAAAACCAGAGAGAATTTAGTAGTTCTGTGTTCTGGTAGAAGTTTCCTATACTCTATCTCCTCTATCTCATTCAATTCATCATTAGAATAAGTTTATGATACTTGAAACACAGTTAAATGGGAACATATGTAAAGGTGTAAAGAAAACTGCATCTAAGATGGCAGTTTGAAGATATAATACATGTGAAGAGAAACAAAAATACATGTCTCTTCATTCAAATCACATAAAGCAATTATATTAAGTACAAGATAAAGCCCTTAGTTGTAGGATTTGAAATCCACCTTAGAAGCCTACACTTTTATGCATTTATTTACTCAACAGTGCCTTTTATAAATAAATTTTCAGTTGCTACAGGCTTTGAAGAACACAGTCATGAATGGAAATCAAGAGAAGAGTGGTGGGAATCTGTTTCTCAAAATTGTCTTCCTTTAATCCAATGGCTTGTACATCATGAATGCTAAGTAAATGCTCACTAATATTAACACAGTTCTTATATTCCAGTGGTAAGGGAGTCTTTTACAGAGTAAATTTTATCCCTTTGGAGAATAATGAGGACAAACCCGGGTGGTTATTTCATACCAACATTGTAGATGGGAATTCATACGCCTGGTTAGGCAGTCTTCTCAGTTCCAGTAATTTTACAGCTTTGACCTTCTAGCCAGTGTTTTTACCACTCTTCTGTGATCTCTAGAACACAGAAATTGAAGATACGTCTTCCAAACAAGTCCTGAATACGCAAAACTGTGGATTTTTAAACATTAGCAAGATCATAGTTCCTACGTACTTGTGTCATTGTTTCCATGCTCATAAAGTTTACCTAATAGCTGTTTTCTTTTACATGTTTTCTGTTTTATCTGCCTGGACAACTCTGCTGTGGTTATGATCCAGACAGCAGCTGCTTGAGTCAGTGTTTGTTCCTCTTTCTGTCTGCATTTTACAACTGGACAACAGGATGGTGTGGTGGGAGAAGGAGGTGGTCACAGATGAAGAGAGAAGAAGAACTGATAGTGAATAGAGCAGGATCCATGCTCAAAACTGAAGCTTCTCCTAGAATTAGAATTAATAGATACAGAGCTTTCGTTAGCTCCATGCTAGGCTTACTGCATTCTATATTTTCATATGCTAATTTGGTTTTCTCAAATTCATTTTACTCTTTTGTGACATTTAGCAGATGGTTGGTATCAAATGGCCATGTGATTGTACATACCCATATCTTTCATTCATGTTTTGCATGAGGTAAAATTTCAGCTTTGAAAATGCAAAGGATTTTCTTGAGGTTCCCATGCAAGTACATGAATAATGACAGTAGAAAGGCAATTTGAACTCAGTAACTGGTGATGACTGTAACCTACTAGAGTTGTTAAAATCCTCCAGTTCTCATCACTCTCATTGAGACACTTTTGGTGCTGATGAATTAATACACACATGACAGAGATGAGGCTCAGGGATGGGGGAGAGCATGACAATCTTTTTCCTATTTATTTTTCCACAGATAACATGAAAGCCCAGAACATGAGGGATTTGTGATTGCTGACGGTTAAAGTTGTTTGTCATCCTGAGATTAGACAGACATTTAAATATTAGCTTTCACAGTCACTATGCCAGATCCTTGAACTAGAAGCCCTGGCAATGTTTAGTAAGGAAGGGGTAATTTTCTCAATGGCCTTTACAGAGTTGCCTTGAAGAAAAACAGCACAGGGCCCTCTTTTGTTGGGTAGATAACTATTCATTTGGCTTTGAAAACTGATAAACTCACATGACTTATGGAGCCTCAGCAATGAATTCACCAGAATAATATACTTCTTTGGAATATGCATCAAACTGATTCTCTCCAGAAGAAATCTGGACTAAAACCTGACAAAATCTTAATGATTTGAGTTTTCCTCCCCCTTTCACCTTTCGCAAAATAATGATGGGCAATCTGTAGGATAAATACAAAGCGTGATGATGGGATGCATGTGGCCAACTATATTGCATTAACTTGTAATAACACGTTATGCAAAAGAGAAAAAAACCCAGAATTCAAACCAAACATGTATGGTTGATAATCATGTTGCTGGGCAAAAACAGACTTTCCCCTTAATGAATGAGTCTAGAGGATATATTTACTGGGCTATCAAAACAATCAGAAACATCATAAGGCATAACATTTGTTTGCCTTCTCAGGGAAACTAAGTGTGCAGGCTTATGGATCATTTAGATTACACTTTACTATTTTGATGTCCTTGCCATTTGTTCTTTTAAATTTGCAGCCTAAGGGGTACACTCGGCTATCCATGTGCATGTGTAAGTCCCATTAAGGCTAATAGAAATTTGGTGCCTGAATCCAAAGAAAAATCTACCTCTAGGATGGCATTTTGCAAGTGTAATACATAAGAAAAATAACTCCCAAATCCATTTCTCTTCATCCAGAGAGCATAAAACAATTATATTCATTATCAGTACCAGATAAAGTAGATGCTTCTGGAATTTTAGATCCATTTAGTAAAATTGCAATTTTATGTTTTTCTCACTCAAAATTGCTTCCCCCCCAAATTCTTTAGGTTGTCTTGAGCATTGAAGAACCTAGTGATGGATGGAAAACAAGAGAAATAGGAGTGGTGGAAGTTCATTTCTCAACACATTCTTCATTTATTTATATTCTATAGCATACGCACGATGTTTCAACCTTATTTCTATCAGATTCAAAATAAAATGCAAATGACACACGAAACAGCTTGACTACGTTTTCTTGTTTAAGGCACTATCTCGTGAGCTTTCCTTTGTATCTCAGTTTCTAACCACATAAGAAATGTTCAGGTAAGAGCCACTAGTCAAATGAGATGTTAATTTAAACAATCGTTACATCCCTCTGTTTATTTTGGTAGAAGGGGAAGATTGGTTTTTTGAGTTGCATTAAAACCCAGACAAAAACCAGTTTTTATCTTTATACATCTTTCAGAAAAAAAATTCTACCTCAAGAAATTTCTTTAACAAAGAGAACATTATTTCAGAGTCTAACATTTCTGTCTGCCGATTATCATTAGTCATAAGCTAGTCCTGCACTAAATGTCTAGTGAGCACAGATAATGTTCATTTTGTCTGGAAGACAGGTTGCCGCCTGTCAAGGAGAGATGGAATAAATGACAGGTTTTGACTCTGTGCCTTGCAGGCATATTAGGCTAAGAAATCGCCAACATGATGAAAAATTATTTTGTCAAAAATTTGTAGGTCACCCATCATTGTCTAATGTATTCTGTGATTAATTGCTAGCATAGATCAGCATTATGTCTTTCCAGTGAATCGCTTAATTGTTGCCTGCTTCATGCTCTTAATGTAATGATGAGGCATCTGCTCCTTTCACATGTGCTTTTAAATGCCAGCTTTTGCATCCAGGTTACAGGGTTGGTAATATTCAACGTAAAGAACTAGTTCAAATTAAAACTTTGGGACCGCCATCGTTGCTTGCTTTTTATGGGAGCGTGTGTGCGAGGCTGAGTGTTAGTGTTAATGTATGTAGATTTTATTTCTGATGAGTGATTATTTGACTGCTCATTTTACGAAGATTTATGGTGTGCTTTCTATCTCCTGACTGCAGTGCTACTCTTATCTTTAATAAAGGAGATGAGGACATTAATCAGCCATTGTCAGGGCTCCTGACTAAGACATTAAATGTACTGTATGGGATAGGTAAACACGCTCCAGATCCTTCTCTACTCCACTAGATCAGGCAAAAAACACTCATTATATTTATCATAATTTCACATCTGCTGTTTTTGAAGCAATGTACCATGAGGCCATAAACTGTATTACAACTGTGCATAAATTCAACTGATTTGTGGCTGGAGTAACTAATTCCTAAAGTACATTTTAGAAAAACAAGCAGTGAGCCCTGAAATTGCAATTCCATAAAGGCACTAAATTACTGACTGCAGAATCAAAAATTTGCTTGATGTGATTCTGCAGTGACCATTTTATAAAAAGTGACAGTGCGCCTGTGATTGAGTCAATAAAATAAGGACGAGTGAGCTGTACACTCAAACAAGATTAAAGAGAAAGGGAATGACAGAGGATAGACTCATGGTGTACAAGCAGAGGGAAACATAACATTTCCTCAGAATGGCTTTAGATGCAACTATTAATAGCAGCAACATTGATTTTTTCAGTCACCTTTTCCTTATTTGGGAGGCAAAAGAAAAAAAAATAACCTCTGTTATTCTTTTAAAAGTATAATCAGGAACATACTTAATATTTCAATGGACAGATTTAGAATTCCTTCTTTAATTCTGGCATTTACAATTGATCTTGATTTACCAAGATATTTTCTAAAACTATAATGGCTAATTCTTCATGGGTTATGCACTTGTCTCCCCCCTTTTAAGGGCATATATCTACGTCATCTCTTTGTTCAGGCGGCCAGCTGCATTTGGATAGGACACATGTGCGTGTGAGCTCCTGGAAGCAGGGCTGAATGTCTATCCTTAGATGTCCTTTTGCTTTTGCAAGTGCATTCCACCTGCACCTGAGCTGTGCATGAACTTGTGATAAAAGCAAGGAGTGATCCTTGGGATTGGACAAGTAAAACCTGAGAAGTCTTTGTTTTGAAGACAAAATTTGCTTGACACATTTTCTGATGAAAACCAAATGCAAACCTGATGCTCGAGCTTCTGAGTAGCCGGGTGAACCCACAGATGAACCTGCTAAGGGTGGTAGCCATTTTCAGCCTTTTGAAAGTAGGGTGTGATTTTGTGTTTTTTTATTCACTAGAGAAAGCAACTAAAGTAAAACAATAAATGGAACTGGGATATTTTTGCTTGGATTTCTCAAGATATCCATTGCCTTTCACCAGTTATCTGATGCATCTTAGCACTGAGATACTTTTATTTCATCTGATGATTATATATATGCATTCTTTATTTAATGTTCTGTGTTTGAAGACTCCTTCTCATTGCACTTGGGTGATTATTTGCAACTCAGGAAAAACTGGAGGGCATTTACACAGAACCTAGTTTCAAGGAATAGAATCCTATTTGATTTTATTTACAGAAAAATATATTTTACCATGTTTTATCCCCTTTTCTGGCCACAATTCTGGTCAACTTTTATAACTGCAAATCTAAAGCTGGCACATTGAGTATTGCTCTGTTTTTTACACAAAATATCAAGTCAGAAATGGTTGTATTCATAAGACGCATAGTTTCTGTCTAATGGTATCAATCTGTGTATCACAGAGCGTTTCTTTTCCTGACATTATTACTTTACTGAAATTAAGCTTGAAACAATCTGATGTCAGATACTGTATATCTACTTTTATTGCCAGTCTTTCTGAACCCACCATATTGCCAGGACTGCATCTCATTTTAGATGGGTTTAACCAGATATATATTCTCAAGTTTATTGAGAGTTGGATAGATTACATTTCCCATTCTCAAAGAGCAGGCTGGTCCTTTCAGTGCATTTTATAGAACAAATGTAAATTCCCATGCTGCCGTTGACAAAAATTCATGGTTCTTTTCTCAGTGTCAAAAATAAATCCAGCCTAGCATCGGAGATGAGTAAGTGCAGGATAGTGGAGCAGGCTTCAGTTCACCCTTTCTGATTTAGCAGCGGTTTCAATGTACTTGAAGAATCTGTAAAAGTTCAATTATTATGGTCTAGGCAAAGAGATTTGCTCACACAACAGAGGTACTGTACTTGAATTGTAAGGATTCAATGAAATGCAAAGCACTTTCTGAGCACAGCAAGCTCCTTTATCTCCCAGCTTCATTTCTTCCCTTCTTTTTCTCACTTATGTCTCTTAGATTAAATCTTTTTGAAGGCTTTCTCTATAGTTAAATAAAACGCAGCATAAAAAAAATTGCCAAATCACTCCATTAAAATGCAGTAAAAATTAGTCTTTTATTATGTTGGGGATTTATATATTTAGGAAGTCAAAGTCGTGCAAAGA
This sequence comes from Ochotona curzoniae, assembly GCF_017591425.1. Classification (NCBI taxonomy): domain Eukaryota; kingdom Metazoa; phylum Chordata; class Mammalia; order Lagomorpha; family Ochotonidae; genus Ochotona; species Ochotona curzoniae. Next base: position 46,312,325 of record NW_024467122.1, read on the forward strand.
AAAACTATCAAATTTACTAGCAGCTTCACTTGATCACTTTGTCAGAACTGCTTACATATGTACGTTTTAGAAGGAAAAGCAGAATTATATCAAAATGGTGTTTATAGCTAAATGTAAACCAAACACACTGAATCATGGAAAAAATGTTCTCTCAAATGCTATGCACTTTATCCATACAACAAATAGCTCAGATTGTGAACCGTTTTTGCTTAAATGCCAAGAGTTTATAGTTACAAACAAAAAGCATCTTTTTCCACATTTAACTGATATTGATATTTTCCTCATCGAAACAAAGGACTAACTCTAATTACCCATCAAACATTTGTATTGCTTATAGAAAAAAATCTTAAGTGTTACATGAAAAATAATACAGCCTACAATAAAAGTTAGTCCAGCTATGTCTGCTCTAAACACATTTCCTTTGCTATTTCATTTTGTTGCTTGAAAGTTGGAGCAATTAGGGGCTCTCAAGCAGAGGAATGTTGCTGTCTTTCTTAAGAAGGAAGGTCAAAGAAAGGTTTAGTCACCAATAGTTTAATGCAATCTCATTTGTATGTCCCAAGTAAGCATCATAAAGAATGTGGGATCTCATGGAATCTTAGGTTAAATCCCACATCCAGGTTCCACTGAGGTAAGGGCAGCCTTTGGTTAAAGAAGCAACATTTGGACAACTTCCCCCAGCCTCCACCACCTTTATGTTTTAAATATAAAATCTAATATATAGCTATGGTACATAATTTATATTTTCAATCACTTTTCTCCCATTTAATTAGTGTAGGTGCAAAATTAAAAAGAAAATACAGGGGCTGACATTGTAGCTTTGATGGTTAAGCTTTTACCCACAATCCTCATGAGCACTGCTTCAAGTCCCAATTGCTTCACCTCAAATCTAGTTCTCTGCTTATTTGCCAGGGAAAGCATCAGAAGATGGGTTCCTGCTACCCACATGGGAAACCCAGATGGAGTTTCAGGCTGCTAGAATTGGCCTGGCCCAGTGCAGCTTTCTCAGTTGTTTAGGGAGAAACAGCTGATGAAATTTTCACTGGCTTTCTTTTTCTCTATTTGTGTGTCTCTATATATTTTACTCTGCCTTTCAAAATAAACAAAGCTTTAATGAAATCTGCATATAAGAGTTATCTGTATTCCCATTATTAGAGCAGCTCAATTCACAATAGCCAAAATATAGACCCAAGCCAGATGTCCATCAACTGATGACTGGATAAGAAAAATGTGGTATAAAAACACAATGGAATACCACTGAGCCATAAAAAAATGAATGAAATTTGGGCCTGGCATGATAGCCTAGTGGCTAAATCCTTGCTTTGCACACCCAGGATCCCATATAGACACCAGTTCATATCCCAACTGTTCCACTTCACATCCAGCTCCCTGCTTGTGGCCTGGGAAAGTAGTCAAGGATGTCCCAAAACCTTGGGACCCTGCACTCAAATAGGAGACCTGGAAGAAGCTCCTGGCTTCAGATTGGCTCAGCTTTGGCTGTGTTGGCTGCTTGGGGAATGAACCAGTGGATGGAAGATCTTTCTCTCCGTATATTCTTCTCTCTGTATATCTGCCTTCCCAATAAAAATAAATTAAATAAATATTAAAACATTATTTTAGATGTAGTTGATAGGAGTACTCTTGAAAATCATTCAGCACACACTGTTATCAGCAAGACCTTTTTGCAAACTCTAATATATGAATATGTACTTATAAATATAATACAGGCCTCACTATATTGGTATATGCTTATTTAAACATATAGAATTAAGTACTTAAAATGAGTTAATATTAAAATTTCCTTTTAAATAATATTTATTCTCATCTACTTGAAAGGCAGAGCATCAAAGAGATAGACAGAATCTTTCATCCACTTGTTTGCTCACCAAATGTCTATAACAGCTAAGGCTGCTCCAGGCTTAAGTTGGGAGTGCAGAATTCCACCTGGGTCTCCTACATGGCTTACAAGGGACACCAGCATATGGGTCATCATCTGTTACTTCTCAAGATGCATTAACAGGAAGCTACAGTAGCAAGGACTTGAATCAGCATGACAGTCTTGGATGATGGCAACCTAGTGGTGGCTTAACTCTCTGAACACCAATACCTGCACCTGCAATATAACTGCTAAATAGTTTTAAATGCTATATTTCACATGTTAGCTGTTCACTTTTGATGTCCTGTTAATCATAATTGATTGTTCTATTATATAACAGCATCTCAGTAAGGCCCTATCTGGCAAACTTTTTTTTTTTTTAGGTTTATTTCTTTTTAAGTTATTTCATGATAGAGTTCCATAGGCTTAGGGATTTCCCTTACCTCCTCTCCAAAATCCTCTCCAGCCCCCTCCACTAATTTTCCCTATATTATTGCAATAGCATAGTTTTTAATAAACTGTCATAGGTCCATCATTCTGCTCTTTAAGGGGATTCTGACATTGTGTGTATGGACACTGGCAGACAGTCCAGCATACTAGTATCAAGATATACTTAACAATTAGAGATGCATACTGCATTGTTTCCTCACATCTGGATATGATAGTCTCTATTACACAGTTATTACACTTCCTCTTAAATGAAAAGCCACAAAACAAAATCAACAATAAGAATATGAAGAAAAATAATATGCTACTGAATGACTACTGCGTTGCTGCAGAAATGAAAAAGAAAATCAAGAACCTTCTTGAAGGAAATGATGCTACTGTATGACCTATGAGTCAGTGAAGAATTTAATATGAGAAAAATTACTGTTTTGAAGAAATGAAAATAAAAACACAAACACCCAAATCCATGTAATAGTTTCTGCTGATCTTTGTTGGTGAGATGTGTTTCCTATAGGCAAGAAATAGATGGATTTCGTTTTTGATCCAGGTTGTTAACCTATGATGTTTGATTGATGAGTTTAAGCCATTTACATTCAGGGTAAAACTGATAGACATTTATTTGGTTCTATCATTTCAGCAACAGGTTGTTCATTGTTTGATTTAATCTGCTGTTGTCATTCTACTGGGATGTCCTCCACATTTGCCTTTGGTTTTGGTAGGTGCTATTTCTTTTCTCTGTCAAGAGAATTTCTTTAAGTATCATTTGTAGGGCAGGTTTGGAATATGTGTATTCTTTGAGCTTTCTTTTACTGTGGAAGAATCTTATTTCATTTTCAAAGACAAAGGAAAGTTTTGCTGGGTATGTTACTCTGGGCTGAGTATTTTTTGCTTTCAGAATGTGGAATATGTCACTCCATTGTCATCTGGCCTGTAGGGTTTGCTGTGAAAGGTCAGCTGTGAGTCTGAGTACAGCTCCTCTATATATCAATTGATTCTTTTTACATGCACATTTAAGGATCTTTATGTTTGACCGAGATTGCTTTTGGTCAGCCCTATTGGGAGTTCTGTGCCCCTCCTGTATTTTGTTTCTCAATTCTTTCTCCAGGTAAGGAAAGCTTTTGTTTATTATTTCCTTGAATACATTTTAAGCCCAGCTTCTCTTACTGCACCTTTTGGAACTCCCATAACCTTTATATTTTGCCTGTAATAGTGTCTCTTATCTCTTGAATACTTTTCTTAGTTTGATCCAGTTTCACTTCCAGCTTTTTGATCATTTCCCCATTGTGACAAGATATATCTTCCAATTGTTGAGGCTACCCACTGGATTATTAATTTGCTCCATTGTGTCTTTCATTTCTAATAATTCTGCTTGATTTTGTTTCAGTATTGCCATTTCTTGTGTGACATATTTTTAAATTCCTTGAACTCCTATATGTGGTTCTTGATGTTGATATGAAGCTTTATAACAAAATTTTAAAGTCTTTGTCCCCTATTTCTTCAGTTAACTCTGAGGTTGGAAAAGACATTTGCTCCTTTGCAGGGGAGTCTTCAGAAATTTCAGTATGCCTCTTTTTCTTCTTTTTCTCTTGGTAATTGTGCTTCTGGTTAGCAGATTCTTCTCTTTATGGCAGGTTTATAAATTGTGTCATCCATAGGTCTGCAGTTCAATTTTACTTATTGCAGTTGGTATCCTTTTTGTAATCACTTGTGCCACTCTCTCCAGTGAGTTTCAGGTTTGTGCTCTTATGTTTGTCTTCCATCATGGCTTCCATAGGCTCAGCTCCTGGCTCACCAGTCTCCAGCTTCTGTGATCCCATGCTGTGGCAGTACCGTTGCCCGTACAACCTTTCTCCCACTTCAAGTTCAAGCAGTCTCCAGGACTAGGGAAACACCAGCTGTACTAAATAACTGGGTTGTTGGTGGTATTGATCTTGTCGGAACCTGCTGGCCATTACATCTGAGAGCAACCCAGATAAATTTTGGGCGGAACATATAGGATGCCAAAGTTGATACTATTTTCCCTGTGAGACCAGTACATGCACTGAACTGGAAGTGAGTTTCCTTCCAGCTTAGCGCATGCACAGATCACTGTTGTCCCTCAGTCCCACAGCCTTTTCCTCTGCACAAAATGGCACCCTATGTGTCACTGCTGGAATTCTGCCTCTGTTGGTCATTAGATCTTGGGGCTACTCAGACCTATTTTGGGTGGAACCTGTGGGATATGTTCTGTTTTCCCCATGGGATCACTGCAACACATTGAGCCAGAAATGAGTTCGTTCCCAGCTTAGTGCATATGTAGTCTGCTGTTGTCCTAGTCCTACAACATTTGTCTCGCTATACAAAATGGTGCCTGATATGGCACTAGTGGGGGGTCTGGGCTGTAAAATACACCCTGTTTTGCTCTACCTGCTTGAGTCTGCTGTTTTGTCTGCTCCTAGTTGTATAAAAAATCAGCAGGATAGGAAGTTCTTTGCCTGGATTCTTCTGAGCTCCTAGTGAATTTCCCTTCATACCTGGCTGCCAGTAGAGTTCTGAATGCCAGTGGAGCTTGGATCACCACTCACTGACTGCCACTGGGGTATCTGATCACTGCAACACTACACCACTGCCATGTGCTTCCCTGTTTTTGTCACTCTCTAGGTGCCTCTCTGCTGTGGGCCTGCCCTCTCCTATTTCCTGGAAGGTGCCCTCTCTGTTTCACTCTGGCCAATGATTCTCCATCTGTTTAAACTTGTCCTCTATTCCACCATCTTGATTTTACTGGCCATCATTTTAAAAATCATGAATCCAGGGTCTGATACTGAGGCTCAGAGGGGTAAGCCACAGCTTGCATTGCCAGCTTCCTGTATCATGGAGTGCCTGTTCAAGTCCTGGCTTCTCTGCTTCTGTTCCATTTCCCTGAATTAATGAACCTGGGAAAGTAGATTTTGGTTTAAGTATTTGGGCCCCTGTCACTCATGTGGGAGACTTGGATGCAGTTCTAGGCTCCTAGCTTCAGTCTGGCCTAGTCTTGGTGTTTACAGTCATTTGGTGAGGAAAAGGGGATGGAAGATCAGTATCAATTTCATTTATAGCTGAGAGATGGTTCCTAAAATTATCCTGTTGGCTATTTTTACCTTTAATTTTATTTGGCCCAAGAAGTATCCTTGGACCCCTGCTACCAATGTTGGAGACCCAAATGAAGCTCTTAGTTTCTGGTTTTGATCTGGCTCGCTCCTTGGCTGAGTGAACCAGTGGTTGGAAGAACTCTCTGTCCCCTTTTCTCTCACTTTCTGACCCCTCTCCACTCCTCTATCTCTGTATATATGCATGTGTGTGTGTTGGGGGGTGTCTTTGTGTCTCCTTGTCTCTGTAACCCTTTTAAGTTAAGTAAATAAATAAAGTATTAAGTGCAGAATAAGCTGATTTTATCTTAATAAAAATCACATCAGATGAATGTCATATTATTTCTCTTCCATTGCCTAGAGTATAATCTCAAATAGTTGGGGGAAAGGAGTCTTACTTTTAAAAGTGCTTGCCTTTATTTTTTATTCTTAAAGCATGTACTTTTTCTGTTGAAAAACAGATACTATACTATTCATCCCAGCTGAATGGTAAGCAGCTTACATTACCAGCCTCAACATTCAACAGAAGCAATGATGTTGGAAGGGCAGATTCTTAAAACTGGTACTTAGAGGAACCATCTATTTCAGTAGGAGATGACCTATTTGTAGTATATCCATTATATGGACTTTGTATGGAAGACAGAGTTAATTGACCTGATATTTATTGAAATAGTGTTCTAGAATCTCTTATAGATTCATGCCATGCCTATGCATAACCTTGCCGTTGATCCCTTAACCCAGCTTCAGAGAGGGATGTTTTTAATGACTTGAAAAAGTCCCTTGTCACTTTGAGACTCAATTATTCAATTTCGGAGACTCAATCTAATTGAATTATTTCAATAAGAAATAATGATTTTCATCTAAATTTTAATTTAATTCACTTCAGTGAATTATATTGAAGTTATTACAGTATCCTTCCTTTCAACTAGAGCAATAAAAGCGTCTCTATATCCACAAATTAGGACAAAATTCTTATACATGGCTAAATTCTTTGAAGTGGAAGGCATTTTCTTACCTACATTTTTTTTTCTCTGAGCACATATGTGTGCCATTTTGGTCCATATGTTGGCTAAGAACGAATATGTGAAGAAAAGAGGACCAATAGATTGAGTTTTGCATAAAGTAAGTCATGATATGTTAAGTACGTAACAGTACCTGGACAGTACAGAATTGAAGGATTCATTTCTTATATCCTGGCAACCAACACTGACCACTTGAGCTGTGTGCTAAAGTTGAGACTGTGCCTTTATCAAAGTAAAGAACCAGTAATACAGGGTCCTATTACTCAGATAGAATCATTGTCAACTCTTAACCTTTGTTCTGAAAACGTCTGCTAAAATATTAAACATCACCAATTCAAAGGGAAAAGGGCAAATAAAATCCTAATAGTCCTGATTTCCATAATGATGTGTAAGATTATATTTATGCTATGTGATTTATTTTCGTATTGTGATGCAAGGTACTTGCAGAAACTGGAGTTAAATTTTAAAAGAAAAAAAAACATTAATCAGATGCTAATTAGCATGTAGCAGTAAATGTTACAGAATGAGACAGGAAGCCCTTCTCTTTACAAATGACTCATTCCATTTCTCCTGTATTGTCAAATATTTAACCATTTTTCTCTCCCTCTGAATCAGTTCTTTGCTGTGCAGCCTGCAAAATATAATAACTTCTAAGCAGTGTGTAAAACAAAGTGCTCAATTCACTTTATTAAAATATCCAATAATAATTGATTTAAAGGCAATAAAATGTGTTCATTAGAGGGTTTATATTCAAGAAATATTGAAAGTATACCTAAAACTGTCACTTTTATTGTGAATGAACAGGATAATATAATTTGAAAAGAGTGTGATCGTACCAAAGATTTGTCCTGCAGCATTATCTGATAGCTCGTAAAGTGCTGAAATTTAATATGATGCTTTCAGTCAGTTTAATTGAAATTTAATTGCCACTTTGGGCAGAAGGTTTAGATCTGATCAATAAAATATTAAAGATTTTGTGCTTTCGCTTGGAACAGCTCCTTTAGTGATGCATCAACAGGACCCTATATTTTCAGAAATATTTGTTTGTTATAGTTCACACAGCACTCAATATCACTGTCTAATCGGAAAGTTATAATGTGCTGTGAAGACAAACAGTGGAAATAATAAAGTAATAGTTGATCTATTTAATTACAACATGATGAAAGAAATAATGGTCACCTTCAGATTCATGAGAAAGGCATTAATGTAAAAGAGCAATAAATATTTTGAAATGTCAAACCTCAGAAAGACAGAGTCCAACTTGAGTTGGGTTGTAAATCAGACTAAGGGAAGGACCTTGCAAAAAAGATGGTTCTTTGGTATTTTAGAAATAATTACTAATACAAAAAGGGTAATGATGAAACTATAAATTATGTTAAAAAGGGCCATTAGAGGAGGATTAGTTTATAAAGCTGAGAGATGGTTCTTAAAATTGTCCTGCTGGTTATTTCTACCTTTCATTTTATTCAGGAAACTTCTGCTCAATTATCTGATTATTAATAAAATAATTGATCACAATTTTACAGTTTAAACACTAATGTCAACTTAAATCTCTTTTCAGGACTCCCATGTGATTCCCATATTGCTTTTATTTAGGAAAGGGGAGCATTGGTGGGTTCTTAAAATAAATGGGCAGTGAAGTGGAGAGTGATGTTAAGCTAAATTATGGTCCTACCAATATGTTCCAAAACTGTAATTTCTTTGAAATCACATTATTCCAAAGATATTTATGATATTCCTTTTAAAAATCATATCAGATTTTTAAAGAATGTTTTACTTACATTTTTTGAAAGGCAGATTTTACAAAGAGAGAAAGAAAGACAGAGAGATCTTCTATCTATTGGTTTACCCCCGAAAAGGCCACAACAGCCAGAGGTGAGCTTCTTCTGAATCTCCCATGTGAGTACATGGTCCCAAGGCCTTGGGTCTTCCTCTACTGTTTTTCCAGTTCACAGACAGAGAACTGGATTATAAGAGGAGCAGCCAGGCCATGAATTGGTGTCCACATAGGATACTGGTGCTTCAGGAGGAAGATAAGCATGGTATGTCAACAGCCAGCCTCATCTCTTTTTTTTTTTTAAATTTCTGGAGCTTTAATCTTTTTCTAAGGATTTGTGGTATAGTGCTTTTCTCAGTAAACCCTTATTACTTTTAAAACTTGACATTATCTCCATGCTCAAGAAAAAAACTTCTGGAAGGTAAAATGTAGATCACAAGTAGAAGACAGTTTTAAACAAAAGGTAGACTTTTCTTACATTGATTCAGAAGGAAAGATAGACTATATGAATATAGAGGAACATAGGTTGGAATTAACTGTACAAACCTACAGAGTACTTCTGATTGCACCTATCTTTAAAAATGTTTATTTGTTTATCTGAAGGGCAGAGTTATGCAGATAGGGACACACACACACACACACACACACACACACACACACACACACACAATGAGAGAGAAAGGAAGAGAGAGAAAGAGAGAGAGAATCTTCAATCTGCAGGTCAACTCCCCAAATGGTATGGTGGCTGGAACTGAGCCTGACCTTAGCAGGAACTGGAACTCCATTCAGTTCTTACGTGTTGGAGGCAGGGTTCCATGCTCTTGGGTCATCTTTCACTATCTTTGCAGACACACCAGCAGGAAGCTGAATTAGAAATAGAGAAGCTTGTACTCTAAACAGCCCACAGGATGATGGCATTATAGTTGATGGCTTAACCTGCTGCATTACAACACTGGCCCTATCATCCTGTATTATTGAGTGTCAATTTAAGATTTATAATAATAAATGAAGGGAGTTCATTGAATGTGGATTTTCTTTTAGTAATGACCAATGGTTAATAGACATCAAGTTAATTAGAAATTATACATTACCAGATAAGTGAAATAGAGGGGGATGTCAAAGTGTGTCAAGCATGTTCACAATGGGATGAATACAGTGGCCATGTAACCTGACTGGATTGCGAGGTAACTGAGAAGGTCAGTGCGAAGAGAGAGATAACAAAATTAATACAGACAATTCTCAGGTCATAAAATTACTAGAATATTGGCATGAGTGAGCTGAAGTGATAAATAAAAGCAGAAGGTGATTTCCAGAGAGTATGCTTAAATGTGACATTTGAAGCTAATGCCAATAGTGGGAATAATGAGGTCCTTGGTATTGCCATTTTTCAGGGACTGAATGGTAGGAGAGATTGTTGGAGTCTAAGAGATCAACAAATTGAGAGAACATGTTATTGGGTGTCTTCATGGCTTGAATTTATACAAACATGTTTGATGAGACAATATGGCCCTAAATGTCAGCAGTAGCCATGAAGTAGGGGGAAAATTAGACGCTTAGTTGAAGAGGTGGAGTTGGAAATGTCTGATCACAAGAGGTGGAGTAGTTTTGAAGGACAGGGAATTTGGCAACAGCAAAAGGACAAGGGAGATGCGTACCAAGGAACATAGAAGAAAATTCTTCTATAGGAGAAAATTCATTATTTGTAGAGGACTATGAGGAAGCAATGACTTTAGAAGAGTTTCAGGTTTTGATGAGATCAAGAACAAAGAGGACATCCAGAGAAGACATCACAGATGTGAGGAAGTTTGGTAGATGACGGTCTCTAAAATGCTGAGTGGGAAAGTTTAGCTGTATAGAAAGGGGTAAGACAAGAGGCTTTTGGGACTTCGTTTTCATTTTTTCACTCATGTGTTGCTTATTTAGTAGTGTGTTTTTTGCTGTAAATTTTTTGTTGCAACTTCACACCTATGCTATTGACTTAGTTTCATGGCTTCCCATTTAAAGCAATGTGTAGTGATGGTGTGACAGAGACTACCATATCTAGATGTGAAGGTACAATGCAACAGGTTACTTCCAAATCAAAGATAGATTCCCAATGAAACTGTTGGACGTATCTAGACAATGGGATGCTGGACTGTGACACTGTCTGCACTAGTAATATTAGGGCACACTTAATAACAGACTGATGGATTTATGACTGCTTTTGAAGGAAATATACTATTGTATTAACATGGGGAAAATCAGTTGGGGGAGTGGAAATCTGAGGAGGGGGTAGGGAAATTCCAGATCCTGTGAAATTGTACCATAAAATTAAAAAATAACAAAGGAGTAAGAGAGACAGCCAGTTTATAGAAGAATATAGCTTTACAAGTGTGTTCACCCATGTGATTATGACTGGTGTGGGAGGCTTAGACTCTGATGGTGACTAAGGAGAAAAGGAGAGGAGGGCTGTGAGATAGAAATCTGCTCCTGGGATTCGGAGTGACATCCAATGAAGAATTACAGCACTTACTCATGATGAGGGTTTGGTGGTGTTCAGGCAGTTTCAAGCCAAAGTAGTGGAGGAGGTCAAAGAATTCAGCCACATGACAGAGACAAATGCATTGAAACCATCATCAATTGATGTTCTTGGGAACTAATGTGTCCCTATTTGCTATTCCTTACACAGCCTGATCATATTAATTTTAAATAACTCACATGGTGTAAAGTGAAGTACAGAAGTCTTGGATTCAGAGATCTGGTTTAACATTCTGAAGAAATTAAGTACTGTTAGTTAATTATGTTGGTGTCACTGCTGTCATCTATTATATGAAAATAGTTTGTTATCTATAAATACTCAGGATTTCTTTCTGGAACATAGAAGGCTACTGCAAAACGTTAAGACTCCTTCTTTCTGTCGACACAGAACATGTTTAAATATCATGTCTTGATTTTCACAAATAGGTAATGTGCACTAAATTTGGAATTGGCTATCTGACACATGGCCCTCAACTTACAGAACTCTATGGGACTCGTAGTTTATGTCTGGAGAATCCTTTTACTGACAGTAAGATGCCCATTGAAGTTGTTGAGTTTGTTCTGTTTATTAATTTCATTTCTTTCATATGTGGTCACTGATTACAATCACCCTAGAACATTCTGCATAGTAATTTGAGGTAGGTTAATACTGAAGAATTCTTAAACTTCAGGTGTAGCTATAAACACCGTGATTCTGGCTAGTGGCACAGACAGCTTCTTGAATTCAAGGGATTTAGGTTAAGGCAAAGATGAAATTAGGAAATAAACATCAAACATGCAAGTGGAAATGGCACATGTTTAAAATTATTGACTAGATGCAAGTAGTATAATGTTTTTCTCTACGCATCTGAGTTCACCAGGTTATCTCCCCCTTTTTTCTCATCTACTTCTTAAGTTTAGCCACCCTGGAAAAATACCTGATAAACCACAAATCAATTCCATTTTAACAATGGGTGATCATCTGATTCATAGCTTTGTACTAGCCGTTAAGGAACAGACCAATAAAAGTTAGCAAGAGATATGATCTCAACTTGAAGAAGTTTACAGTCTAGTGACCTGATAACTGAATAATTTCCACTCTGGTCACAGTCCATAAATATTGAAAACCCACAGCAACAAGTGTGTAATTGAAAAGGGACTGCTCTTGTCTGCTCCCAGGACTCAAAAATCCAGAGAGGTAGGACAAAGAAACAGAAATATTCTAAAACATTCTTGGAGATTGAACTAGATGTGAGAAGGGTTTGCTGGGGACAGAATGGACAATAATGTCGCCTGTCATTCTTAACAATAATATTTCTCTCTGTGCCTGTGTGTATGTGTTTTACTCGTTTGACTTTTGGCTCCACAAAACAACTCTGTAAATACATCATTATGTTGATAAGGTTACTTATTATACTACTCAGAGCTTTGCTTGTATGAATTTTATAATTTCTATATGATACTTATATTCAGATTAGATGGACTGACTTATGGGAATTGGCTCATTTTACTTTATGGATTATGAAAATTTTAAGATTGGCCAAGTTTGCTTTATTCCAGTTAGCTGCAAGAAAACTTAGATTAAAATTTATGATCCATCTCTAAACAAGGATATAGCCTCTATAATACTTTGTAGGTAACTTCCTTCATCAAAAAGCCAACATGTTAATAAATAAATCAGCCATTCAATCAATCATCTTCATAAACAGGAGACTGATTCAAAGATGGAATTTGTGCATAATAAGCCTTTTGGACCTTCCTAGACACTTGTTAAATTTCTAGGTTTAATTTAGAGCTCAGATACCTGTCTGAATTCCTTAAGTCCAGTCCTTTGGTAATTTGAGAATTTTCCAATTAATGCAATTGCTATTTCTCCTTTTGTCCTCAGAAGCACATCTTATTTAGGATTTGAATTTGCAGAAAGCTTTCTTTCTAATGGACAGTTGGGCATCTGGGATTTAAATTTGAAGTTCTGAATGATTTGTCTCTAATATTCATGTATTTGTTTAAGAGTACACTCAAGGACACCCTCTTAATCCAGTTTTTGATGGTTGAATCAAAAATCTTTTTTAAAATAAAAAAGTTTGTAAGATTCTAACATTAAATAAATACTAGAAAATATACCAAAATCCTCCTAGAAATAAGAGAAACTATTACTGATTCTACCACAGAAAAAACAGTTAATACTAGTACACTGAAGCCCATTTTACTTTTATTTTGGTTAGCTGTTTTTTTAGCTTTAGTTGTATCCTGAGATTAGTTGCTACAATACTGTACATATATTCATTATGTAATAAAATGGTACAATATTTGAAATGCAAATTCTTCAATGAGGCTGCCTTATTCATTGCTAGCTTCTTACTACATATGGTTGACCTTAGGCAAGTTATTCTAGGCACTCGTTTTCTTGTTTGTAAGATGAAGACATTACTGTCTACCTCACTGAGTTATTCTGAGAATTATATTAAGTTACTGCATATTAAATACAAAGAACAGAGACTGGTGGAAATAAAATGCACAGTAAGTTTTACCTGATATTAATTTAAGTATTCATATAGATTAGAGGGATTTTCCTGGAAGTTTATATATTTAAAGTTTTATTATAAGGGTCATATGGATTTGTTTTTAAAATGTAGAAATACAATCAAGATGGCAACAGTAATTACAACTAATAATTAAAACACCTAGCCACGGCTACAATTAAGAGTTTTGCTATGTCCCTCTGACAATGTTTTTATACTGGAGAGTGGTTATTTTATGGAACCCTGGGGAAGGTTCTAAAAATAGTTATAATTATCCTGGGTGTATAATGAAAATGCTTCATTGTGCTAGTGATGTGAAATGCATCATACAGGTTAGTAGTCACTGACATGCTTGACACTGCTGAATGATTTTGGCATTTTAGAGAACATTTAGGGGTAAACTTCAGTTTTCTTTTTTTGATAAATTCTAGTAAGACAGTTACTTCAAGAGTTTAGTAATGGACAATGAATGTCTCATAATTTCTTCGTGGATTTTCTTTAAGAATATTATGTTCTTACGTGACATTCATTTAGTGTAGCTTAGATGTAGGAATTTCCTTTTTGGGGCTTGGGACATTACTCTGATAAAATAGAAGTAAGAAAACAGTGTGTTTCTAATTGTATTGTGACACACAACATCAGTTATGCCACACCATGTTGTGACATAAATCACATTTTGCATTTTGTATTTTTTTATGGATCTATAGAATTGGTTCATTTTGGAAGACTCTGACTTGTGTCTGGATCACAACAACCCGTGAAATTGCTACATGCAGCTTTTTTTTTTTTTTTTGTCTTTTCTGAAGGATTAGTGAAATGGAACTTAGGTACTGGGACATCAATTTTTTACAAATAATTCACTAAGTATAGCAAAAAAGGGATACAGAAAAAAGAGATGTTAGGAAATTTTGATCTGTGTTTAACCAAACTCCACTAATTACAATCAGAAGGTGGGACACAGTATTCACTTCTTTGTGCTTCATTTTCCCATCTAGACAGAATAGTAATAATAACATCTAACTTGTAGGATTTTCACGATAATTACACTAGGTGGTATGTGCTGCAAGTTTAGAGGCATTCTGTGATTACTGCTGCTGTTTTCATGAGAGGCTGGGATTTCTCACGGGTGGTAGAGCAGTCAAGGTGCTCTGTGGCTATGTTGGTCTGGTGCACTGATAGCTCCTGCAAAGCTCAGACTGACCAGTATGTCGCTTTAGGAGGCATGTGCATGCAGTCTGAGCAAAGGATGGAGAGGGATGACATGGGAATCACTGTCTCCTAGTGTGAACAACAATGAGAAACTTCAGGATATCTAAAAGTACACTGGTGTTAGCATCAGCGCAATTTCCTCTATGAAAGAATAAACATCTTTAAACTCATTCAACTCCTCCTGTCTCATGAGACTTAGTAACTTACTATTTCTTATTTATCTCCCTTTGACCCATATATTTACTCGTATCTTCTAATACTCTATTCCTCGGGGTGCTGCTGCAGTACTATTGCTAGATCTTAAAAAGCAGCTCTTACACATTTTGGCTACAGAAGGGTAAGCTTAAGTAGCGTAATTCTAAATTAGGAAAAGGGACAATATGTATTGGAGGGAATAAGTAGTGAAAATTCCTTTTTTTTTCTTTCTGCTGATTTGATTCAAGACTAAATCTAAGTTTCCTCATTTCTAAGACAAGATTATTTCTCCACCTTGTTATCTCTGAGGAATGTGGGGAATTTGAATGGTGACTGGTTTGATCTTAGTAGCGAGAAAAGAATAAATTGCTCACTTAATAAATTGCCAGGCCACTTGGGTACTATTTAGTAGATTACCTTCTCCAGAGCACTAAATGATAGTAAATGGTAAATGGCAGTAACTGCAAGAGTTAATGCAGCTTTGATCTCTTGAACTGAGACTCTGCAGTTTCCTTAGAATGAGATGAAATTATTTTTCCCTTTTATCTGAGGCTCAGTAAACTCTCAAAAAAGAGACAAAATTACCTCTTTTCTTTCTGTCTTTCATGACCATTAGAAAAAGAGGACTTTATAACTCTCCTTATACAAAAATACACACTAAAAGTGGCCATTAGGAGCCCCATCAAGAATTCTTTAAAAAGTTTTTTTTTTTATCACTCAATTAATTAAAAATATTGAGTACTGACTGTGTGTAAAGTGCAGGAAGCAAAGAAGATGCATGTCTCCCATCCAAGCACTAACCAGGCCTGGCCCTGCTTAGCTTCTGAGATCAGATGAGATTGGGCACGTTCAGAGTGGTATGGCCATAGACAGAAGATGCATGTCCAAGAGTCTCTGCTCTTTAGGTGCAACGAGGACAAAAAATACTTTCTCAAGGTTTTTGATCTGATATTCCTTTTACAAAGTCAGACACAGTACCAGCTAGCATCATAAAACCTATTGCTGGTAACACCCCTGACAGAACGAACGTAGGACTGCAGCAGAGAACTTGAAGTAGGAGGAAAAAAAGCTTGAATGAAGATTCTTCTCTAGCCAGGAGCTGCTTATAGGCAGGAATAATATAAAAGGTAGCTGTTCACTTGGTGGAAAGTCTGTCACAGCATTTCGTTATGTAGTAGGCTGTTCTTGGGAGGCAGGAGGCCCAGGGCAACTCTCCTCAGTGCATTACTACAAAGTATGCCATAGCTCCAGCTGAGGCAGTTATGTCATTACAACTACACCAGAAGCCCTTGTCGGGACCATGTGTCAGATTCCATCTGGATGTAAAGGATGCATTTCCCAGACTAAGGACATGATTCTTTACCAGTGTTGCAAAAGAGACTTTCATGGACTCTGTGAGAGATTCTCCGACCACAGCTACTATCAAGGACTGGCAAGGCAGACAGGTCAACTGCTTAAGGAAATCCCTTATTCCAATACATTCTCGCAGTCTAGCTGATTCAGAGCTGCTTTTAGAGGGTACAGGACACTGCCTGGCAAACATTGTCCACCTAATTTTAAAAGTAATATATGCACATGATAGAAAAAATGAGTACTCCAATAGGGGCCCATAAATAAACCCATATTTAAAAAAAATCTAAAACCCTTTACTATCCTTAACATTTGGCATATCCATCCCTTTTATTTCCTAAATTGGAATCATATTGTATATTTCATTTTTCAGTCTGCATTTATTCACTTAATATCACATTGAACACATTTTCCCATGTT
The DNA here is from genome assembly GCF_017591425.1 of Ochotona curzoniae. Taxonomy (NCBI): domain Eukaryota; kingdom Metazoa; phylum Chordata; class Mammalia; order Lagomorpha; family Ochotonidae; genus Ochotona; species Ochotona curzoniae. The sequence continues at coordinate 46,328,743 of NW_024467122.1, forward strand.
AATTAAATATTCTTTGAAGACATTGTTTTATATTACTGCCTATTTTTTCCTCTTATTGGGCACTCAGGGCTTTAGCTTTCCTGTAAATACATGGTTCTTCAAGCAACATATTTGTTTGTTGGAGCCTTTGTCTAGTGTTTCTTTACAGGCTCAGAAATGCTGTTACCAGTCAAAGGGTGTAATTTTTCATGGCTTTTGCTTTATTTTGCTGAATTGTTTTCTGTAAAGATTTCATAATTCTGCATCCATCTGCAGGCCTTTAAGGAACTGTATGATGACTGGCACTGGATTTAAGTGAGTTGGATCCATAAAAACATCACACAATTTATTATCCCTTGGCTTTTCAGAGTTTAGTAGAAATGAAAACTCACCCTATCCAGAAGTAGTTGGGCATCACAGATAATTATACATTTTAGTCTTTAATTAACAATTGCCTAGAAGTTTTAGAAACATTAAATTTTATAACACTCCCAAACATTCACATATATAGTCTGAAAATCTTTGTATCTATTCATTTGATTGTGTTTTTCTCAATCCAAGATTAAGAATAAAAACATTATGGTTAACCCTACTACTTATATATTCATTTGCTGATAGACAGGAAAATAATATTAATGTAATTGCAAGCATATCAAATGAATATCGTACTATTGCACTTAATATTTTATACTACCATCAGTGCATCATACATATTTTTATCTAATTTCAATTCCATGTATTGAGAATGCTTTTCCAATGTCAAGTTTTCATTTAATTTTTAATGATTGCATAGTAACTATTTGAGGTTATGCCAAAATTTATTCAAATACCCCCAACTGTCAAACATTTAAGCCATTTCAGTTTTATAATATTACAAACACCAACATCCCTACAGCTAAGCTTTCCACAAGCCTTTAATTATTAAACTCACAGTAGTGCAATTTCTAGGTCAAATTGCATGCATAATTTCAAAGTATTTGAATATGACTGAAAGACAAGTAGAAACAAACAGAAAGGTTCTTCTAAGATATCTTTCCACAAGTGAAGATGAGGGCATTTCATGAGCCAGGCTAACACAGCACATTACATAACATACAACGTAACCATTTATTTATTATTTTGTCTTCCTATATCTTGTCAGTTTTTCTATTGCTATGCTAGCAAATTATCACAAACTCAGGGACTTAAACAAGCACACACACTTATTATCCTACAAGTCATTATCTTGTATGTGAGAAGTCTTATGTGGCCCCAGTAGGCTAAAAACACAGGTGTCTGCTGAGCTATGTCCTTTTCTGGATGCTGTAGCAGGATTTGTTTCCTTGCCTTTTCACAGCCTCTAGACATCACTTGCATTCTTTGGATTGTGCTCCCCGCCTTCCCTTCATCATAACTTCAAAAGTTCCAAAGGCAAGTCGTGTTCTCACATTGCAGCACTGCTATCTAGTGTTTCCCTCATCTACTTTGAGGACCCTGTGGTTACCCTGAGCCTACTCGGAGATCTAGGATGATCTCCACAGTTCAAAGTGTGCAACTTCATCACACCTGGAAAGACTCCTTTGTCATGGCAGGTGATACAGCTCTAATTTAGAGGGACTGGGTTGTATAGAATTTTTGGGAAACTGTTATTGTGCTTTCCACATTATTCCTCTCATTACTCATATCCTTGACTGTCCTTTACTTACAAATTTCCATTTTTAAAATTCTTTTCAATGTGAATCCAAAGCTGAACTTTTTGCTTCAGACATTAACATTTATTAATCCAGGTTTCAATCATTAAGGTGATTCTCCCTCCAGCATTTGCTAAGGAGTATGATATTTTAAGATGACAAAGACAGTTATTTTATTTGTTCCTTAACTTTGAAGCTTCTCCCCTCCAAGGGTACATTTTTCATTCGAGAGCCCTAGAAACTGGTGTCACTTTCTCTCTCTACTGATAACACAGGATTAAAATTGTTGCACCAAATAGTCTTCTATTTCCCCCCCTCTCCCTAATTTATCATAGACAGATATTCTACCAGAAGTTGGGGAAAAAGATTTCCAGCTGATGGGCAGCACCTCTACCTTGCAGAAGATTCATTGCCTTGCACGTTTTGAATCTGCTGACAAGAAACTTGCAGCAGAAGTAATCAGAGCCCTTGCAAGATTGATTTTTGTCCCTTGCTGGCATATGGCACAAAGGGTGGAAAGGCTCTCATCTCTCAAACTAATCTTAACTATTTAGAAGCCATTATTGCAGGATTACAAATCATCAGAATACCCTCTTTTTTTCTAACAACATTATTTATTAGCAAGACCTTCAAATTAGTCTTGTGTGTTGGCTTACACTATTCTTAAAATCAAGCCTGAAATAAGTTTCATCTGAAAAGCACTGCAGTTTAACACCAGCACTTTAATTGCACAAATGTTAAGCCAAATTCCATTTCCAGTTCACATCTTAAAAATAATTCAAACCAAAATGCAAATCGATTCTTGTCTTCAGTTTGTAAGAAATGCTTAAAGTCAACTTGTCATGAAGAAGAAATTGAATCTATTACCTGTACTCATCGAAAAAGGAAGATGAACGGAAAGGAGAATAGCAAGATTTATCTGATGTTTGGCTGATATATGGTTATATAAAATCTTAAGTAATACTGATAATGTCACACAATATTGCAACATATATTTCCAGTTGAACATTGTAAGACAATAAGGCATAAATGGAAATTAAAGGGAAAAATCTGAATGGTTGTCAGGGAACACTTTTTCATTCAGAGAATCATAAACATATGGAATGGTGTGTCAGGCAAAGTTTCTGAGAAGAGAATATTGGAGTAATTACAAAATAGATTTATAGTTCAAGGACCGGAGTGCATGCAATAGGAAAGAGCTTTGAGTCAAATGATTTTTAACCACTACCCCCAAAGAAGCACCTCATGAAAATGTATTTTCTAAGTATTATATAAAACTGTGAAGCACCAGAAAGACAGAAATGTTTAATGCTTTTTAAAAAAGTTACTTTAAAAAGATGACAAAAAAAGAAATAAGGAAGAGATAATACAAAGACTGGCAGGAGAATCACCGAGTCGATATGAGGCAGCACTTAACGAAAATTGTTTAAATGAAATTGATTCATTAATTCAATTTCACAAGTCCTGATTAAAGGCTGAAAACTTGGTCAAAGTCACATTAAGGACTTTCAAGGCATGGTGAGTGATATTTTTAGCATACTCTATTTGCTACATAAGTCTTTTACCAAAGATTCTTTGTCTTTAAACGTAAATTTGGCCCATCTTAGGACCCTGTCTAATGCCTTCTCAAAAAAAAAATTATTGCTATCATCATACCAAAATACTAGCTATTCACAAACTCAGCATATGCAGCTCACTCTAATATTTCCTTATTCTAAATGTTTTCTACCTCCCAAAGTCATACCCTTTCAAATCCTTTCTAATCAGTACTATATGCTGTTCATAGATTAAGTTTCAGAACTGTGTCATTTTCCACTTGGCACCCATTGCATATTTGTATAGATTGAATCTTTGTATCTCTCTCGTGAGTCTAGGTCAGGGAGAATGTCTCAGTCATAAGGGATCACAAGTATGTAATATGGAGGAAGCCTGCTGGTCAAATGAATGGCAAAATCACTGAATATTGGAACATCTGGAATGAACCTCTGTGATGCCAGAATGACATTGGTATTTGCAGACCAGCAGATATTATTCCTAATTTGTTCACATCATTTTATTGCAGTCTAATTGTATGTTAAATGTTATTTGAAATAATTGATCTATCACATAGAGTTGTAAATATTGTTAAAACTATGCCATATAAAAAGTCATGCTTGAGTAAAATTTGATACAATAGAGCTTGGTGCAGTCACCTCATGGCTAAAGTCTTTGCCTTGCATATGTTGGGATCAAATATGAGCACTGGTTTGTGTCCTGGCAGCCCAGCTTCCCAGCCAGCTCCCTGCTTGTGGCCTGGGGAAGCAGTAGAGGATGGTCCAAAGCCTTGGGAGCCTGCACCCACGTGGGAAACCCAGAGGAAGCTCCTGGCTTCTGGCTTCTGACTTCAGTCCCACTCGGCTCCAGCTGTTGTGGCCATTTGGGGAGTGAACAGCAGAAGGAGGACCTCTCTGTCTTTCCTCCTCTCTTTATATCTTTCTAATAAAAGTTAACAAATCTTTTTAAAAATGATATAATGTAAAACATTATGCATAGTGAGATAAGGCAGTCCAAACACAAACGTCATGTTTCCTCTAATGTATGGTAGTTAATACAGAATACACACAAATACATACGAGTGGAAATGGGCATCTTGAGCTTTTCTTGTTTTTAGCTCCTAATTAACTCCTCTGAAAGTGTATCTTTCTAAATTTCACAAGTTGAATATTATAGGTAGTAGTGTATTAAGTCTGTGATTGTAGAATGGACTGAAAGTATAATTTTGCAAAAGCTAAGAAAAAAGAAAGGAAGGACGGGAAAAGCGGAGGGAAAAAGTATCGTTGTCTTCTTATACGTGTACCTTTGAAATACATAAACTCTGTTTTGTTTATATTAATAAAAACTTTTCAGAAAAAAATGTCATGCGTGGTTGGAGGGGGATGGGTTACAGGGTGGTGGCATAGTAGGCTAATCCTCTGTGGCACCAGCATCCCATATGGGCTCTAGGTTGTGACCTGGCTGCTCTACTTCCAATCCAGCTCGCTGCTTATGACCCGAGAAGGCACAGAGGACGGCCCAAATCCTTGGACCCTCGCACTCATGTGAGAGACAGTAGGTGATGGTTCCAGTGACTGGTTCTCTGCAACTAATCAGGGACACCTGAATTGCATTCTTGGATGCCAGTGTCAGCCCACAGAGGTGCCAGTTTGAGGCCTGGCTTCTCCAATCCCATTCCAGTTCCCTGCTAATGTGTCTTGGAAAGCAGAGCAAAGTGGCCATAGGTCTTGGGCCCCTGTACAAATGTGGCAGACCCCGAGGAAGCTTCAGGCTCCTGGCGTTTGACTGGCCCAGCTCCAGCTGTTGCAGCCATTTGTGTAGTAAACTAATGGATAAAAGCTCTCTCTGTATTCCTCCTTCCAGTTCTTTAACTTTGTCGTTCAAACAAAAATAAACTTAAAAAATATAAAACTCTTACTCACACTGACAAATCATTGACCATAATGATTTATACTCATTTATAAATATAGAAAATGAGACTAACTAGAGTAGACAGAAGATTAGGTAAGGCTTGGAATGACAAGTATCAGACTGTAGTCTTTGCATTTTCCAAACTTGGGCTTGTTACTACCTTGGAAATATGTTTATAACTCTACATGTTTTTCACCAAATGAAAAAGTTGTGACAAACAGAAAAGTTAAGATGTGAAAAGTTCAGTGCTGCTGGGGTGAAAGAACCTCCCCCCCCCCCCCCAAAAAAAAAACCCAAGAGTTTTAAGTAACAAAAGGAAAAAGATCGTACAGGCAACGCAAATGATTTCCTCTTATGTCACACTAACCAGAAACTCAGTCTCTTGTATATTAAAGGAATCTAAAAGATTAAAGATAATTTGAACAGTCTTGGAAACATAGTATTTTTTTTTAGTAGTGACTGCCTAATAATTCTTCCTCCTGCTTTGACCAGCGAGAATTGATACTCAAAAACAGGAAGCAGCAAACAAGTACGTATATATTTACCCTCCATCAAAATACTCCAAATACATGTGAATGGATAAATTGGCAAATTAGCATACGTGTTACTTGATGGACATGAAAAGGAATGGAATATTGCTATTTGCTACAATGTTGATATAGTTCACAACCATTTTCCGGAATGGGTCAATCCATAGATAGCAGATGCGGAGTAGAAGGTGAGGAGTAAATGCTTAATGGCTATGGATTCCTTTTTGGAACAGTGAAAATTCTTTGTAGCTAGTTGAAAATTGAAGTTGCCTCAACATATCTACGTGCTATGTGCTGCCAAGTTACTCATTGCAATATGACACAACTCACATAACTTCATTTTAAAAACAACGTAAGTTAAGCTTTGATAATTAGGGTTGGCTAAGTGTTAAATGCTGATATTGTAGGGTAGAGGAAGACTCAGTTGTAGTAACTGTATTTTGTAAGGAAGAAGCCTTACTTCCACTTCAGGAAAAAGTTTGACTCTGCAAACAGTGTTTTCAACTTTTTTTTTTTTTTATTCCTGTGATTTTGGAAAAGGTCAGGTAACCCATTACATTCACTTTACCTATGGTAATTCAATGATTTGGCTAGGCTGAATCATGCTTCCTAAAATCCCTTTCTGAGTATATTTCAAACAAGGGCAAAGGGCCCTGTTGAGGGTAGAGGGTGTGACACTTGCATGGTGGAAGTCAAACAGCTTTTTAGTTGTGTTCTCCCCACCTCCCCTGCTTATCTCTGATCCTTCCTGGGATCCACCCGTAGCCTCCCAAACAGTTCAGCAAAGTTTAGCCCTTGAGCACAAGCTGGATACCACCAATGTCAGAGGACATATGAAACAGACAGATTTCCACCAGTTCCCAGCTCTAGCTTCTTATTTGTTTTCTCCACTGAAACACATTTCCCTTTCCTACGTTCAGCTTTGTGGACTTCAACCTCCAGCACCAGACACAAGGACAACAGCTTTCAGAAACAACTTCTCCAGCTTCCAAAACTGCCCAAGTTCAAATCCCCAAAGTAAGTCTATCAGTCTTATATATTCTAACCATTTTGATTTCATGGTTAAATCTTAGCTGCTACATCATCAAATCCCACTTAAATATTTTAGGATGTTATCTTCATAGACTTTCTCCTCCCTCAATGTTTTATTTTTACTTAGAATTGCTATCTATCCTTTGACCATTGCAGAGAAGTAGGTGTTTATTCGATTTTTGAAAATTCAAAGATTATCTAGACAAACTTTCATCGTTGAAAAAACATCATAGTGAATGCTCTAGCAATTTCATTCCTGGGTATATATCACACAGGAATTCATACATATATTCATGAACAGTACATGAATATTCATTATATTTTTATTCATTGAAGCAAAAAATGGAAACCATTTGAATGTCCATCAAAAGTAAAATGAATAAAAATGCTGGGCATATTCATACAACAGATTTCTATATAATAAAATGAAGAAAAATCTATAATTACATGAAACAATACATAGGAATCCTAAAAAGATGACAAGAAGTCAGACACCAAACAACGCACTAGATACTGAATTTCTTGTAGGGAAAGGCAAAACTAAGTCACCAATGACAAGCATTGAGATGGGGTTGTAACTCATAATAGTCTGGTGATGAGCTGGATACCAGTTGCACATCTGCATTTAGTTTGTAAAGATTCATTGAGCTGTACACTTTGTGGTCTATACACCTTTCTTTTATTTAGATTTAAATTTATTTAAAAATTTATTCTATATACATAAGTAAAGCAAGAAAAATCATAGGATATTTTCAACATATATCAAAGTCTTAACTTATGAAAGCATAAAAATTACTATAACTCAGGGGAAAACGACTTAGTACAAATATGAACATCTAAAAAAACTAAAGTAACTTCTTATAAGGAAATCTCAAGCTCAACAAACATGAAAAATACTTTTCATTGATGTGGGAGTAACAGAAGTAAAAAAAACAGGAAATATCACAGCACTTTTGGAAAAATCTAACTTTCAAAATTGCAGGTGTTGCCATGAACATAAAACAGTGGCAACTTGTAGTTAAGGAATAAAATGACTGGCACATCCATCGATTTTGCAGTATCAAGTACCATTAAATGTTCTTCCCCATCTTATGTTTAAGTACATATGCATGTCTATATACCTTCCTGAGTGGTAAATATTCACATTTTGGAATGGACTTATACAGATAAAATGTTTATATTCATCCCATGTATAGATGTTACATGAAATTGACTCATGAATTTTCATTTACCCTTCAATTCTTAAGACTAATGCCAGTTGAAAACTAACAGTGCTTTAATTACATTGGTGGTAATTTTAAAATTATTTTTTTATTCTTTTTTCAAGGCTCGGTGAGTGAGATTTTTAGCATAGTTACTCTATTATTTCATTATTATTATTATTATTATTATGAAAGTCCATTTCAAGAGAGAAAGAGAGACAGAGAAGGATATTCTATCTGCTGGCTTATTCTGCAAATGGTCACAATGGCTAGAGCTGAGCTGATCTAAAGCCAGAAGTTAGGAACTTCTGGGTCTCCCACACAGGGGCAGGGTCCTAAGGCTTTGGGCTCTCCTCCACCACTTCTTTTCCAGGCCACAGGTAAGAAGCTGGATTGGAAGTGGAGCAGCTGGGATATGAACCAGCACCCACATGGGATCCCAGTGTTTTTAAGGCAAGGACTTTAGCCATGAGGCTACCACGCCAGGCCCATAATTCTTTATTTTCTATCATTAAACACTTTGTGCTTATTCTGACAGACTGGTAGATAACATCCTTATTTTCCACAAATAGAATGTAAATCTTCAGATTTTGGTGGGGGGGGGAGGGGGCAGTGACAGAAATGCAAAACAATGTAGAGATTATGCAAGGCTGCACCACAGAATAAAAAAAATGGATGAGCTTTAACTTTTAACAAAGTTAAGGTGTTAAAGTCAATATTGGCTCTTCTATCTTCTCAATGCAAATACCTATTTGTGTGAAGCCTATGTGTATTAATTCTAAAATGTTGTAATTAATTCATATAAATGTCTGCATTCCTTTGAAATAGAAATGAGTGATATTTGTGCCCCTCAATCATGTGCTTTAGAAGGACAAGCAGCATTACATTAGGATGCTCATCTTTTGGTACCTGTACAACTAAACTTAGAATTCACTTTCCATAACTTAAAAATGTAATCTTTATTTATGTGCCTGCCTTCATTATAATATTGCAATGGGAGTCAACACAAAATATGTATCTAAAGTACATGGAAATTGTAAAACACTTGAAAATTTTAATTTTGTGTACTTTTAAAGTACCAGAGATCAGTTTGGTAGAGTTATGTCTCTCTCTCTCTCTCTCTTTTTTTTTTCAATTTTTGATGATATTGGTTAAAGTCAGATCTACCATCTCACTGACCTGCAGGAGAAAATAAATAAATAATTTAATCAACCATGGCTCCAAACTAGTCTCATTGACAATGTTTTTGCTTGAAATTTGAATATTTCTACCCTAATATATTTTAACAAACACATTTAGAATGTAGGCATTTATTTCCTTCTTTAAGCACCTAAGAACAAAGCATTGTTAATCAGAAATACAATCTGACATGATATTTGATATCTCCAAACAAAATGAGAATATTTTGAGAATGTTAAATGCATGTATTTGTTTTCTTTCATTTGAAAGTGAGGGAAGGGAAGGAGGGAAAAAGGAAGAGAGAGAGAGAGAAAGTTTGTTAGTTGTTCCTGAAACTTCTGTAACTGCAACACTTAGGGCTGGACCAAGCCAAGGCCAGAAGCCATGAACTCTACCTGGGTCTCGAACATGGATGATTGGGATTCATGCACTTTAACCATCATCTTGAGCACATTAGTATGAAGCTAGATTGGAACTGGTGCAAGAACTGGATTCTAGGTTCTCCAATATAGGATGCAGGTATCCTAAGTGGTGGCCTAACCCACTGAAGTGTAGCATTCACTTTTGAGAAGTTTTAAATTGCAAGTTACGAGTATAAAAATGTTACTTGATAATTTTTTAAAAATAAAACTTTGTATCTTTACTATCATAACATACAGCTTAAAGACTGTGGTATACAGCAACAGCTGGCAGAAGCTGGCACTGGGGACTAGTTCTGTCAAGTCAAACCACAGAACTATCTGGAGAGTGCATAATCCGGGAGGGGAGAGGCCTGGGAGGGAAATAGTGGGCTCATCCCTTTTGGGTTACCACTTCTATGGGAGGGCACGAAAACCAGGACAGGGGCTGGGGTGGAATGGGGTGTGGGACAAACTGGACTACTGCTACACATACTGGAAAACCAGGGTAGGGGGCGGGTAGGGTAGGGGTTATTGTGGGTCGCTCCAACTAGGCTGCAGCTCTCATTGTTTATGCGAGGGCGGAGAATGTGCTGGGCAGCACCAGGCTGGACTGCAACACCCATTGGCTCCAGTGGAGTCGGGGCTGAAAACAGAATCAACCCAGCGATCACCAACCACCAGCTGATCAGGGCCATGGACTGAGCCGGGCCCTGTACCTGCTAGTACATACAAGAATCTGGTCTGAGAACACTTCAGACAAAGTTTCTTTGGCGATCTCCCCAATCGAAATGCTGGACTCAGAACCCTAACCAAGAAAAGAGAAAAGACAGAACAGGTCAATCAACCATCTCAGCTATATGTTGGCAGTGAAATAGGGGGCAAACAGAGACTCTATGATGGACTATGTCAATCAGTGGAGTCTTCAAAGACTTCATCGTGCCTGGAGTGGCAAGATTGACAGCGATTCATAAATGGTGAACTATCAAAATCACTTGAGCAAGAACCTCGGAGCATACGCTACATGCGGGACCTGGGGAGGGTGGGAAATTGGGTGGGCCTTCTCCCTTAATACCCTCCTTTAAACATGAAGAAAACAATATGGAAAAATAGTCTTACCCACTTTCCTATAGCCCTTGATCCTTTTTACCCCAATGAACTATGTAAAGATTGTCAAAATATAGTAATAAAAAAAAGACTATGGCATATACAAATTTGTATTCTGATAGTATTAAAACCACTATGTAATACATTTATATCGATATATGTTACAAACACACACATATATATATATACATATAATATCAAAAAATGTAAGCATTAAGTATTACATGCTATGTAGGTGGTAGAGAAAAGAAGTGCTCTGTGACTTCAGGGGAAGGAAATATCAAGCCTTCATGGAGAACAAATAAAAATCTGACTCTGGGTGAATCAAATATTAGACTAGGAATTTTCTTCAACAAAAATTATGTAAAATATGTGTTTTCATTTTATTTGAAAGAGAGATGGAAGGAGATGGAAATGGAGGGCAGGGGAAAGAAAACAGAGGTGAATGAGGGAGAGGGAGAGAGAATGAGAGAGAAGAGGAAAGAGATCTTTCATTCACTGGTTCACTCCCCAAATGCGCACAGGAGCTTGGACTAGGTCATGTGGAAACTGGGATCTGGCAACTCAATCAAAGTCCCTCAGGTTGCAGGGACTCAACTGTTTGAACCATCACCAGTTGCTTCATGTATTATCCATAAGCAAGTATCTGGAACTGAAAGTAAACCTGGGACTTGAAGCCACACCTTCTGATACAAGATACAAGATTCAATTGCCATATTATTACAAACTGAGCACCACTTAATTTTCTACTCCCACTTCTGTAAGTAGAAATAGTGGAATAAATACAAATAAACAAAAAACATTTCTATTTACAAAAAGTAAAATGAGTCAAGTAAATCTCTGCATCTGAACAACATGCAAGTGGCCAAGGTAGGTCAATGTGAATCAAGGTTTGTCATTTCCTGGGGTTGGGCCTTCATTACTATCCAAGATGTGCTACCATAAAGGCGCAGGACTTGTGAAAAGAGAATAGCCAAACCAGGCTTGAAACAGAAAACTCCTGGGTTTCTGACTGATAGCCAAAAGCAACCTCTGTACTCCCATTCCAGGTTGAAATAAAAGGTTAGTTGGGATAAACCAGAGCCAAAAGCTTCCATGCAGCACAACACAGATTTCATATTCTCATATGTATTAACTGCAAAGTTACAAGCCAATAATATAGAATCCTAACCATGTATCCTGTTGAATGTTAAGTGGAGGAAGGTATTAAATCATCATATATGGATGATTGTAGCACATGAAGAGGAAAACGCCCAAGAAACTTAACACCACAGAATATTGAATTCTTAGAGATGCATTACAAACTGTATTGCAGAAATCTGGGGGAAAAAGCTCTCTGTCCCTCTATTTTCTGGTTTCATGGAATAATTTACATATACCAAGGTAAAACAATATTAGGAGAAACTGAAAGGGACTGTAAGTCAGCATATTTATAATGTTCAAAAGAAAAATTCCCATAAAGTAAAATGGATCTATAAATACATCTTTCTATGAGACATGTATTTCTAAACAATAACCACAGAAATATACTCATTATTAGCAGTAAATAGTGTATCCAAGGAGAGAATTAACTTTTGAGGGATAAAATTAAGGATATCTCTCAGAACAACTCTCAGAAATACAGAACTAGAAAAAAACAAACAGCAAGTTATAAGACACAGGAAAAGATTCTCCAAATAACATTTACTTGGAATTTTAGGAAAACAATTGTAATGAATAGAAAACAGCAAGCAAAAAAAAAAAAAAGACCATCAATTTCTTTCTTTCCTTTAATTTTAATTAACTAATTATGATATTCAATTCATTAAACATTTTATTTATCTTATCATTTTATGATTCCATTCTATTGGCTATGGGACTTCCCTTACCTCCCCTGCCTAAACACTCTACTGATTTCCTCTGTATCACTACATTAGTATAGTCCTTCATAAACAGCCCTACGTCCATCATTGTTTTTAAGTGTATCCTGACGGCATTGCAGGTTATAGACAACAGCAGAGGCCAGCATCCTAGTGTCAAGACATATTTAAGAGTATCATTGGGAGTCCATCTTTGATTTTGAAGTACAGATGAATCTTCACATTTGGATATGATAGTTTCTATTACACAGTTAGTATATATCCCCTTAAATGAAAACCACAAAACAAAATCAACAACAGAAAGAAAAACCGGAAAATTTACACTGCCATGAAGTTAAATAACATGCTACTGAATGAGTAATGTATTGCTGAAGAAATGAAAAATAAAATAAAAAACCTTGAAGAAAATGATGCTGCTGTATGACCTATGAGTCAGTGAGGAAATTAATAATAATAATAAAAATCTTTTTTGAAAAAATGAAAATGAAAACAAAAATATAAAAACCCATGGGATGTAGCAAAAGCAGTATTGAAAGGGTAATTGATCTTGTGTTTTGCATGAAGGTTGCCTTATATCAGAGAGAACAAAGGATGTTCGTCCTTTTGGGATTGACTTCTTTCTTTTCTTTTTTTTAAAATTTATTTTATTTTCATTGGAAAGTCAGATACACAGAGAGGAGGAGAAACAAAGAGGAAATCTTCTGTCAATTAATTCACTCCCTAAACAGCAGCAATGGCCAAAGCTATGCCAATCTGAACCCAGGAGCCAGAAGCCTCTTTTGGGTCTCCCACACGTGTTGCAGGATTGCACAATCCTTGACTGGTTTTCCCAGGCCACAAGCAGAGAGCTAGATGGGACCTGGGGCAGCTGTGATTAGAACTGGTGCCCATTTGGAATCCTGGCATGTTCAAGGCAGGATTTTGGCTTCTTGGCTACCACACCAGGCCAAGGGTTAACTTATTTCACTGAGCATATTGGTTTCCATTTATGAGTATTTGGTTGCAAATGATAGAATTTCATTCTTTTTAATGGCTGAGTGTTATTCTATGGAGTAGATGTACCACATTTTTTGTGTGGTTTTGTTTGTTTGTTTTTATTCATTCCTCTTTTGACAGGCATCTGGATTGTTTCCGTATCTTTTCTATTGTAGACTATGGTGCTGTAAATATGGGATTACAAGTCAGGGTGGGGAGGTGCTGCTCCAAGTCTTGATTCTTGTGTTCACCTGAAGGGACTACATCTCGATAAAGGAGTTCCCCAAGCTCCTCTATCAGGTCACTTCCAGGTAGCAGATCTCAGGCATACTGGTGGGTTCTTGGCTCAGCCTGACTTCGCCTACCTCCTGTCCTGGCAGGAACAGCAGCCTTGCCCAATAAGCCCACACACATTCCAGCTCTTACTGTTGGGAGTTAAACCCCAGCCACATTTAGTTCACCCCAGACCAAGCACCAAGCTCTTGCAAGGTCAGTGGGCACTGAGGCCTAGTCCAGCTTGTCCTATATCTATCCTGACTCATGTGAGCAGCAGCAGATCCTGGATCCTAGCCAGTCTGGCATACCCAAGACCCAGTCCACATCCATGCTGAGGAATGCTACAGCCATTTCCAGCCCAGCTTGCCACCTGCATTAAGCTCTTGTGCCCAATAGAGGGAATTACAGCCCAGCAGGGCATCCTCTTAGCTCCCTGACCAAGCTCACCCCTTGCTACAGATTTTGCACACGCCAGTGGTTGCTCGTACCAAGCCATACATAATCCAATTCCATTTTGTCTTTGCTATAAGATATACAGCCTGGCCTGGCCTGACCTGCCCCCCAGTCTCAACTCTCACTGGTTGGGTACTACAGCTTAGCCCTGTCCAGACTCTACCCATCCCTGGCCTTCATGTAAATCAGTAAGTGTGATGGCTTATCCTATCCTTGCATATCCTGCACCCCATCCTGGACTCTGCACATGCCAGTGTGCTTTGGTTTGGCCTGTTCCTGACTGGTCCACTCCCTACAGAGCCAACCCACACACCTGCTGACAAGTGAAGCGGTCCTGACCAGCCTGACCAACACCTAGCTCTGACTCTTGTGCTTATTAGTGAAAGCAATGGCCTACCAGAGGAGTTCCCCAAGTCCCTCCCTCCATCAGGCCCACTCCCCAACTCAGATCTCACGCATGCTAGCAGGTACTTGGCCCTTACCCTGCAGTCTGTGCCCCAGTGTCAGCCTTTGTCTGTGCTGGTGGATGTTGTAACCCATCCCACATCCAATTCCTGGACCAGCCTGGCCTGTTCCTGACCCTAGCACCTGTGAATGTTGACTTCCATGGTCATGTCTAACTCAACTTGTCACCATTCCCAGCCCTCAAGCAAACTAGCTTGTATGGCAGTCCCATAGGTGTGAGCCCACGATCTCCCACAGAAGCTTCTCCTAAATCCAGCTCTCTAGTGAGTCTAGTGTCATGGCCCAGCCTAACATATTCTATCCCCTGCCCCAACACTCACCCACAGATACTGTGGTTAAGCCCTTCCAGGCAGGTTCCCCAGACATGGCTTTTGTGCGCACTGGTAGGTGGTGGTGGATGCCATCAATCCCAGCTCAGGTATCCCATGTGGGCAGGTGTATTGTTCTGGCCCCCAAAAGTTCTCCAGTTTCCCTTCTCTAAACCATCCAAGACTAACAATATGTAATAATTTTTGAAGAAATTCTTATATCTTTAAAAATTTATTAAATGTAGAAGATCAAATATTTTTGAAGTTTATACATATTGTAGGGAAAAACAGTTCTCAGGTGTATGAATGAAACTGAAAGCAATCAGAAGAGACCAATTTCCCTGATATCGTATCAACAACTGGATGGGCACGAAATTGCTTCTCAGGAAAAGTAAACATTGAAAGACCATTGGGTGACACACTTATACAGCCAATATGAAACATTTCAGAACCAAGAACTCTACCAGAAAAGTTATCACTTAATTTAGTTATCACAAAATAAAAATCTGAAAGGTTTAGAAATCTAAAGATTTAGAAATTTTGTTACTTGTAGATTTGGACTTAAATAACCAATAAAAAATGGAAGAGAATAAATAAAAAATGAACTCAGAAAAAAAGAAAACAGTACAAGTTCTAAAGCTATAAAGCCTCATGTCACCACTGGTGTAAAAACTAATTTGAAAGATTTAGTGACAAAACAGAAAACTTAGGACAGATTCATATATGTCATAAACCTTCAGTTTCAGTTTTTGATACGAACTCATTGACAAAATATACTATATTTGCAAAGCAAATTCATAGAGAAATTCTTAATATATCAAAAACTACACAGGCAATTTCTGGATGTTAGGATAAGGGAATTTATAGTTTCTTCTTCATATATTGCAGTTTTCAATTTCTTTTATGATGTCTCCATTATGATGCCTTAACAAAAGGTCTTCTGCAGTTGATTTATTTTTACTGGAAAGGCAGAGACTGTCAGATACAGAGATCTTCCATTTGTTTGTTCACTCTTCAAATGATCACAACCACTGGGGCACGGCCAGGTGGAAGTTCAGGGCACAGAATTCAATTTAGGTCCCTCACTTGGTTTGGCAAGAGCACAAGATCTAAGGCCATCACCCCTTGTGGCCCAGGGTACACATCAGTTGGAATCTGAAATCTCAAGGGAAGCAAGGATTTTAACTTAGGCGTTTTGATGCACAATTAGGCATAATTTGCCGTATGCCTATCATCAGAAGTTATTTTTAGTTATAATCCAACAAGATTTTCAAGGTTGCTACCCAACTTTTTCTTCAACGTGGACTTTTTTTTTTTCTATTCATTTAAGTAATAGCTTAAAGGGCTGGCATTATGGTTTCAGCCCCTCTACCTGCTTCTTTTCTGATCTAGGTTCTTGCTGATGTGTGTGGCAAAACACTAGAAGATGGCCCAAGTCCTTGGGAGACCAAAAGAAGTTCCTGGCTCCTGGCTTTGGATTGGCCCAGCTCAAGCTGTCACAGCCAACTGTGGAGGGAACCAGCATGCAGGAACCTCTCATGTAGAAGACCCTGTTGGAGTTCCTGGTTCCTGGTTTCAGCTTGGTTTGCCCCCAGCTGGGAAGTAAACCAACAAATGGAAGATTCCTTTCTTTCTGTCTCTTTCATTCTTTCAGATAAATAAATCTTTTTTAAAATTGCTTCAGATTATTTGACCGTTAATAGATTTGACACTGTCAAAAATCTTTTCTGGAGGTACTACACTTTATTCAAAACAAGACTTCTCTTCTGGATGACAACAGAAAATACCCCATATAGCAGCATTTTCTAATAAGTATATTTTATTGAAGCCCTTTGATCACCATACAGCTTAAGCTTTGCTTTGAAAATTTCTTTTGAGATTATGATAGCTTTTAACAGTTTCCCTAACTTTTGCTGATCTTCTGAAATTGAACAAGGGTCATGCTGGAATTCTATTCAAAGCTAATTATTTCTTTCATCTTTGGTTCACAGCTTTCCATGTAAAGTTGACACATCTTACAAGGGGAGTATTAAAATTGGGTGTTTGTTTCCTATTGCTACCATAACAAATGAGCACACATTTGTTGGTTTAAAACAACAGAAATGTGTTAGCACAGCCGTGTTCTCTCTGCAGGCAAGAATCTGTTCACTGCCTCTTACAGCCTTTAGTGCTACCAGCAGTTCTTAATTTATGCTCACATCAGTCCAACGCCTGTCTCTGTGGTCACACAGCCTTCTGTTCTTTCATTTGTATAAAATCTCCCTCTTAAAGACACTTGTGACTGCATTTGGGAACAACGTGGATAATCCAGGTGAATGTTGCCATTTCAAGGTCCAATAGAGAGGAGTTATTTCTGGTGATCATGAAGGCAAAGTTATGATTGTGAATTTTATTAATTTCCCAATTTTGTTGTTGCAAAAAATTCATCACCTACTTAGGGACTTGGAATCATACAACTGATATAGTGCTTTGTTACAGGTCATAAGTCTGAAAATTGCTCTTAATGTAGCTAAAACCAAGGAATCAACGGACTTTTTGAAACTTGAAATTTTGCATTTTCTACTACTAGAGGCTGTGTGCATTTATTGGCAGGTGTCCTCCTAGCCAAGGTGTAAGTCAGACCTTAGATTTCTTCCTCACATCTCCTTCTCTGAATCGGATTCTTGGCTTCTTCTGGTTACAGTAGGATCACACAAATGAATCAACCTTCTTCCTACCTCCATATATTTATTCACAAATAAAAAGTCCCTCTGTTGTATATAATAATGTATTTCATGTTGTGATATTAGATAATGGGCATTGTTGAAGGTCATTATTCCGTCAAGTATGTAAACCAATTCTCACTGTAAGAGTTGCCTATCTCTTATTTAGTAGAAAACACGAAGTGTGTGTCTTTTCATTTTGCCAAATAAATACTTGTAAAATCAAAGGACTCTGGATTAAGCATGTGTGGAGGATCCCACAATGAAATGTGTTTTGATGTTTCAACAGCAGATGTATCACCCAGGGACACTCTCTTTAGGAAACAGCAGGAGCCTTCTGCCTTCTCTCTCTTCTGGCTTAGAATTCATCTTCTCACCAGCTGCCAGCTTTAAACTACAGTGAGCCTCCCAGTTTATGGGCCTTTCAAGCTAAAATCTGTTACACTAGTGGAAAAATTGTAATACTTATGTAAATCAATAATAACAGTGTATATGACACCATAAATTCATAGCATGCCCAGAATGGTGTTAGCTGTAACATACATGCTTAGTGTGTCTAGCCTACGAAACATCATATAAAAGTAACTTATTTGCATGCTTATATAGATTATGCTGAATTCCCTATTTTTTGATATAAAAATCTTGGATACAAACACCAAAAAATTTATTAGGGTAATGTGATTCCCTAGAAGATGGTTTACTTTGTCTTCATGGTAATATTTTGAGCAGGACAGGAAGGTTCCTAACAGAGCTTTTTTCTCTTTATCACATAAATGTTCCTATAAACAAATGGAAATGGGCTCATTGGTGATGACTCTAGGCACTCTAGGCTCAAGAGTTACACATTTTATTTTCTTTGTTCATTTTAATACTGTTTCCATGTTAGTACTAAAATTATACTAATTTTTTTTCCCTCTAAATCATTTAGCATTTACATAGGAATAGTCATTCATTCATTTATCAAGAAAGCTCTGGGCACCTGCCATGAAAATGCTGAAGAACTGCAGAGAATATGATGAATAAGGGAGACATGATGTCTGCTTCTCTTTTTTGAAAAAAAAAAAAGATTTATTCATTTGAAAGGCAGAGGGATGGAAAGTGAGGAGATGCAGAAAGAAAGAGAGAAATCTTTGGTACTATCTCACTCTAAAAGTTGCTGTAATAGCTATGGCTAGGAAATCAGGAGGCAGAACTCCATTCTTGTCTACCACAGCATGGATCCAAATACTTGGGGTCATCATCTGCTGCCTTACAAGTGACATGAGCAGAAAGCTAGACAGAATTGGAACACGCATTTCAATATGGGATATAGAATCCCCAGCAGTAGCTTAACTGGCTGGACCACTGTTTCTGCCCTGATATATCTCTCCATCTTTCTCCTACCCTCCTTCTCCCTCTCCCTTACCTGCCCTTCCCCATGTATGTATGTGTGTTTGTGGAGGGGTAGTAAGCCATTGAAAATTGTCCAGATAATGCATCAATATTAATGTAATTGTGATAAGTGCAACCAAGGGAATTCCAGATCGATCACATAACAGAAGTGTTGGCCTAGTCAGGGGATGAGAAAAGATGGAGATGGGGGCGAACAAATTAGTCATTTTTTCTTCACACTGTATCTGTGTGGCTACAGGTTTTGCTTTTCTCTTTCTACCCTTTACAAATCCCATTTTATGGCTTCCATGATGTAAAGAAGCCCTGCTTTTCAATGACTTCAAAACATTTGAAATTTGTTGTTCATTCAAGGCCTTTGTTCACATTGATTTTGGATAGGTACTTAAAGCTTGATCTTGTATTTGTATTTTGACAATTCACAGGCTTATTCTCGAACAAAGTTCAAGCTTAACTAGGAGATTTGATTTTCAAGTGATGTTTGAATGCAGCTCTTTGTTTACTTGACAGGGTTTTGACAGTGCATTCCGATGTGGGTGCTATATGTTCTCTTTTCTTGGGAGATCCATTTAAACCAATCAGGAAGGAAGACCAAGCCATCCTAGTTTCATACTTACATGTGCCTTTACTCTCCCTAGTGGGTTTACCTCAACAACACTCATATTAGTAATCAGAATGGTTTAGTAACCTTATTTACAGTGTTACATGTTTAACATTTACATATGTTATAGAGTAGGAAACTCTTTTTAGAATATGCTATCATGTGTTTTGCCATTTTAAACAATTTGTTTTTGAGTTTCCTTTTTTTTATTTAGTATTTTGGACACTGAAACAGATGTAAAGTGACTGAAGCTTAAATTGGAGAGAACTCTTTACAATTGAATCCAAAGTTTTTTACATTTATAATGTTCACATGTGAGAACTCATGAACTATTATGAAACTAGGACAAATGATATCACAAAAGAGCCAAAATGATATTATGAAGTTATATCACAAAAAGCCCAAAAGATAGCAGCAGCACAACTTCATAAAATATACATAACTTTTGGAAAGGACTGCTTTCCAAGCATCTTCATATGCCCTTTTCCATGTGCTTATGTACAACAAGTTTCCTTGGATAAATGTGTCTCCATACATATTATTCAGCTGGCCATTACATATTCTGTCTTCCAGGGTCCCAAGCACTCTCTCTAGGCACCCTACAAGTCTGGTGTGCATCAATTTTATGAAGACTTAAAGGGACAACTCTATGGTTGGTTTGGGTACATTTCATGAAAATTTCCAAAAACCACTATTTTTGTGGTAATTGAATCTATTGAACAGAGAGCTTCATCTTACATTATGAAGGGAATGCTACCTTTACTAACATTTGTGGGCACAGTTACTGTCTTGACATAGTCTTTGACTATCCCAAATGTGACCTTAATACACGCTCTAATGCTCTGGTTTATTATGAGAGAAATAATTATCTACCATTGGTTTTGTCATGGAGATTAGGTAGGTTGGGTATTATGTAGTGGTCAGATATATTGTAAAAGATTCAATTCAGGTCAATATTATTAGTTCTAAATGTTACCCCATGTCTTAGGCAATGTTGTAGATGCTAGGGCTCATAAGTTAGGCAGATCATGGGAAGTGGCCTACAGTTCCAAGAAAATGCCTCTGTGTGGATGGTCACCCATCTAGGAGTTGACAGAAGCAACGTGAGATAAGAAGGGGAGCAGAGCGAGGCGAATCAGGCAGGCTTCTCAGTCCACGTAACTTTTGGCCAAATTACTGAAGAACAAAATGCATTTTTCCAGTGGAGCAGAAGGCAAATACTCTGAGACAGGAAATAGAAAGTGGAAAGCAGCTGGGTAGACAAGGAATGGCAAGGAACATAATGGAATTTTTGCATTAAGGACATGATGGGGAAGATGCTGCAAAGGTAAGTTGAGGACAAATTATATAAACAGTGCAGCCCTTGTTCAGCACTCCAATCCATCCAGATAAAATACTGCTGAGAAAGAATTTTAGTTTAAGCAGTTTGGTGACAGCATTTATCACACAGGGCAAGTCTATATATTACTATTTGTCAGAGCTATCAAACTATCAAAATATTCTCATTCTTACCTATGGTAGTTTACATACATTATTCAGTGTGCCAAGATGCAATTTTTACATGTTTTCTGAGGGTCTTAGACTATGCATATCGTCCCAAACGTACAACCTTCAAACTGAAGGTAATCTTAATATCTGATGCCCAAATCATAGGAGGAACTGCATTCCCATTTTGCCAACCCTAAAAACTTGGGGAAAGAGGCCAAGCTTGCCTTTCGTTTTTCATTTCCTCTGAGTTCCTCTCAATTTCTTTCTTTCTCTCTTTAAAATATGTCTGGATTCAATAACTGTCATTTTACTCAATAGCTGTCACTCTAGTCAAAATATTATTCCTTATTGGGATTATTGTATTAGCCTTCAAACTGCCTAATGCCCTCTGATTTTACTATTATTTACCATCTATTTCCATAAGTAGTGACAGTGACCACAGAAAACACTGTTTTTCTGTCCCCCCCTCCCACCCTGGTTTTTTCTTCTCAGTGGTTTCTTATCACACTTAAACTAAAACACAAATACTAACTTGCATCCTTAGCCATCTTTATAGCTTCCCTCATTTCTCTGTAGCCTCATTAAACTCTGCTTTTATTTGAATCTGTGAAAAGAAACACTCCAGTACCATTTCCTACCCCACATGAAAATTTTGAATTTGCTCTTTTCCTTGTATGCTCTTCCCTCAGATGCCAGTAAAAGTTGCTTCTTCACCTAACTGAGTTTTCTCATTATGGGGATGTTTCCTGACAAACTATATCAAGTAACATTTCCTCTCATCCCAACTTCACATCCATTATGACACTTGGCATTACCTGACATGTTAAATAATAGTTGTTTTTAAATTGCTCATCCCCTTCCTGGCTCTTCCCTGCCAGAACAGGCCCCATAAGGAGCATGGGCTTCTTTTTGTTCACTGTAGTATGTCTAAGAGCCTATGTTCTATGTTCTTTCAATGTTGCTAAAAACATCCTGGAAGATTTCACCTTTAATTTATCCTTTATTTATACCTTTCTCACCCAAGTCCTCCTTTCTTGGAAGTTTCATGTGAGAACCAATTCTAACTTTTTGCCAGTTCATCTTTTTCTAGATTCAATTTCTACTCTAGGATCAAAGTATAATTATTCTGAAGTAAGATATTGAAACTTTTCTCATGGGAATGGACATGGATCATATAATTATGGGAAATGGAAGTGTGTTACCATCTCAGGGAGTATTTGTATTTTATAGTAAGTCATTCCATAGCAATCTGTGTAACTAGTAAGATAAATCAACTAAAGCTATAGCCTGAATATTTAAGTCCCCCTCAAAACTTCATATGCTGAAACCTAATCCCTAGTGTGATGGTATTTGGAAGAGGACATGTGGGAAGTAATTAGGTCATGAGCGTTTCCTCATAAACAGGATTAGTGTCTCTGTAGAGAGGTCCCAGAGAACTGCTCTACCCTCTCTGCTTTATGAGAATACATGCAACAGGAATGATCAGGGGCCCAGAAAATGTACCCTTACCAGACATGAAATATGCTTATTCTTTATCCATGGATTTTCCATTCTCCAGAACACTGAGAAATAGATTTTTGTTGTTCACAAGCTTCCCATTGCATAATATTCTGATATAGCAGTCCAGCTAGACTAAGACAATCAAAAGTAGGGGAAAACAAAAAACAACTACAGAGGAAAACTTTTTCAAGATGTCTCTAATTATATCAGGCGGATGCGAAGGTTGCATTTTGTTGTGTGTCTAGGATTTCTGCTCACTGGTGATATTTGCATCAGATTCATTTTTATTTCATTATAAAAGATGCAAAACAATATTTTAATTAATCAATTTATAAAACCATACCCACTGTTAAGTGGATGATCATTCATTGTAACTGAAATAAAATATTTTCCATAATCTGATAGTTAGAATTTTCTCTGAGTATTATTTAAGGAGTTATATCAAGATATTAATAAACACTAATATTAGGTCATATAAATTGGAAGCCTGACTTAGTTACCAAAGATGAAGCTTTGTGCAAAGGCAAAAACATTATTAACATGGCAAGAACATCCAAGTGCTATTCAACGTGTAAATTACTATGTTTTGTATAAGCAGTTCCTATTTCTGTTTCTTTTTAATAATAATTCTAGAAATAAGAGAAATAAACGCATCCATAATTGTGGCCAGAGAGTTCTATGAGCTCTTTCAATAAATGAAATAAATGAATAGGAAACCAGTAAGAATATAAAAAAGTGTAAATAACTTGATGTGGTTGACCTTATAACACATAATACTTCACAGCAGCAGAATACACACCACTACACACAGAACATTTACTAAGATAAACCATATCATGGGTTATATATCAGTTTAGGTATGCTTAAAAGAAAACAAATCACACCAAGTAAATGCTCAGACTAAAATGGAATTTAACAAGAAATTAGTAACAGAAATGTCTTTGGAGTGCCTAATCATAGACTTTGGCTATTAAATAATGAAAATTTAAATCAAGAATCAGAGAAAAATTACCAGGAGAAATGGAACAAATTTTGAGCTTGCTGATAAAATGATAACATATTAAAATCTGTCAAATACAGCTGAATCAGTGTTTACGGGGAAACTCAAAACATTAAATGCTTATTTTAAGAAAGAAATATTTTAAATAAATGATTCCATTTTTCATGTTAAGAGACAAGAAAAAGACATGAATTATGTTGAGACCCAATTAAACAAATATAGGAGGTAAAACAAATGAAAAACATGGAGAGTAAAAGAATAGTAAGCAAAATAAAATAGTTTCTTTAAAGAGATGAAAAGAACTGATAAACCTCTTTGGACTTATTAGGAGACAAGAGAAAACACAAATTGTTGGTATCAGTAACAAAAAGGGACAATATGAATGCTCCAGGTATAGGTAAATGAGCATATTATAAATAACCTGTGTAAAAAACTGAATAATCTAGGTGAAATGGGAAAATCCTTCAATGACATAAACTATAAAGTTTGCTCAAGAGGAAATCAACTTCCTACAATGGACACTCCTGGCTAAAGTGACTTTATTGAAAATTCCTTTCAAAATTTATTGAAGTAACTGTACAGAAGCTTTTCCAAACATCAGGAGGGAAATAACTCTTCAACTTATTTTACAAAAATAGCATTATATTCATGGCAAAATGGACAAAGACATTATTCACTAGTACAACCGTCATGGAAGACAGTACAAATTGCTCAGAAATTTTAAAACAGATCTACCATATGACGTGGAGACACTGTTCCTGGAAATTTACTCAAAAGAAATGAAATAAGTACATGAAGAAGAAATTATTTGTATCCCTACGTATATTGTAGCTCAATTCACAATAGCTAAGGTATGTAATCAATCTATAGGTCCCTAATATGATGATGACTGGAAAAGGAAATATTTGTATGTATTCTTGCACACACACACACACACACACACACACACACACACAAATACTATTCAGCCATAAGAGAACGGAATCCCATTATTTGCAAAACAAGGAAGTGGGCAGACTGAGGAATGTTAGATGGGGAAGGAGGAAAGTGTGGTTATATACTCAGAATTGTATCTATGAAATACATGAAATATGTTCTCTTTATACTAACAAAATTTTTAAAAAGAACAAAGATAAGTACTCTATATACACAGATAAAAATGTTATAAGACATTAACAAATCAAATCCAGAAATAAATGAAAAGGAGATTGGTCCTGATAAGATGGAACACATCTAAGGAATGTACAGTTGGTATAGCATTACAGGAAATCAGTGTGATTCACCACAATCACCATATCAACAGAGGAGAAAAGCAACCCACACCATCACCCTGAGATGGGCATGAAGCATTTCACAAGATTCAAAATCTGCTTGGGATAAACTCTCAAGGCATTGAGGAGGAATGAGGAACTTCTGGGAGTTGATTAGGAAATCAATAAAAATAATCTGTAATTCCCTTTGCACTTAATGATGAACTACTAAATGCATTCCCCATTGCATCATTTTAAGTAAGATTTTACTGAAATTTCTTATACATTGCTTTAAGGAATTAGAAACACAGACTAAAACAAAAAATAAAGAAAAAGGAAAGAAAAAAATTGCAT
The DNA here is from genome assembly GCF_017591425.1 of Ochotona curzoniae. Lineage (NCBI taxonomy): Eukaryota > Metazoa > Chordata > Mammalia > Lagomorpha > Ochotonidae > Ochotona > Ochotona curzoniae. The sequence continues at coordinate 46,353,904 of NW_024467122.1, forward strand.
GTTAATGAATTACAAAGTAATCTATAAAAATATGAATTTAACAAAATAGCATGAAACAAGGTTAATTTTCAAATATTTTTTTTCTAAGAGAAGTCCAAGATGGATGAATAGTGAAAAGATGCACTGACCACAGCTACAGAAGAATATGAGAAAAACAAAGGAAGCACCACATCTTTCAGCAACTGACAGAAATGTTCAGGGCAGAATTGATGGAACAGAACTGACATTCCAAGGGACAGTGACTCTATTGGATTCCATGGCTGCTGGCCACATGGTGCAATGCAGCTGCTGGCTAAGAGTTGCCATCTTTCAAATTCAGGTAGGAAGAAGTTTTGCCTGAGAGAGAATTCCACAGTCCTCCACTGACTTTAACTCTAACTAGGTAGCTTGTTAGAGACTGACTGACTGTCTGGCTTTGAGAAGTGAAGCTACATTGCTTTTCTTGCCTCCTTCATGGCCACAGAGCACCAGATTCAGTTGACTGTGTAAGGTCCTGTGGTTGATCTCTTTTGTAGCTGCTATCAGAAATGACAAGAACCGGGCTTGGGGCAACTTACAGGGAGGAAAACAGACTGTCCTGAAACTCTGGCAGTATTAGGCCTAAGCTCCAGGGGTTGTGCTGACCACTTTATATGATCCAAGGATGTTCCCATCAGCTTTTGGGGGCTAGTAACAGCTGCAGAGAAATCTGGGCCTGACCTGAGGAAGTCACCTCCATACCTTGAAGCACATACTGCTGGGAACTCCATGCCTAAACCTCAGTAACATTCCTGCTTGTCTTGTGAGAACTTGGGACAGTTTCATCTGTACTCTGTGGAGTTGACCATTGATATTGGCATTATGATCTTTGGAGAAACGCTCACTCTCCTGTGGTACCTGGAGTGTTCTATATGATTGCTATGCTTTGGACTGGTGGCTACCAATATCTCCAACACATGGCTCCAACCTTGAGTGCTCTGAGCAATGAGTCCACTGTGCACTTCAACACCAGCACTATAACAATTAGTACTAATTTCCTCAAACCCACTGGAATCTACCATGTGGTACCTAGGAAAGTACTTGCTTATATTCCCTCCTCGTCGAATCCATACCAGCTAGAACAGAGCTGTTTACATTGTATTAATCCTGTAGGACAGAACAAGGCTCCATTCACATACCTTCATCCTGGAACTAGAGCTGTTGGTGATATAAGCCTCAGCACCAAGTGCACTCTGCTAACAGGACGAGAGCAGGGCCCATCCACATCATACTGTCCTCGACTCTCAGTTATTGGTACCAGAAGCCCCAGCATTACTCAGACATGCCAATAGGATAATAGGACTGCCTCTTCTTGCCCCTCAGAACCAAGCATAGGGCCCTGGCTACCATAATCCTTAGTGTGACTAACACCATTCTCTGCAGTCTGAAGATAGCCACCCTAGTAAACCCACAGTAACCTCATGCTTCTACCCACATGAACTAGTAGAGTGGAACGCTGCATTCCTTACAGACACAGCTGACAGTGATTAAACTAAAACATAAAAGTACTTAGGGGTTATACTTCTGGGTCCACCTAGATCCTAAATTAACATACTAAGTGATAACCTGCATTTGATCTAAATCATAAACTATTTCCCAATGAAATTTACTCCATAAAGAAGGGACTACTTCACTAGACGTGCAGACAGCAATGTAGGGACACAGGAAGCTTGAAGAAACAAGATAACATGACACTTCCAAGGTAACATGAGCACAATATTCCTCTAGACTTAGAAATTTATGTAATACCAGAAACAGAATTCAAAATAATGATTGTAAAGAAGTTGGCTGTGATACAATATAAGAGAGATAGTTTAAAAGAATGAAGGAATCAATGGGAGAAATGCATGAAAAATTCACTATGTAGATAGAAATCATTAAGAAATGTGGGAAGGGATAACTTCAACAGTGATATAAAAATATAGTTGACAGCTTTAACATCAGAATAAACTAAGCAGAGGAAAGAATTTCTGCTGTTAGAAGGCAAGCATTTCTAAATAATCCAGACAGTCACAGATAAGGGGAAAAGAATGAAGAAAGTCTACATGAAACATGGGATACTATTAAGTGTCCAAATATTTGCATTACAGGAAATCTTGAAGGAGAATAAAAGGAAAAATAATTGAGAACATGCTAAATGAAATAAGACATACACACATTCAGATACAGGATTCTCAAATGACCTCAAACTGACACAACAACAAAAGATCTCTAAGGCAAACTGTCAAATTGTAAAGTGGTAGGAACAAGTGGGGGAGATCTTTCAGACAGTAAGAGAAGAGGTTTCTACTAATGCACATGGGGTACAAAGGAAGATGACCCAAGTGCTGGGGCCCCTGCCACTCTACTGGGAAACCTGGATGGAATTTCAGGGTCTTTAGACTTGTTTAGCCCCAGCCATTGTGTCCATTTGGGGAGTGAAATGCCAGATGGAAAATTAATTGCTCCTTTCTCTCTCTGTCACTCTCTGGATTGCTGTTTCTGGACCTTTTCCTCTCTCTGAACTCTGCCTTTGAAATAAGCAAATAGATACTTAAAATAACAAATTAAAAATCCCAAACACATTTTTCTACGTATACTAGCAACAAACAGCTGAAATTTGAAAATAAAGAATATTATTTATAGTATCTGTCAACATATTATACACCTAAAGATAAACATAAGATTTATAAAGTACATACATTGAACACATCAGAATCTGAGAAAAATTGTATAAGACTCTACCAAATAAAGACAGACACCATGGTTACAGATGAAAATGTAGTAGGGGACCCGGTGTGATGGCCTAGCACCGAAAGTCCCCACCTTGAATGCGCCAGGATCCCATATGGGTGCCGGTTCTAATCCTGGCAGCTCCACTTCTCATCCAGCTCCCTGCTTGTGGCCTGGGAAAGCAGTCGAGGATGGCCCAAAGCTTTAGGGCGCTGCACCCACGTGGGAGACCTGGAGGAAGTTCCTGGCTCCTGGCTTTGGATTGGCGCAGCACTGGCCATTTTGGTCACTTGGGGAGTGAATCATTGGAAGGAAGATCTTCCTCTCTGCCTTTCCTTCTCTCTGTGTATCTGACTTCCTAATAAAAAAAATAATAAATAACTCTCAAGAAAATCTCAGTTAAAAAAACAGAAAACGTAGTATGACCATGCTATCTATTATTTTCAAATGTAGATGGATTTCAGCTAAAACTTTTTAAAATTTTACTTATTTGGAAGGCAGAGTTGGAAAAAGAGACAGAGAGATATATTCCATTCACAGGTTCTTTGTCCAGATGGTTTCCAAGCCCAGGCCAGTCATGCCAAAGTCAGCAGCCAAAAACGTGAATGTCTCCTGAGTCTTCTATGTGGGTACAGCAACCTAACCATGTGGGCCATTTTCCACCAAATTCCCAGATGCATTAGCAGGGAAATGGATCAGAAGTAGAGTAGCTGGCCTCAAGCTGGCATTTGTATGGAATGCTGGCACTGCAGATACATGCTTAACCTGTATAGCACAATGCCAGTTCATCAGTTAAATCATAGCAGGCATTTATTGGATATCAAAACCTAATTTAAAAGATTTCATGTTAACACAAAGGACCTAGAATGGCCAGATAATTTTCAAGGCCCAGTATTCTATATGCACATAAATGGACTGCTATAACTGGAACACAAATTCATAAACTGATTTTAAAATTTATTTTTATTTGAAAGGCAGATTTACAGATAGAAAAGGAAAGGGAAGAGAAAGAGAGTTCTTTCATTTTCTGGTTCACTCTTCAAATGGCTGCAACTGCCTGGTCCAAAGCCAGGAGCCTGAAGCTGCCTCTGGGTCTCCCCTTGTGGATGCAGTGGCCCAAGGACCCAAGCCATCATTTGCTGCTTTCCCAGGCATATTAACAAGGATTTGGATCATAGGCTGACTAGAGAAGACTCAAACTGGCACCCATATGTGATACTGGTACCACAGGTGGAGGCTTAATTTACTACTCCATGGTGCTAACCCCCATAATTGATTTTTTTGAGGTAGTTGCAAAGATAATACAATGAGGAAACAAATTGTGATATTATTAATAAATGGCATTGGAAAAATTGGATATTTACACAGAAAAATGAGAATATCAATCTTTACCTAAGATGACTTTCACAGTTTGTTCTGTGGTACATTATAAGGGGGGAAGCTATAATGCAATCTGAACCAGGATGTGGAAAAGCTGGAATTCTTATGTTTGCTGGTAAGAAGGTAAATTGTTATACTTACTTTGCTGTGCTTACTAGAAAATAGGTTTTAGTATCTTTGAAGTTTAACTTGCATGCATGATATGGCCCAGGTACTACCCAAGAAACTTGAAAATTGATGTATACATAGATTCTTTTATTTGAATGTTCATAGCAACTTATAATAGCCATCGAATAAAACCCCATGTCTAAAATCTGGAACATTTGTAATCCAAATCTTACGTATTTACAAAATGGAATAACATCTATTGCCATGTCATGTCTTAAAAAACAATCATTTCATATACATATCTATTAGATATATTTTTAATATGAATACCTCTCATAAGAGTTTTTAAGAAAAAAAAAACAGAGAAAGCAGATCAGTATTTGCTAGGGCCACCAAAACAGGTTGTTATGGACACAAGAATGCCATTTACAAGTCTCACACAGGAGGCAAGGACCCCATGCATGTGAGTCATACTCTACTATTTCCAGTGTTTATAATAGCAGAAATATGGAATCCAAAACAGAACTGGGACTGAAACCCAGCCACTTTGACATGGGGTGCAAGCCTCTCAACCAGCAGAATCACTGTGCCACACAGGAAATGTTTTTTTTGGAATGACAATAATATTACATATCATGATTGACGGGGGTGGCCATAACTGTACAAATTTTTCAAAATTTATTGAATTAGAACTGATAGCAGTATTGGTATATTTTATTGCATGTAAATTGTATCTTGATAAAGCTGACAAAAACAAGACAAAAAAATGAGCAAAAAGAAAGCCAGTAGGAATCAATACATATGCCAGAGATCACTCAGACTTGAATCCAAAACTAAATTAGTTTACAAGAGGAGAATAGGATTCAAAACTGGATGTTTAGGTTGCCATGAACACTTTTGAAAATACCCATTGTCATTTTCTTATTCTGTCAGTACTTATTAACCTAGCACTTAGGATACCATACCACATCAATGACATTATTCAGCAAATGTTAAGTGACATGAAGGAAAGTAAGTAACCATGGAATGCTGAGAGAAACTGTCGTTACTCTTAACCAAAAATTCAAAAATAGAAGAGAGATAGTTGACGTTTTGATCTGTTCATTTTTAGCTCTCATTCTCCTGGGGGATTCAGTTCTTTGTGTCAGCATGTAACCAATCAAAACGATTCCTTCCTGCTACCAGCTTAGTTTATAGGAACAAGTATTTAAATTGGTCACTGTGGGCCAGTAAGACAAATGGGTAGGCTTTCTCCTGATTCTGTCACAAATTTTGTTGAACGCTCAATCTTCTCAGGCTTTCCCCAGAGCCATAAACGTAAGCATCACTGACTCTATTGTTTTTGACAGCATAAAATGTGTACAAATTGAGAATGCATGAAGAAATATTGACTCTGAGACCTGCTTTGTTATTGAGGGTTTTTTTTGGGGGGGGGAGATGTGCTTTTTATTACTAAAATTTTGGCAAGTATATATCCTTTTTCTCATGCAGTACAAATCAAGTTATGCACCAAAGATGGTATCTTAAGATTTTAAAATCTTTTTTGTTTGGTCTCAAGTCACAAGTGTACATTTTTAATCTATTTTTTGCATTCTAAAGTGAAGCTTGCATTTTCAGATTGTCACATAATAATTTTAGTTTTAAGAAAATTTTCAATTGTAATAAAAGAATAAGAGAAATTTAATGAGTTTTTCATTATTATGTGGTAATTTTGAACAGAGATGAATATTTATTACATAAAGTTTTAATAAAATCCAAATACTCCACTTATAAACCTTTGTAGTGCACATGTGTTACTTCAGTCAATCCAGCCTTCATCTATTCTGTTTTCAGGACAGCATCCATACTACTTTGGGCAAATCCCCTTTCCTTGTTGTGTATCTTAATGTCAATAAAGATCCCCTGTATATGAGTGAAACTAAGCTAATCCAGGATTTTTTCTTAGAATTTAGTTTTATGTGAAACTTCCCAAGCATGAAGAATGGAGTCGCCTCTGAAATGCTAGTCTGAAAAGAGTTCTCTGTTCTAGTTACCTAGAACCTGCAGACCATTCTGATTCCTACTTTTCCTTTCAAGAGAAAAATTTCACTTCTTCCTTTGCTTATGTAAGTTATTGCAAATATCCTTCTGCTAATTTCAATTTTTTTTTGCTGAATTTACCAGTCTCATTGAAGTTAACTCACTAGATAGCAGTTTTTAAAGAACCCTAATCACTAGAATCCTTCGCTTATCCCACATGACTTTCCATCTACATGTGAACTGCATGCTGTTCTGTCCGACCTTTGTCCACTCTACCTCAGCAGTCTGCTTTCAATGGTACACAGAGATCCTAGCATCAACAGGATCTCCACGTACAACAAGCCATTAAGCCAATTCTGCCTAAGGACCATCTTTTCCTGGTTTGCTTATTAACTTCTAAAGTTTTCTCTTCCATGAGGTGATGCTCCTATGATTTCCTCTAAGAATGAGACTCTCTCTCAAGTATATATTTCATCACAAGGTACAGCCCATGGAAGGGTCTGATCTCCACCTACTTTGAATATTGCCAAAATGAAAAATTTGGAATTACACAAATGTGCCTTGGGCATAATAAAAATAATGTAAGGAGTGCTTTGAAAAGTACTTGTAATTCTTTGGGCTGCAGTTTCTTTAAGATGCATTAAGAGCAGGCAGGCATTCTAGTGCAGTAGGCAAAGCTCCTACTCACTATGCCATCGTGCTACATGAGCACTGGTTTGAATTGTGGATGTGTCACTTCTGATCCAACCATGTGCGTATGCCTCTCAGATTGCCGCAGAAGATGGCATATTTGAATCCCCGCCACCAACAAAGGAGGCTTAGTCTGAAGCTTAGTCACCTGGCTCCTGGTGACGGCCTGGCCCAATCCTGGCTATTGCAGCCATCTGGCAAGTAAACATCAGATGGAAGACTTACTTCTCTCTAATTCTCTGTTACTCTGCACTTCAAATAACAAGTTAACATTTTTCTAAAAACATATTAAGTAAATTCTGGGGTATATATCAACTGTAATCTGTTGGAGTACAACATGTACAACGCTATTTACAATCTGTTTGCAACAGGTGAAAAACTTTCTCTGTCACAATTTAATTATGATGTCTACAGGCTAAAGTTTACAACATTAAAACAGCCATATTTATAAAAAGATATTTAATACAGGATAAAAGATTTCATCGGAGTATCCTGAGAAGATGGAGAATATCAGATGTTAATAATGAATGTTTATCTTCCATAAGTTTAATGATTTTCCCTGGAGAACATTTTAATTAGCCATAGTAGTTCAGAGTGTTATTTCCTCTCAAGTGTATTAGGACCTTGTGATTATAATGATTTCCATCATATCAGGTCACTTCCTCTTAGGCCTTAAGAAGAGCCAGATGTTTTGCTTTTCACCTATGCTTTCGTGCTTGCATCCTATTTGCTTTCTTGCATGTTAATTTTCTGGGATTGATAAAGAGCTATGAACATAAAGTGTTATTCTCTGAGTTTCCTCAGTGGTCTTTGACAAATATAAGCCATTTGGGAATGTTGCTTACAATGCCACAGTGCAAGAGCTTATTACTTACCAAAATAAAAGGAAAGCCTTTTGTTTCACCATAAAGGTGGATCAGTCATGAATGCCTTAGAAGTTTATAGCCATTGTTTACATGGCAATTCATTCTAAGCCTATTCTCTCTCTTACACACACACACACACGTGCACATACACACACAGAGACAAGTATTTTTTTCCTAATGGATAAGATAATGACGATTACAAATATATTTAGTAGTTTATTTTGTAATTTTAAAAGGATACATTTTGGAATGTATTAATGGATTGGTTATGATTTTAGTAAAATCAGTAGCCAAGCTAAACAACACAATGTTTCCATCCTTGCATTCACTCATTGTATGTAATTAATGCCATGCAGGACTTGAACTTCCCATGTCAGAATTTCATTTCAGTACTTTTTAAGTACATTGAAATGAAATGTATACATTTGTAGAAATTCCTCTTATATTGTATTTAAGGTCCTATAATATATGTATTATATACATTGTACTTAAGTTCCTATAATATTCTTTCCCTTCTATTCCCAATCCCACCCCCCCAAAAAAAAGAGTTGAGAGAGCATAGGAAAATGGCAGTCAATGACGAATGATCTTATATTATTTCTAATTAAAATACAGATATCTGCTTTTCGAAGTTCTGAGAAGCTTGAATTCAATGATACTACAAATTTATATTTCAGGAGACTGAGAGGAATGAAATACATCAGCTGATTTGGCCTCAGAATGGTTTTACAATAAAATTCTGGTTACTATAATTATTCCTAGAAAATTCTGAGCACAAAAAAGAAAAAACAAGAAAAAAAATACCTTTAAATGCAGAATTGGCTTAGTCTGGACTCACATAATTTTCCAAAGTTTAAATTTTAAATAGCAGTCCAGCAAAAAGTTATAAATCAATCATTCCCCCTCACCTTGCATTTTCTCACACATGGAATTTATTCTTCAATAAACTTAGATAAGGAATTTCTCATTTCAGTCTGCAGAAAAACTAAGTGACCTAATTAAGGAAGATATAGCTTGCTGGTACATAATAAATGGTAAAAAAACCAAAACCAAAACAAAAACAAACCCCCCCAAAAATCCGATTAGTTACTTTAACCCTATTTGTATAATTAGCTAGCTTTGTGGTCTCACATAAGTTCTACCAAACACTTGGTAACTCTTGTCATGATTTGCATTGGACACATTTCTATTGTTTACAGTGTGTCTTTGATATCGCTTATAAATTTCAGGATGACAAATTAGACTTGTCTCAGCATTAACTAATTATGTGGCAGCTGGTACATGTTCAGTATTCAAAAACTTAAAAAAATAAGCATAATATTATTGTAATCACAACCCCAAAAAGAGTTGTCAAAAAGTTAGATGAGGGAGTTGGCATTTAGCCTAGTGCTTAAGACACCTGTGCATTGTGTACACTGGCATGCTGGGGTTTGATTCCCAACTCCAATTCCTGTCACCAGCTTCTTCCCAGTGCAGTCACTTGGGAGTGGAGGGTGTGGGGAGGGGGCTGACAACAACACTATTCAAATAATTGAGTTCCTGTCACAGTGGGGGAGACCTAGATTACATCTCAGGTATCTAGCTCTGGCTCTTGCCCTGACCCAGTCTCAGCCACGGAAGGTATTGGGGAACTCAAAAAGGTAAGCATCTAACAGATGTATATAATATTACTATTGGTGTCATCAGAAGTGCTAAAAAATAGACATTGGCATAAATGCAGCTGCAATAAAAACTTTCTAGTTTACCACTGGAAGTTACTAAATTTTATCAATTAAATACATGAAAGGCAGAATAATACCCATATTCTCAACATTAAAAACTTTATCTTGTAAGGACATTTTGCATTTGATGATTTAGTCCAGAAATAACATCTAAGGAAATTGGGCGATCAAGGGCAAATGGAATCACTCCTGATATACTTGGCTTAACCTAGAGAGCACTAAAGCAATAGTAGCAACAGTGGCAGAAATAAGAACAGCATCAACAACAGATACATGTAGCAAACATTTCCGAGTATGAGAATACTAGAAGAACTACCTGAATTTGGGTTCTGTTAGATAAAATGAGCAGAAGGCTGACACATGTTACGGGCAATGACTGTCACTGGGAACTGAGCTATCATTCCCTCTTTCCGTGAGGCATTTGTCCTTCATTTACAAATAGGCTCTGGAAGAGTGGGTGTTTGGAAATACTGAGTTGGGTCCTGCATTATTCATGATTAGATTGGTTTAAAGTATTTGGGTTCTCTTTGCAGTAATCATTTTTCTCCATGTAAGCAACACCTTCATTATTATTTTATTTTATTATTTCATTACTTTTTTGTGGCACAAGGCTTTCATTTTCAGGTTCCTTTTACATCACTTCTTACCTTGTTCCTATTTTATTCAGCATCTGATAGTGAGTGTCAAGAGAAATTTAAAATTATAGTTCATTTACTCTGGTTAAACATAAGGAAGGAAAAGCAATTACCAGAGTAAAATGATGGAATTAAAGATTCTTGCTGCATCCCAGTTAGGTGTTTATTGTTTGATGAGTACTAGAAAGGATAAATACATTTCTTAAGGAGGACTGTATCAGTCTGCAATCATGATTGGAAGGTGCTGAGCATGATTCAGATATCAAACATAAGATCCGCTAACAAAATCAGCCATTTTGTAGGCAATATTAATTACTTGACAATATATCATACCTGTTTATTTTTTTGATTTTGGTTTCAAAATTGGAAAATGCTTTTTCAGTGGTGGACAAATTTCCTTCACCAATTATATATATATATATATATATACATTTGTTAAGGAAATATGCTACAACATAGATCGCACTTAAAAAGAGATGATGCAGATGGTTTGTAGCAAATGTTATAAGCATATATAAACAGACTAAATGCATCCTTCACTTCAAGATAAAATGTTAATAAGCTTAGTTTAATTACAGATTTGATACATGCTGGAAGTTTACATTTAATGGACTGGCGATTCAATTTGATTGGCCATTTTTAAAAAAGGTGAGTAGGTTAGTGATTGTTTTGCTGACTAACTTAATACTGATGTGCCATGAATCTTTAATTCAACTATGTTTCAGACATGCCTCATTAGCAATGGAGCCCATCTAGAGATCAAACGTATCCAACTCATACTAACAGGCTATGAGCATCAATCATTCTTCGAAAACAATCATGTGCTATTGTCTTTTATATTATACCCATAAGGGATATAACAGAGTGGTAGGGTACCTCTAACAATGCAAAATTCAGGAATATTACTGTAATTTTGTCCTCCAAATTTTGAAGAGATATGATTTTAGGAGTGGGTTGGGTTACTCTGCTTTTCTGATGCAGGCAGAAAAAACAGGAAAAAGCTATCAATCACATTGGGAAGAGGTTGAAGAGGAAACCTTTTGAATCAAGAGCATCTTAAGACATTGGGATGAGTTACTTACAGATTCTATGGGGCCTCTTCCTAAGTCCATGAAAGGTGTTATTAGTGTAGGATGATTAAGTGTCATTTTTGTTGCAGGGCTGGAGATCAGACCAGACTAGCTTTAGGAATATATTTCTCAAATGATTACACTCCCAAACTTCTTCCTGGTGCCTTGAGTTTTCATCACTGGTATTCACCCTAATCAATCCTATCTTTCCTTCAAGCTCACTCACTTTCCTCCAATGCTGATAAGCATGCATAATAATTACACATTGAAAAAGACTGCAACAAAAATCATAACAAAGATTTTAGTATTGCACTCAGTAAATTATTTATGTTATTTGACTTGCAAAATAGTTATTACCACAACCAGATTAAGATAGTAGTCAACTAATAAATTTCTGTTGCAATGTTATCATTTTGTGAAAAAACTGGGGACTTGTGACTAACAACACTGTAACATCACACAGAAGCAACATGATGCTTTATCCATGTTCCCTGGGAAACACAACAAAAAAGTGGATTAAAACTATTTCTAAGTCAAGGGCATAAGAAAACCTGATGATTTCCCCTCATTTCTATCAAAGTTTTTGCCAGTGAGAGTGTTTTTTATCTGTAAAAAGTGTTATTTATTAGAGAATATGAACTGAAAATATTTACAAGTTACATGAAATCTGAGTTATTTGCTATTCAAGCATTTTAATTTGTAAAAACATCAAAAGAATTCTTAATCAATTTTCTCTATTTTTTTGTCTAATGTAGATAATTTTCACAAATCATTTCATCATGCTGTTTTATTCATGTAGGTGTATTTTTAAAAGATTGATAAATGTAAATGAATACATAAATCTAAGGAGGTTATTGCTTACAGTTTTCTTTTATGAGACAATATCAGATATTTCCAATTATTAGAAACTAATAATGACTGACAACCAAGTCAACACAATCATAAAACCATCCTTCTTGCATTTAATAGTCATACATCATAAGTCTAACTGGAAAAAATCATTGTAAACACTTTCTCATAAATAATATTCTAGAAGATTTACATGCAAGTAAGGAAATAGGTATCCCAGTAGGACAAATAATGATATGAAGGGTAGGATATGAGTAAATTATTTTAGAGATGAGCTAATATTAGATTTGCAAGCGTCTTTAGTGCTTTTTCTACTGAAGGCCTAAAGGAAATGAGCAAGGTGTAAAATAAACCACACAATGCATAAAAGATTGTTCAGTCAAAAGGGAAAACAGGGTTGGAAAATGCTTTATCCACATTATTTATTTACTTGTCACAACAACTAATGAATTCAGTTTAATAGCAGAGAAACTACTGCAAATCAGAGATGTTATAAGACATGGGGCAAATGTGATGGCTTAGCAAGCTATTTCTCTGCCTGTGGTGCCAGCATCCATAAGGACTCCAGTTTGTGTCCTGGCTGCTCCACCTCCATTTCATTTTCTATTTATGGCCTTGGAAAGCAATAGAGGATGGAATCAGGCCTTGAGCCCCTACAGCCACAAGGGAGACCCAAAGCTCCTGACTCTCAGCTTCTAACTCACCAGCTCTGGTTGTTATGGTCATTTGGCGAGTGAAACGTCATGTAAAAGGTCTCTCTCTTTCTCTCTGTAATTATTTTAAGGAAAAATAAACAAATCTTAATACCCCTCTTTAACTTTATCATGATTAAGTATCTCCTGTGTGGCTGAGGTCAAATGCAAACTCTGTACATTGTTTTTTAAAGCTAAAATCTTTAGCTTTCTACACTTACTGCTTGGATTAAGACACTTTGAGATTGATGCAGAAGACATTACATAACTGGGAAATTTATGCAGATACTCATCTGTGTTTGGGACCAAACTACCTCAAGTCTATTGCTTTTGCATTAAAAAAAAACCATGGCAGGTTGGAGGCTTTTAGAAAAATGGGAGAGGAAATAGAGGTGAAGAAAGGAAAGAAAGAGAGTCAGAGAGAGACAGAGAGAGAGAGATGAACTCATTTGCTTTGACTTCACTGCTTTATCATAAAGTTAATGATCTAAAATGACACAAATGTATTATCTCAAATATTCTGAGGTCTGACGTCCCACATGAGTTTCACTGGGCTAAAATGAAGATCAATCGGGCTTAAACTGTTTCGTTGTTACTGTTTTTGCTCTTTCTCTCTCTCTCTGGAAATGTTGAGGAGAAAGCATTTCCTTGCTCATTTATGCTGTAGGCAGAATTCGGTTCCTTGCATTTGTAGAACAGGGGTTCTGTTTCGTGATTGTAAGCTCAGAGTTTTTTCACCTTCTAGATGCTTCTAGCCTTCCTGCTTTGTGGCCCTTTACTCCATATCCAAAGGTTCACTGGAAGTCTATCTTGCCTGGTGTTCCACTGCATACCTCACACGTTTTTTGCTTCTCTCTTATCTTTATAATGGTCTATGTATTACCTTTAGTTCACCTAGTTACTGAGTCTGAGTCTCCCGTTTTAAGGTCTGTAACTTTAATTCTATCCGCAAAGATTCTTTTTCCATGGAACCTAACATATGCATGGTTTCCCAGGAACTAAGCGCATGGACAATTTGAGAGAGAGAGAGTCATTATTCTGGCTTTCACAGAGTATTTTACCTTAAACTTACTTAAGTCATACATAGTACATAAATATGGTCATTGTATTCAGCCAAGTCTGCTGCTTTCTTTACTTTGTGAGGAGGATGATCCTGATGAGTAATAAACTATGGAAATGATGATGTAATGAAGTTGATTTTCTCTGTACATATGACTATACATCTGAATTGTCATTTTATTCCTTGGGACAAAGATAGTTTTTAAGTATTAAATATGTAGTAAAAAAGTACTCTTCACGTGACATAATACAGGTATTATTATACTACCATACTATGAGACTAACCCTGGCACACCTGGCATTCAGTACCATGTGAGCCTTTTGGAGTTTCCTTACAATGTTATGAGAAATAGTACCGTGACTTCACATATAGCACAGAAAACCCTGAAGGGACATATTCTATTTTGATGGTTAGAATTTCAGCTCTTCCAATCTCACATGAGGTTCTATACTAGTCATGAAATCAGGTGAACTGACTGTTGGTCAGTTGCTGGCACCACAAAATTCCTTCACCATCCTGACATCAATAGTGATGTGGTTGAGATGATTTTAAAGATAAATACACAATAGGCTCAGAAACTGGACTCTTAGCTGAGATTCTTCTAAATAATCAGGATATAATTTGGAGGAAAGATTGTTAGAGACCTGGGGAAATTCAGGGAATGGAAACTTTGAATCTGTGCACCTGCATGGGTGTGCCCATTTTCCTCTGCTGTTTTTGGTTATTTGTCTCATCTTAGATCTACAGTTGTATACTTGCTAGGAAAATGGTCATATTGCAAACCCTCATTACTGAATGCTTTATAGTTTTCAGATGCCAGGACTGTGTTTAAATTTCTGTAAGAAGAGCACAGACTGAACTTAGTTAATGAAGAATAAGATAGGAGGAAGGATTCAGGAAAAATGGCTCGCACCAACTTTCACTATGAAACCTGTAATTACAAGCATGTTGGGTACAATGGCTCAAACCATGAAACTAAAACCCTAAACTAACTCTGTATTATATAAATAAAGGGCATGACCTGATAAGTATGAGTAAAGGGCAAATAAGTTGGGGCGGGGAGGAGAAGTGGCTGAGAGCCAAAGGAAATCTTCCCAATCCAATCAAACATCTTAAAGTTCAGAGATTTTCTGTACCCTGACAATACCAACTTTGAGAATGAGGAATATTGCCTTTTCATAATTTTGGTAACGCAGGAAGTTATTATTCAAAATTTCCTGTAAGGTCAAGAATTCAGAAGTGAACTTGAAATTATAAAGCATTTCAGACTCTTCTTGCAGACTTAAAATTCTCTACATCTACACGTGTTATGCCATATACATTTGACTGCATAGATACAATTTGCTTATGTTTCTATTCCCAAAGGGCATCAAGGAAGCAATGCATCTTACACTGAATTGCCACCAAAGGGCAGAAAGATGCATTTAAGTCCAGGCAATGAGACATCCCCCTAAATTTTTAAAGCGGGGCTTAAGGTTTTAGCCCCCTGACTCCCATTCTCTGTAATGGAAGTCAGGTGGCAAAACCCTAATACAAACTCCTTGAAAATCCAGAAGACGGCATAATGATGTCCTTTGTTTTTGCTATGGAAACATTTATATGGGACATAGGTTCAACTGTCCATGAAATGATGCACTAATCTCCAGAGTTCACAATGTAATTTGGAGTATATTTTCTTCTCCATGTGCATGCAATTGTGAAGGTAATTGCCACCCTGAAAGTAAAGAATGCCGGGTGTCTACCACATAACTCACAGCTATATTTGGAACTAAGAGTCCCTTTGCGCACCCCAAGAAAAAGTTGGGGAACTTGTCTGCAACTCCACGTTTCACCTGCAGCCTTTCTGGTGAACTCCTGATCTCTCCTTGACAAGGTTTGTTGATGTTCATAAACTAGTTTGTTGTGAACAATCAGTTCAGTTCCTGGCCTCAATAGTATCAATAATTGATGATAAACCAAACAATGATTCTCCTGCCTCCTAAATTTAAAATCTTCTTTTATGACATAGATGCTTCAAATATGAAGAGTAACCCAGGTTAAGGAAAAAAAAAAAAAGAGAGTTGGTTTTGGATAGGCTGGGGATTTATCAAATGGCATGTCAACTCCGTGCTGTTTTTAGATGAAATTAAGACTGTAAGTTAGAAAGGTCTCCATTATGTAAAGGAAACAATACCACTATGTTAATTTGTGAAAACCACTGTTAGAAATTAAGTTAAATTGGTAAAGAAAATCTCAAAGAGATTGTATCATTTGATTATAAAACTAAAAAAGTTTAAATTTATTTATTGGAAAGGCAGATTTATGGAGAGGAAAGCAAGATCTTCATTATACTGGTTCACTCCCAAAATGACTGCAAACAGCTAGAGCTAAGCTGATCTGGAGCCAGGAGTCAGGAGCCCGGAATCTCCTTCAGGTCTCTCATACAAGTTCATGATCCCAAGGTTTTGGGTCCACAACTGCTGCCTTCCAGAGCCACAAGCAGGGAGCTGGATGGGGAGTGGAACAGCAGGGCATGAACTGGTATCCATACGGGATCTACAAGTGGGTGGTGCAGGATTTGCCAATTGAGCCATTATTCTGGACCCTGATTATAAAAATTTTAGCAACAATGTTTGTTTCACCATTTTATTTATTCACCATATGAAGAATCCACTATTATTTAACTGTTCTACATAGTACTTAGGAATATACATATTGATATCTGGTTCGTGGTTTAAAGTATCATTATTTTTCTGTTCTGAACTTGACTTAGCACTCCTAAAGGGATATAAAAGAGGTGTAAGACAATCTTCTCTTCCCTCAAAGCATATGACACAGATTAGAGTTCATTACAGGAGCTCAATAAATGCTTGTACATGTATTGATTGATTGCCAGCATTCTGCTTTGTGACTCCTTTTAATATTTCACATGCTGAAAGGTCATTATCATAATCATCATAAACCTCATTTATCTGTTCATGTCACTATTCTGGGTGCTACATAAAATTTAGCAGTGGGATTTGAAAACTGTAAGAATAACTGAATGGACATTGACTGACACACTAATCAGGAAAGTTGGCACATGAGGTTGGAATTTTGAGTGATTCACCTAGACAGTTTTAATTAAATTTATTGAATCTATATGTAACCCACCAATTTTTTCCAAAAATAATTTGAAGGATTTTACAGCAAAAAATGATAACATAAAATATGATATCTGGATGAATGTAACGGATCAGTAGAAAAATGAGAGCATGAAAGCGAATGAAAAATAGAGGCTTTCTGTGCAACCCAGGAAGAGAAACAACCCTTGCCCTGGTTTTTTAACCCTTGCATGATTGATATTTTGGGTTGAATTCTTTCTTGCTTTGGTGGCTATGGTGTTGGCTATCTAGCAGTGTCCATCATTTGTAACCACTAGAGGCCAGTAGAGCCTCCCTGACCTTTCTCCCCTTGTGTCAGCCCAAAATGCATCCAGAAGTTGTTCCTCCATTTGAGAATCATCCTATCCAGTCTGCTATACAAAATGCTTTAGACTGACTAAAGTTAAACCAGAGAAAATTATGTACACAGTTTTGGAGGCTGGAAAATCCAAGATTACCATGTTAACAAATTCAGGGGGAGTCAAGCCCTGTCTCTCACGCATGGTAGCTTCTGCGTACCTTCAGAGAACTTACTGTAACCCAGCTGCTAAAATAGGCCCTGCACATAGGAAATATCACTTAGTTCCATGAGATAGGTAGAATTGTGATTTTCACCTTATAACTAAATGAGTTGAGTCCCAGAGTTTAATATGGAAAGCATAAATGGAAAAATTAGTATTCAAGCCTAAGCAGTGGGAACTTAGAGCCTCTATTCTTGGTTATCAACATTAGTTTTATGAAAAGCTTAAGCTGATATCACATTGATGATTTGTGCATGGTCTTTATGTAACACCTGATAGGAAATTAAAGCATAACTTAAAGCAGTTAACCTCTGTCCACCGCCTGACACACACACCCAGGCTATCTGAACAGCTCCCTATCATGCTGTATATCGGTCAGAATTGCTGATAATGTTGGGTCAGAGTCATACTAGGGAGCTGTCCCATATGATGCCTTTGTCTAAATATCAAAACACTGGTATTCTTCAGATATCTTATTTGTAAAATATTCTGGCTTTATAATTTTCCTAGATTTTAAGATGTACCATACTGTGCAATGAGAAGCAATCTGGAAAACAGCTGAGAATGGAAGAGGTCCTAGTTGAATCCTAGGATCAAAACCTGTAGCTCTGTAATAAGAAACAACTATTCAACAACTCCTGTCCTTATTGAAAAATAGGACATATCATACAATATAAATACATGCACACATATGCATACACAAGTACATTTGTTGTAATATCAAAAGGATTGCATATTTATAAACATTTATGAAAATACTGTTATAAAAACATTTACAACAATGTATACATTTTTCAAAAAATGTATGCATGTTTTTATTTATTTGAAAGGCTGAGTGACAGAGAAAAGGAGAAAAAAAAAGAGAGACAGGTCTTCCATTGGCTGGCTCATTCTTTAAATGGGTACACTGGCTAGAACTGAGCCACATCAAAGCCAAAAGTCAAGAACTCCTTCCTGATTTCTGGTGTGGATGGCAGGGCCTCGAGTACTTGGGCCATTTCTGCTTTCCCAGGCATAAAATCAGGGAGTTGGATCAGAAGTAGAGCAACTAGAATTTGAAACTGTGCTCTGCTTAGTGCTATTGGTGCTGCAGGTTGCAGGTTACTCTGTTGCACCATCATGCCAGCCAGTTCACACTCTTTCTCATAAATATCACTTTCACATTTTACTGGGAAGTTTAGGGAAACTTAATAAAATAAGGGGAGCAGTGCTAATCCTTGAGGGTCTTTGTGTACTTATTAAAAATCATGCCTAATAACAAATTTCATTTGGCTCTACTCTTCTGAATCTATTCTTCCTGCTCCCAGTGTCCATGGGCCCACAAGAAGAAATAACTCTCTCCCTTTTTTATTATTAGGTTCTTTAACAGAAGCTAAGGATTATAAATATTTATACTGACTTACTAAACACCAGATGCCTGACTAATTTTGACTGACAGGTAACTAATTCCCCTTCTTCGTTATTAATTTTCTGTAGTTTGTTGGATGATGGAATGCATTCTGAAGGATCAGTTCTAACTAAGACAAGCATACATGTGTGTATTTTGCAACATTTTAAAAGCATGTGTTTCTAATTTCATGAGAGTTAAGTGCTTCAACAAGCATTTCTGAATACTTGCATGAGCAGTGTAGGAAATATAAGACATGTAAAATTCAATTAAACAACCTCAACAAACTTATCATTGCTAGTGTAGACAAGACACCCTTGTCAGTCTTAGAGCATGCCACTGCAATTCTGAAAACAAGAGCAAGACTAAATTGGAGACATTCTGGGAGGTAGTATGAATGTCTTTTATACAAACTTATACAACATATTTATTTTAAAAAATTTATTTTTATTTGAAAGGCAGATTTAACTCCTCAAATGGCCACAAGAACCAGAACTGAGCTGACCTGAAGTAAAGAGCCTGGAGCTTCCTTTAGCTCTCACATGGGTGCAGGGTCCCAAGGTTTTGGGCCATTCTCTGCTGCCTTCCCAGGCCATTAGCCAAGAGCTGGATCAGAGGTGGGGCAGATGGGACACAAACTGTCACCCTCATGGGATACCAGTACCATGGCTGGAGTGTTAGCCTGTGTGCCACCATGCCAGCTCCTATTTATTGCATTTTTATGTATGCACACAATAATATGAACACATGTATGTGTGTACCATTTACACCACATGCATTCAAAGTTAAATATACACAGCTATTCTTTAGTTTACAAAAATGAGTTATACATATGTATATATACATATCCTTATTGAGAAATAGGATATTTTTCAAAAATATTTCCAAATATGTGTATATTTGGAAAGTCAGATATACATACAGAAGAGACAGAGAGGAAGACCTTCTGTTAGCTAATTCATTCCCCAAGTGGCCGCAACAGCCAGAGCTGAGCTCATCTGAAGCCAAGAACCAGGAGTTTCTTCTGGGTCTCCCATGTGGTACAGGGTCCCAAGGCTTTGGGTCATCCTCTACTACTTTTCCAGACCACAAGCAGGGAACTGAATGAAAAGTGGGCCAACCAGGACAAGAACCAGGTTCCATGTGATACTGGGGCATGCAAGACGAGGACTTTAGATGCTAGGCTACCACACGGGGCCTTATTCTGTATTTTTACAGTCATAGTTCCATACTAGTGTGTGTAACTCTTTCTTATTATTTTAAAAGTAGAGTAATATGAATAACATCATATAACATGGATGTGCCATAATATAAATGTTTTCCTGTTTATGCCTATATCACTGGGTTTTCTTTCTTTTTTTTTTTAATTGATTACATTGCTTTATGTGACACAGCTTTGTAGGCACTGGGATTCCCCCCTCCCCTTCCCATAACCCGCACCCCCCCCCATGGTGGATTCTTGTTGCATTACCACAGTTCAAATTCAGCTGAGATTCCCTCCTTGCAAGCATCTACAAAGCACAGAGTGCAGCATTTTATTGTCCAGACAAGTCCAACAGTTTCTTGGGGAGACCGTCTCTGGTCTGGAGGTACAGCCGACAGAGTATCATCCCAATCAATTAAAAGCCCCGACATTACATTAGTAACAATTTACAACGTAATGGAATTAGTTGACATGGTATTGTGTAACCAGCATGTTAAGAGAGAGAGAGAAAAAGAGAGAGAAAGAGTGCAAGTTCTGAACCACATCCTATGACTTCCACATTGACATTACAATTATTAGTCTATATACAACTGGGTTCTATACACCTTAAAATGGCTATAGATTACTATTCAGCTGTCTCATGTCTATTTTAACTTTAGTATTTAGCAGTTCCTTTGGGACTAGGGAGAGGAGCTTTCTCTGGTTCTTGCCTGGTGCCAACTTTGGGTCCCCACACTCTCTTGTAATGACCACCAGGATTGCTCCAGAAACCCCCCAAAACAAAATAACAAATAAACAAACAAACAAAAAAAAACCCCCTAGAATAGATAGAGAACAGCAAGGAAAGCTTAGAAACAGGAAAGGGGCAGTGAGGATGCACTTATAACTCACTGGGTAGGACACAAAGATTAGTTGCTCCTCACTGGGGTATTGAAGATTTCTCTGCACACCCCTCCTAAAACTGTTCACCTAAACTGTAGACATATGTCTTGTTAGACTTATAGAGTTAGACTACCTGAAAAACAGCCAGGTTCTGCAAAATCATGCTTCAACGCTATCACTGGGTTTTCAAATTGACCTTCCTATGAAAAATGTTATAGATAACATTATTGCTTACTAGTGATACTATATAGTTCTAAAGCAGAATTCCTTAGTCAAATTATGCACATATTAGCCTCCAACAAGATGCCTCTTCATAATCCTATGGTGTTTGAGTCTTTCCTTCACACCAGCATAATCTGCTATTTCTGTCTCTTAAGCATAGATGATCAGTAGAAATTGAAGCCAAAAAATTCCTTTAGGAAAGTATTATTCTAACATGACAAAGTCAATCATGAGAGTATAAAGACAGGCTGTTTTGAAGCAGCGTTTTCCTACTAGGAAATAAAATTGGTACAGGGTAGGAATAGATGTTAAGAGAATGATACATGAATGAAAGCATAAAATCGGCCAATTTCTTTTTTTCAGTAGAAAAGCACTCTTAAAAATTAATGTTCCTGAAAACAAGATTCCTGAGTCCATGTTGTAATTTTGTCCTACCCTTTAGGTTTTTTCCCTATTTGACTTCCCACTGTAACCTCTGCAGCAGTGCCTTGAGGGAGTATCCCATTTGTCTGTGGCACGAAAACATATCAAAGTAGAATTCCTATTCAGTTGTTTTAGACAGTCCTGGGCTTAGTAGTGATGCAGGTCTTAGTAACAGTGGTCTAGTGGGAGTGAAGAGGAGGGAACGGATGTTAGAAGGCTCTGGAGATGTACCTGAATAGTAGCAGTCTTGTTGGAAGAGCAGAAAAGCTAAGAAAAGACTACTGGCTAAAAGAAGAGAGAAACCTTGCTGAGACAGAGGAGACAGTCATGGAGAAAGACAGTTTGAGACACATTCTGCAGGTGCTGGAACATCCTAAGGATATTTTATAAGTTCCAATCTAAATATAAGAAAATCAGTTATATGGACAACATAGCAAAAGTTAGATTGGACATCCTTAGAATAAAAAGATGGCAGGGTGAAAGCAATGAGAAGTATCTATGATTAACAAGACGGGCAGAGGAGGCAGTGAGAGCCATGTGAGAAGGACAACTATTCTTAGGGAGCAAACTGTCAGAGTGTGCTTTGGCCCCTGTACCCGTGTGGGACCCCCGGAAGAAGCTTCTGGCTCCTGGCCTTGGATCAGTGCAGCCCCAGCCATTGTGGTCACTTGGGGAGTGAACCAGCGGATGGAAAATCTTCCTCTCTGTCTATCCTTCCCTCTCTGTATATCTTCCTTTCCAATGAAAATAAAGACATCTTTTAAAAAAATCTACCTTTCCAATGAAAATAAATAAATCTTCAAATACTAATACTAAATTAATATTCTACTTTATATTTTAAAATATCACTTTAGGCTACTCTATTTAAGGCAAATAGAGAATTCCAACATCCTCTCAATTCACTTTATCTAATATTAATGTCTTACATGAGTAAAACCAGAAAGTTGTGGGACTGCTGTGACATTGCTGGCAAAGTGACTACCTGTAACACCAAATTTCCATATCAGCTCAGTTTTGTGGCCCGATCTACTAGACATCCAATCCGGCTCCCCTGCATGCTCCTAAGTAATTTTTCAATTGTAAGAAACTGAAACCACTTCCATACTTTTTCTACCTATAGATTTGCTTATCTTATATGTAGAATAAATGGAATCATAAAACATGATTTTTGTGACTGGTTTCTTTCACTTAACATTTTTTAAGGTCCATTCATATTTTAGACCAGTACTTTGTTTCTTTTTACTACCAATGACTATTCCAGTGTATAGAATTTTGCTTCCTTGTTTGCTACATACTATACATATGGTTTGTTTTCACTTCTAGGCTATTTTGAATAATGCTATTTTCAATATTTGTGTGCCTGTGTTTTTTTTTTCTCATCAAGCTTTGTTTTAATGGGTGTCAATATTCTGTGACAGATTTTTGGTGAAGTTCTTTTAATTAAAAATTACTAATTGTATGAACTAGTGACTTGATGACAGCTACCCAAGGATAGATAATAGTTCACAACCCCAGTCTTTCAGTATTAAGCCGAAATGGCAAGTCAGGAGTTTTGACAGCCTCCTCCCAACCACTGACTCACACTGAGGTGGTAGGTGTTCCAGGTTGCTTCTGTGGCTCTAGAAGCTTCCTGGATAGAGCAGATGACTGTCAGCTTAGCAGCCTTTCTGTGAAGATATCTACAGCTGCCTTTCTCATATCATGGGCAGCAAACTCACTGAGTAGGATTATCAGAGAAGCTTTCAACACACACACAGACTTGTCAGGATCTATAGGAAGGATGGCAACATCTCAAGGCTCGAGAATTTCAGACCTGCTTCCCAGAACACTGAACAATGTCTTTTTTTTTTTTTTCTCAGTTCATCAAATTGTGAGCCATGTGAGCTGTGTGACAATCTGCTTCAGGCTCAAGGCCAGCTCTGATTTGGCCTGCATGGCTTATAACAATCACTGAGTTAGGTGCTTCTATTGGTAAGTCATCTTTGCCATTAGTAACGATGTTGCTGTGGTGAACATGCTTGACTGACATGATCTTGACACTGAAGTCCACACTTTTCCTGGGAAGAACTTCACTTACTTACTCAAAGCTTCATAGTACACTTCATCAGATTTGACTTGTGATATCCAATGGAGCAAGGGTGACCACCACTAGTTTGAGAACATTCATGTTCATTTGGTCACAGAGACAGTTCCAATACCATGAATTTTGTAGCAGTCTAGGAAGGACAGACTAAAGGCCTTGCCAGTTGGATGAGTTGGTGGTCATATACAAACCACAGCTTCAAGTGGTTGCACTTGTATGAACATATTTACAGGTGACATTTCATTCCTTGAACAAAGGCATATCAGTACTTGGCTTCAGCATTTGTCACTATTCCAAAGTGAAATTGGCACAAATTCTACTGTGTCAAAATATGAGCCAGTTTTCTTAATGTAGGTGACAATTCCCTTAATCATTTCTTTGTATCTTCTCTGGCTAGAAGATGGCTCAGTGTAATCCATTTTCTTCAACAGCAACAATCAGTTATTTCACATCTACTTTGTGAACCAGAAGGGATTGTTTGTGAGTTTACCCATTGTTGAAGACACTAGCTTCAAATTTGCCAATGGTGGAAGCAACAACCGAGAGAGAGAGAGAGAGAGAGAGAGAGAGAGAGAGAGAGAGAGAGAGAGAAGTGAGTCAGAGTGCATAGGCAGCCTGTTTTGATACTGTGTCTATATTTTTTCCTGGGGCATCAATGATGGTCACATAAGTGTTTGCTGGTCTCAGATTTTCACAGGAAGATGTCAGGTTCATGCTCATATTCCCCCTCAGATTTTTCAAGGTTCAGGAATAATTAGGTGGCCATTCCATTTTCAATATACTCTTTTGCAAAAAGTTTGGATGCCTCTTTGAGTGGGTCTACCTCATTTGAAGACCAACTGACCATGAGTGGTGAATTACCTTGAACTTGAGTTCAGTTACAACAGCATTGATATGAATAGCTTTCCTGTCTCATAAGGTAATTTTTATATCTGGGTTCTGGTTATATTCTATTTTCTTGCAAAGCTGTGTACAAGTTTTTATTGGGATGTATATTTTCATCTACCTAGGGGTAGAATGCTAGACAATATGCTAAGTCAATGTTTATAATTCTGAGAAACTCTCACATTTTTCCCAAAGTGTTTGCACATTTTCACATTTCCACTAACAAGGTAGGAGAGTTCCAATATTTTTCTATATCATTGCCAATACTTGCTTTATCTATACTTTCAATTATAAACATTCTCATGGGTGTGAATATGGCATTTCATCATGGTTTTTAATTGACTTTTGTTTATGGAGAAATTCATTAAAAGTCTGTTCCTATTTTTTGTTTCAAATCAACAGCATTTGCTGTTGATTTGTAAGTTATCCTTATATATATATTCTAGATAATTTACTGAGTTTCTTCATAGAATCAGAAAAAGAACACAAGAACAAAAAGAATAAAAGATCAATAAAAATAACTATTAAGGGAATTGGCTCATGCAATTATGGAGGTTCATCACAACATGGAAAAATGGCTTATAGTATAATTCTCTGTTCTAGATTGGAGGCCTGAGAGTACAGGGGTAGGGTTACAAGTGCATATCCTGGAGTTCAAAGACAGAATAAAGATGTCCTAGTTCCAGAAGAGATAGAATGAGTTCTTCCCTCTTTATGTTTCATACAGGCCTTCAACTTTTCGGATTGTTGGGAAAGCAGTGTTTACCAAATTGCCATGTTTTTATCTTTAGCCTGGCCCAGCCCCAAGTCACTGTGGCAAAAGAAGATTGATTCAACAAGCCGATTAAAGATCTCTCCCTCTGTCTCTCTTTCTGTATCTCTGCAGTTCAATTATATACAACAAATCTTTTTTGAAACGTATTTTTTTTAATTTAAAAGGAAAGTTTTACAGATCCATTGTTTTCACTCCCCAAATGGCTACAGCAGCCAGAGCTGAGGGAATTAGAAGCCAGGAGCCATGAGTTTCTTCTGGGTTTCCCAAGTGGGTGCTGGGGACCAAGGTCTTGAGCAGTCCATTTTTTTAAAAAAAGATTTATCTTATGTTTATTGGAAAGGCAGATATACAGAGAAATAACTCTTCCATTTGCTGGCTCATTTCCCAAATGGTCACAAAAGCTAGAGCTACACCGATCCAAAGCCAGGAGGCAAGAGGTTCTCCCAGGTCTCCCACGTGGAACAGGGTTCCAAGGCCTTGGGCCATCCTCTACCGCTTTCCAAGGCCAAAAGCAAGCAGGGAATGAAATGGGAAGCTGAACAGCCAGGAAAAGATCTCAGTGGTTGAAGGGCAAGCATTTAGATACTAGGCTATTGTGCTAGGACCCCATTATTGTTTTCTAAGACTGTTAGCATAGAGCTGGGTCAGAAGTGGAGCAGTCAGGACTTCCATATGCTATTCCTGTGTCACAGAGCTTGTTGCATTACCATGCCAGCCTGAACACAGCAGATGTTTTATTTTTTTTTAAAGATTTATTTTTATTATTTTTTTTATTGGAAAGGCGGATATACAGAGAGGAGATACAGAGAGGAAGATCTTCCGTCCGATGATTCACTCCCCAAGTGAGTGCAACGGGCCGATACTATGCCGATCCAAAGCCAGGAGCCTCTTCTGGGTCTCCCACGCGGGTGCAGGGTCCCAAAGCTTTGGGCCGTCCTTGACTGCTTTCCCAGGCCACAGCCAGGGAGCTGGAAGGGAAGCGGGGCTGCCGGGATTAGAACCGGTGCCCATATGGGATCCCGGGCGTGCAAGGCGAGGACCTTTAACCACTTGCACCACTGTGCCGGGCCCCAGCAGATCTTAATAATAATAAAAATCCATGATTTTCTGAGTTTCAAATATCAGGCACATGACTATTATTGTTTGGTTTTGTTTGGTTTTGTGTTTTACTGTTTTAACTCTTAGGAGGAAGTTCCTTTTGTTAGAAGTCCTATGAATGTATTCAGGGTGTTTTTTAAAAAAGGCCTCATTTTTCAATTCTGAAGATCCAGGCAATGGAACTATACCTCAGGAGACATACAGATGAATTCTATTTGTTGACAAAAAAAACAAAAACAAAAACAAAAAACCCTGAAAGATGAATGAGCTTAGAAACTCAAACCATATATGTAAAATAGCGGGTCCTTGATAATAAGCCATCATGAACTGTTCCTAAGTGTAATGTAAGGTAATGTAATGTCTAAATATTACTGAAATACTTTGCCTAGGTATAAGACGTTAATTGAAAGAAAATACAAGTCTTATAATATATTGGTTACTACCTTAAATGTGACATGATCTTGAAGTAATCAGTAAAAAATACACTATTTTTTTAAAAGAATCTCAAACAAATGTAGGGATGTGAATGTAAATAACACCAAGGAATTTTCATTGTTAAAAGCAAATATGAACTGTTAGCCTAACTGAAATGTGTAACATGTGAACATTGCCAGTGCAGGTCATGAAGAAGAGTCACCAAATTTATCCTTATTAGACATGAACGATATCTCCTTAGAACTCCAGTTACAAAACCTGAGGACAGTGCATGAAAGAAATATTTACATAGCAGCAATAAAGATATGACACTCAATACTCCAAGGAGTCATATAGTTAGTTAATTGAAAATAATTAAAGATTTTAGAAAAGATGCCAGTGGGAGCACAGTAGTCCAGGCATTTTGCCAGCACTCTCTCGGCCCCTCCACCTCTCATAAATGCTCAACACTGGCATTTCGGTGTGACAGGAACAGAAAGAGAGCCTCAGATGAAAAGGACTTGGCAAGTAAATCATGCATGTCCTCTTTTGAAAATACTACTGTACGAGACTGACTGAGAAATAGCCCGAGAATAAAAATTCAGAGTAAAATGCACTTTCTTTTTGCAATGATTAATAACTATTTATGCCAGAAAATAATAGACTTTAGACTAAATATCTCATAGAGATGATCAAACAGGAGTCCTAAATGTTGCTTCCAAGAGAGGAACTAAAAGACCAAATAAGGTATCAGACAAACCTCCGATAATGCCAAAAATCACCACAGAATTAGTAGGTAAAAGGAAAAAACAGGTCACAGTGATATTCCTAACATCACTGCTCATCTTATCAAGAGGATGAAGTCCATAATATCACAATTTCTATAACACACAATAAATATAAATGAGGCACTTTTGTAACATCAGAAAATCTCCCTAAAGATCTACGAACAAAATAATGCAAGGATGGTAGCATCAAAATGGCGAATTAAAGGCCCCCCCCCCAAAAAAGGAAAAAAGAAGATGTTGAATGATAAAGAGTAAAGTGTACAATGAATGTATGTCATGAATAACTATATGAAAATCAATACACAGAGTAGAAATTTTTAGAAATATGTGACCTTGACGGAAATATGTTAGTTTTGAAGAATTTTCAAATACTGATACTGCATAAACATAAGAAAATTTGACTAAATTTGCTATTGGAAGAAAAAATGTAAAAAAGAACAACTTTGTAGCAAATTGATATAATGCCCAATTTAAATTATTTCAAAACATGAAAGTGAAATCATTTGGAAATATAGAAAGAAAACCCAAAACCCATCGTATTAAATACTTCTATTACAAGAGAGAAAATTAGGGGTATAATTCTGGAATATGAGAAAATAACAACACTAAAAATTATAAAACATGATATTTAGTTTAAGCTGCATTCAGAGTCAAATTCATAGCTTCACATGCTTTCTTTGATAAATGAAAAGAAGGTAAAGAGCATTAAAATGGCTGAAATTCAAGATGTTTGAAAAATAGCTTGGAAATATATCAGGAAAGTGAGATAAATAAACCTATAAGGATAAAAACAAATGTGATATATCCAAAAAAGCACCATACTTGAATTTTTTCATGAAATAATTTAACTATTTACATTGAAACATTTGAAATGGTAATATATATTCATTTGATTATTTATTTAGATGAAGAAAGGGGAATGATAAGGTATGCATGTTTCCATCTGCTGGTAAGACCTACCCACATAGCCTGGCTGTGTCTGGCTGAAGCCATGAGTCAGGAACTTGAGAGAAATCTCTCGTATGTGTGGCAAGACCCAACCAGTTGGGCCATTGCTGCTGTCTCCCAGCGTTGACCTTAGCAGGAAGCTGAAATCAGGATTTGCAGCTGACAATTGAATCCAGGTACTACAATATGGGATTATGACATCTTTTTTTTTAAATATATTTTTATTTTGAATTTTTAAAGTATGTGGTACAATTTCATATGAGCTGAGATTCCCCCCCCCCCCTCCAATGGATTATGACATCTTAAAAGCTACATTAATACTCTTTGCAGAAATAGTAAAAAAGAAAAAAATTAAGAAAATAAGGAGCTTATGTTTTGGAAATGCTACATTAACTGTTTTCCTTGAACGAGTCACAATGTGAATCAATGTACAAAATGTCTAAGTTAACACTGTTTCCCACTTATCTGAATAAATCTTTCTGTTTTATTACAATTTATGTAATTAATCTTTCTTGAAAACTACTTTGGGTAATAATTCTAATCAAATAAGAAGAAAAATATAAGCAAAATTTAGAAATAAAAATATTTATAAGATTTCAAAACTGAGGTGAAATTAAATGTAGTAATACTTATATATTTTAAAACTTGGTAAATATACCTTTTTAAGACTGTAATGAGATAGGCTATTTCTAGTAAGCAGAAAGTACTCAATTAATTAATGAAAACGTCCATCTTAGAAACCTGCTACTAATTTCAGAACTATCAAAACCACTTGAGCAAGCAATATCCTCGGAGCACTCTCCACACTGGAGACCCTGAGATGACACTGGGTAGCCATCCCCGATCCCCAGCTATTGATGTGAATAGAATGTGTCTTCTCCCCTTTTCTTATCTTTTCCTCCAAATATAGGAAGAAGAAAAAGGAAATTGGAAATAATGGTCTCATTCACCTTCCCCTATTCTTTGACCCCTCTCACCCTAATCAGTGGCCCAAATGGACATGCATTCTTCCTAACTATGTAATCATCATCAAAAATAAGAAAATTGCTACTAATATTGGAGTAAAACAAACATATATTATGCAGCTATTAACTACAAGATAAACCCACACACAATTTCACAAGTAGTTTCCACCAAACTTTCAAGGGACAGATAGTCACCTTACAGTAGGAAAAGAAGCAAAGTAAAAAAGAAAAAATTGTCTATTTTTTTCAAATTAATGTCACTACAAAGCAAAATTGCACAAAAAGTAAAATTCCAGACCAATCTTGTATACATACAAATGCAGACATTTAAAGAGCAGAAGTATTTTTCAAAGGAATACACTAGTTTTTAGGTGTTTAATAAGAGGATTATGAAAGTAGTTCTAGCAAAGTGTTTGGAACATTACATTAGGGAATGTTACCTTGTAACATAAATTCATTGAGAATTTTAAGTGATCTGATGCCATGTGAATCGTAAAATGGAGAATACACCTTATATTGTACTTTACAGCTCAATTGCACCATTATTTTTTGATGGAAGTTGCAGATCCATGATTTGCAGCTTATTACTAAAGTACTGTCTTTTAGGCAGGACTGACACATAAATGCCCAGAAATATAATTTTAAATATACATATTCTGAGAATTACGTGAAGGAATGAAGGAAAATGTAAGCACATGGTAGAGACTCAATTCCTCCTGATTCTCATACTTAGTTTATAAACGACCATTACATTTCACTATAGATTTGGAAAGTCACCAAGAGCCTCACAACCATTGTCATCATCATGAAAATATGCACAATTCTAATCCAGAAAACAGAGTAACTAGCAGAAGTGATGAGAGCTCACTTAACTGTGTAATTATAAAATGAGTCAAAAAATTTTTTACACATCATAAAATCCCAATTAAAATTTAATGGGAAAAACCTTATAAATGCACCCCAAACACCCTACCTTAAATTAAAATAATAATTATTTAGAAACCATTCGAATAAAACTTCCACATTTCAGTAAAGGACATAAAGGAGAATGTACAGTGAGATTTGAAGTTTTATAGCTGTCAATTTCTCCCAGATGAAGGGCTAGCATACCTTGTTTTACTGAGCACAACTTGACTGGACTTCACTGATACTGTGTCTTTTAGAACCTGAGGTTTTGTGGTGACCTTGCAGGAACAAAGTCTAGTAGGATCATTTGCCAACAGCCCAGATGATACCATTTTTAGTAATATAACATTTTCTAATTAAGGTGGCTATTTTGATAGATACAGTACTCTTGCATACTTAACACACACTATAAAAATAGCTTGCTTTGTGTGCTAGGTTCTAGAATTTGGCTTTATATTATGTGCTTTATTGCAGTTGTCTGGAACAGAACCTGCAGTAGCTACAAGATATACCCATGTATATATTTTGTTTCTTCAACCAATATCACTTTCGAGTCAGCTTTCAAAATCACAAAGTGTTTTAACTTTCATGTGGAAAATGCAAAAATAAAACTTTAACTTGTAAAATGCCACAATAAAGACCAGAAAAATCAGATTTAGCTGACAGCCAGGAATTTGGAAATCAATATATATTTTTTTCCTTACAATAAAAAAACACCAAAGACTGAAAATATCACTGACCTTATTTGGTTTGAGGCCACAGGATGATCCAACACTCCGAAATCCATGGCGACTTGTGAATCTGGTGAGAGAAAGCAACCAAGATTTGCTTTCTTGGAAGGGAAGCTTCTGGTGCACTAAGCTGGCAGGAATGGTTCCTTGGTAATTGTGACTAATTGCTGGAAGCTGAAGGTAGATGAGGGTGAAAAAGAGAAACCTTTGGGGTTATATACAATGAAGAGAGTCCCAAGCTTTCACGACCTTTTTTCTCTTTAAGAACCCCACCAGCTTCTCATCTTGCAGACTTGAGAAACAGGAGCTGCTGGGTCTGCCTGGGAAAGGAGTAACTATAGTGAAGGGACCCAGAGTCCCTTCCATTTCAACTTCCCGTTGCTAGGGGAAGGGCTGGCTTGGGGCGAATGCTGAGAACTTATTCCACCTGGGGGCAAAGACTTTCCATCTCCCACAGCTTTCTGTATCTTAGAAGGAACAGAAACAATACTTGCAATTTCATGTTTGATTCTTCCACTGCAAATCTCCCTTACAGAAAAAATGTCACAGATAAAACTGATATTTCTCTTTAAACAAGTTATATCTTTATAAAGTTTATTTTATTTTTTTCAAGATTTATTTGTTTTTATTGGAAAGGCAGATTCACACAGAGAAGGAGAGACAGAGAGGAAGATCTTCCATCCACTGATTCACTCCCCAAAGCAGCTGCAATAGTTGGAGGGCAACTGATCCAAAGCCAGGAGCCAGGAGCTTCTTCCGGGTCTCCCACATGCAGTTGTAAGATCCCAAGAATCTGGGCCGTCCTCCACTGCTTTCCCAGGCCACAAGCAGGGAGCTGGAAGGGAAGTGGAACAGCTGGGACATGAAGCCATGCAAGGCAAGGACTTCAGCCACTAAGCTACCGCACTGGGCCCTTTTAAAGTTTATTTTAAAATTATTTTCTGGAGACTGAAATTTTGTCATAGTAGGGAAAACTACTCCGTGCAACACAGACATCATTACTGGGGCCAATTCATGTCCCAGCTGCTCCATTTCCAATTTAGCTTCCTCTTACTGGTCTAGGAATAGCACCCGAAACTGGCCCAAATGTTTGGTCCACTGCTGCTGTGTGAAAGACCCAGATGAAACTCTTGGCTTTGGCTTGGCCCCCATCCTGGCTGTTGTTCCCATCTGGGGAGTGATCCAGAAGATGGAAGACATTTCTGTCTCCCTGTCTAACTCTGCATTTTAATAAATAAATTTTCAAAAAGTTTTTTGCTGTTTTTGAGGATGAAAGACGATGATGACCTTTCCTTGAGAACTTGGAAAGTCCAATGATCTCAGCAAAATTAAGATAGCCTTTCCTCATTTATATGAACAGAAAAAGATCTGCATAACAACAAAACATACTTCAAATGAGACTTCTTACAAGCATGGTTAATAAAATGTGCATTGGGCAATAAAAATGAGAATACAGAAAACTCAATGTAAGGAGTATTTTGGGAGTAAAAGAAAACTCAATTGAGACAAAACAATGTGTAGGTTTATCTTATTTGTCCCAATGGGAGGGGATAATCTGGGCGAAGCTATTAAATATGATCATTATTTGATTAATCCAATGAAGACTTGTTTTATAATTCTAGATTTTTACCATTCGTATTTTCCCAATCTTTATATATAATTATTGCTCTTAGAAAATAACGTTCAATTTCAAATTTCTCCATTTCTTTCTTCAACCTAATATTCTATTTTGAGGGGTAACATTTTAATTTACATTGAGGTCAAAGGCTTAATGTTTCACTAAACAGTTCAGTTAGTAAAAAAAATAGTTCAGCAGGATAAAAACAAGGGATACAAACAATAATCAAATAAAGAGATATCCAACTTAACTCACTGTAAAATAAATGTTAAAATAGCCACAAAATCATTAAAATTATGCTGGTATATAATTACTATCATTAAATTTCTCAATTTCTGTCTCATTTTCCACTTAATTCTATTACGGGCAATAATACTCACCTATCTTTCTCGGCTTCGGTCAACAGCAGATTTACACCTTGGGCAATATCTCTGCAGAAAGAATTTGCAAAGATTTGTTAAGATGATATGAACATTTGGGAACCCATCTGCCTTTTGAGTCAAATTAAACACGTTTTTATTGAATTGCTTCTCAAAATTTACTTTGTGAGTGTTCTCAGACTGTACAAAAGTTGTATGAGAGCGTTTACATGGAAAGTCATGTAAGAACACTTCTAACCGTATGTTACAAAGACATTATCAACTCAGAATATTAAAATGAAAAGCCCAGGATTTTATTTTTTATAGAGTTACAACATTGCCATTAGCTTACCAAAGACTAGAAAAGCCATCTGTCTAAACATATAGAGTCAACACTGAGCCACTCAAAATCATGCTTGTTAAAAGCATAGATTGTGCACTCAAATGTTATAATTTAGTAGCAGCCCAGGGACTGGTCCTGGAGGGCTCTTTTCCAGGAAGTGTGTAAAATCTTTGAGTCAAATATTAAAAAAACAATTTTTGAAACAAATATCACAAAATCCCTGTCTTCAAGAAGCTTTCATTCTGTTGTTGTGGGACTAACAGTTAATAAGTAATGGGCATGGCTGGACAAAATGAAGGAAGTCATTTCCAATCACTGCCAAACCTAAGAAATATCTATCTATGGCTCGCAGTCTGGAATGTAAATATTTTTCCTATTATACATTGGCAGTTTTTTGCCAATGTTTTTAGAAGTGAAGGTGCCCTTCTACTATAGCACCAAGAAGGTCAGCGTGTAAATACATAAAGTATACTTTCTGCTACTGATGGAAGGATCCAGTTTATCATCCTCATATTCTTTTGCTAAGAATTTTTGTTGTCAGATTTTTAAAGATTCATTTGTAAAACCACTCAGTTCTGGAGGTAGAATGACATGGGAAAAGAATTGGTAGGCACAGATTGGATAAAGAACTTGCCACACAATTTTCTTTCCAGGAAAATTGAAGTTTGTTTTCCCACTGAGCAATTAGGCTTCTGAGATCATCAAATACCATGAATGGTAATTTCTACTTCACTTCTACTCTGTGCTAATGATGTCACTCAAATTAAAATGTTTCTGTACAGCAGGAGAGGTGTGGAAAGTTGAGAATTCAGTCCTATTTTGATACGATGACTCTGAATAGAGCCTTTGTGAACAGTCATTTATAACAACATTTCCCACAATTCTGTGGCAGAGAGTAATCATCAGATAGAAAAACCAGCGTGTATCCAGAGTTATAGCCTGGCGACTAAAGTCCTTGCCTTGCATGCCCTGGGATACTATATGGGCGCCGGTTCTAATCCTGGCAACTCCGCTTCCCATCCAGCTCCCTGCCTGTGGCCTGGAAAAGCAGTTGAGGATGGCCCTAAACCTTGGCATGCTGTATCCACATGGGAGACCCGGAGGAAGCTCCTGACTCTTGGCTTCAGATCAGTGCCGCTCCAGCCATTGCAGCCGCTTGGGGAGTGAATCATCGGATGGAAGATTTTTCTCTCTGTCTCTCCTCTGTGTATATCCAACATTCCAGTAAGAATAAAACAAATAAAAAAATGCCTTTATAAACAGAAGTTTTTATTTCTTTTAAAAATCTTGAAAAAGTTTGTCATATTATTTATATTGTTTATTGAGGGAACTAAGTTGATATGGGTCTCTGATTAAGGTGGGGAGGATTGAGGTATGTAGGAAGGTGAGTGGGACAAATGTTTCAGGTTTTTCTTCTGTGTCCTCATCTGGTGGTGGAAGAGGGATGCTCCTTGCCATCAAACTATGTTCAGCACCCAGGGATGGGAGGGATGGTCATTTGATGATGCCTTAGAGATCCCAATCAGAGGAAGGCTGTTCCAGGGGTGTTACCTGAGTGGCTTTGATAGTTCTGAGACATCATTGGCTTCATTGCACCAGCACTGAGAAAATCTTTCCAAGCTCTTTTAACTGACCAAGTCTACCTTGGTGCACACACAGGTCCAGGAACAGCTTGCAAAGCTTGGCCAGCACAGTGGTCCAACCTATTCTGTTTCCCACCCTCTGATGAGGCACTCAATGGCTTCTGCTAGATTAGGTAAGCTAACTGTCATGTTTCCCGTGTGCATCTGGCCATGCTGTCCACCACCCAGGCATCAGCAACTGAAGAGGCCCAGTCTTGATACGTTCACTCCAAGGTCGGACCACATATCCTGTGCTGTTTCCTGTAGTCAGGGTTTGAGTCCAGCCGTTTAGTTGAAGAGGTCCTCAGAAACCTCACCTGGGATGACTATAGATCTGTCTCTTGCATGTGTCAGCCAGTGCACGGTCAGGTCCTGTCTGTCACCCGCACCAAGCAATGCACTTAGAAGTTTTTCTTTGTAGTTCACAAAGCAAAACAAAGTCTGTAGGAAATACATTTGTCATATATTTGATTCTGTAGCACACCACAAGTCCTCCTTGCTTTTCCTAAATTGAAAACAATAGCTCAATTAAATAACCTCATTGACGTGCGTCTTGTAGCTTCCAGAATTTTGCCATTTAGTACTCTGTATTCATTTGGTAAAATGACCAAGTGGAATTGATTTTTCCATTTGCAATTTCAACTTTAACATTTTTCATAGAGTTTGAGTTCTTCTTCATTGTATTTGAATTAAAACTAAATCCTCTTGATTGACATTTCTTCTAGAACATCCTTTTCCATTGCATTCCAGTCTTTGAAGAAGTGAGACAATGTTTCAAAAACATTTTTGCCAGTCCTTTTCTCTAACACCCAGAAGGGCTTCTTGTGTTTAGAGCAGTCCATCTGTTTCATTGCTGTCTCACCTGCCCAAACTGTTGCCACAATTATGTAATAGGAGCATGTATTCTGGTATGGCTAGTCAGCAGTCTGTGCAATAACCACACTACTCTTGTTTTTAGCTGTGTGTATTTGTTTAAAGTGCTCATTTTTTCTTGTAATCTTTTCCTTTTTCTTAAGCCTATCTAAAGTTCATTTGTATTTCAAGACTATAGATTTTATTCTTTGTACCACATGAACAGGATGCAGCAACACTTGAGCGCACCTTGTGCAAAAAGGAGACTTTCCTGAGGAGGAGTGGTTTACCCAAGTTATTGATGAAAAGGAAGCATAAATTCATAAGTGAACTCCATTTGGTTCCATCTGTTATTTGTTATATGTAAGGAGTCCTATAAATCAGCCTAGAAACATATAGTTCTTATCTAAAAGTGCTCATCCTCATTGAGTCATGTTCAGATCTTTGGCTTTTTTCATAAAGCCATCAATTAAAAAATACTTCCTGGGGGTTTTTATACATAGATAACTGGCTTGTATAGATTCTGCCTGAATACTGAACTTAAGATTCAGGTATTTCATAGGTTGTGCAGTAATATTAATATAATGCTGCAATGAAAAGATGTATTTCTAAGTTAGCATGCCAGAGATTAAAATTGAATGGAATAATGATAGCCCATAAGCAAAAGTGCACTGATAGAAAGTGTGCTATTAACCAAGAATTTAACTTAGCTACCTAGGAACTTAAGAGAATCTGTCTCTCTTTCTCCCTCTTCTCTGCTCTCCTTCATCCCACTCTCCCCTTGATATGCATTTCCACTACAAATTTTACAAGCAATATTATAGGTATCACATAACATCATTTTTTTCATTGTAGTAATATTGTGGCAGTCCCCATATATCACACCACTACATCACACCAATCAAATGAATATGAATAACATAATGTTTGATGTAAAATTCATGACACCATGGATTAGCTCAGGAACAGTTCAAAACAATGACCATCTCAGCTGTACACAACTTCCTAGGTTGCCTTGTATCTAGACAAATGTTACACTGCTGGGAGAAAAGCAGCAAAGGGTAGAAGGCAATCTGGGCTTGGTTAATGCCAAATTTGTGTTAACTATACCAAAGTGTGAAGATTTTTTATTCTATTCTATTTTCTTTTTTTAAGATGTGAGGAAGGCAGCGAATGCTGGACTGGGACGTTCCAACCTGGCCCGCAGGTGAGGGTTGTGGATTGCCTGTGGAGGGGGTTCTAAGAGATATTTTGGAGTGGGAGCAGCTGAGGGCATATTTTGTAGGTGAGTAATAACTTCCGACAGTTTCCTTGGACCTGGCATTTGCACTTTGAGATAGACGAAGGAGCTGAGATGGAGTGGTTTAGAGTGCGGAAACTGGAGGCATGTCTGGGTCAGGCCAAGGTACCCTTCCATGTGGGCTAGGATAAATAGCATCTTCCACTGGCACATGCGAAGTCCAGGACTGATGGTAGACCATGTCCAGCAGGGCTGTGGCACCTTCTGGCACACATGAGATCCTGGGCCTGGCAGAGGAACTTAGGGACCTTCCCTGCAAGGTCAAAGCTCCCACTGGGGAGCACAATACTAGGAATTGGGGTGGATCAGGCCAAGGAAGGCTGCTTCACTCATCAGCATTTGTGTGGGTTGGATCTGGGAGGTACTCTGGGCTGGGCCTGGCTGCAGCATATTCTAGCACACATGCAAGCCAGTGCAGTGTATGGGCTGAACCTGACTGGGCAAGGCTGCAACACCTACCAGCAAGAGCATGGGTTGGCCATGCTAAGTTGAGTTGAAGTACCTGCCAAAATGTGCAAGATCCATGGCTGGGAATGTGTCTGGCAGGGGAACTTTGGGGAATGCCCTGCTAGCTTGCAGTTTCCATTGGGGAGTACAAGAACTGGGCTGGGCAATGCTACAGCATGTCGGCTGAGTCTGGTGGATAGCCAGACTGCACTAGGCTCCAGTACCCACTGGTGCTCATAAGAGCCAGAATGGGTGTGGGAGAGTTTGGTTAGGCTAACAGTGCTCACCAGTGAGTGCCAGGACTGGGGACCACTAGGTGGTGGGTGAGGGGTATCTCTTATTGGGCTGCAGCAGTCACTGATACACCTAAGACCAGGGCTGTGAGTAGACCTGATAGGGGAATTTCAGGGACTCCTTCACTGTGCCACTGCTTCTACTGGTCATTGTGAGAGCTGGAATTAGGAGTGGGCAGGTCGGGGGGCAGGGCAGCCAGGCTGGGTTAGGCTGCTGCACCTGCTGGCTCACATGAGAGACAGAATGGATGCAGGTCAGCCTGGTTTGGCTACAGATGACACCAGCTGAGGAGTGCCTGGACTATGTGCAAGTTGTATCAGGCTGGATTGCAGCACCTCCTAGCAGGCACAGGATCTGGGACTAGGAACAGGCATGGTAGGAAAATTGTGGATTCTCCTGTAATAGGCTGCAGCTCCTGCTGGTGAGCACAGGAGCTGGAGTTGGTAGTCAACTGGGCTAGGCAAGGCAGCACCTGTTGGTATGTGTACAGGTCTGGTCTTGAGGTGGGTCGGGCTGAGCTAATCATGAGAGCCAGAAGGGATATGGGACAAACTGGGTTAGGCTGCAACACATGCCAGCACACACAAAAACCAGGGCTGCAGGCAGGCCTGGTAGGGGATAATGGGGATGTCCTAACTAGGCTGCAGCACCTGTTGGTATGTGTAAGCACTGAGTCTGTGATGGACTGGGCTGAACTAAGCCATAACAACCATCAGTTAATATGAGAAGTGGGTTTGTGTTTGCGACTTACCAGGTGGTGGCAACCACTGATATGTACATTACTGGTGTGAGTAATAGAACAGACCTGACCATGCACTGGCTGACACATGCAAGAGACAGATCTATAGTCATCCCAGGTGAGGTTTCTGAGGACCTCTTCAACTAAACGGCTGGACTCAAACCCTGACTACAGAAAATAGCACAGGATATGTGGTCCGACCTTGGAGTGAACGTGTCAAGACTGGGCCTCTTCAGTTGCTGATGCCTGGGTGGTGGACAGCATGGCCAGATGCACACGGGAAACATGACAGTTAGCTTACCTAATCTAGCAGAAGCCATTGAGTGCCTCATCAGAGGGTGGGGAACAGAATAGGTTGGACCACTGTGCTGGCCAAGCTTTGCAAGCTGTCCCTGGGCCTGTGGGTGCACCAAGGTAGACTTGGTCAGTTAAAAGAGCTTGGAAAGATTTTCTCAGTGCTGGTGCAATGAAGCCAATGATGTCTCAGAACTATCAAAGCCACTCAGGTAACACCCCTGGAACAGCCTTCCTCTGATTGGGATCTCTAAGGCATCATCAAATGACCATCCCTCCCATCCCTGGGTGCTGAACATAGTTTGATGGCAAGGAGCATCCCTCTTCCACCACCAGATGAGGACACAGAAGAAAAACCTGAAACATTTGTCCCACTCACCTTCCTACATACCTCAATCCTCCCCACCTTAATCAGAGACCCATATCAACTTAGTTCCCTCAATAAACAATATAAATAATATGAAAAAAAGAAAATGACCATAGCTTCATTTTGTTTTCCTATGTTCTATAATTTTTAGAAGTGGACTAAATATTCCCACACAAACTAGAACTGCTAAAGTATAAAATAGCATCCACCATGGTTTGGATTCTCACTGTGATACCTCACAGATTTCATAATAGTTCAAGCATATTAATAAATCATCATTTGTCCTCATGAGTATGATCTGTCTATGGCCACTTTCAAATTCATAGGACTTTCATTCCTAAATAACGTTTCTAAGTCTTTCAATGTACCCACCAGTGTTCTGCCAGTGGGATGACTGCTATACATCCAGGAAGCATCCATTTTTTATAATATGCTTCAAATTTCATAATTTTCTTATTTGTTACTTAAAATTTGTGGTCTCTGATTCTATAGCACATTGAGCCTTAAACAAGCTTTCAATAAAGATTATCTGGGATACTGCTCATCTGTTATCCATCTACAATTTTGACCTTAAGTGCAATATATCTGTTTCAATTAAAGCTGTTTCAGTTGCACACAACAGAAACCTCCCTATAATATTGGCTGAATTCCAAGCACCTCTCTTCAAATCAAAGATGTCAAGAGAGAGGCAGCTCAGACATCTTATAACTCTAGCTTTTATTTATCATCTTTATCTCACACTTATGTATTCAAGTCTACCTTATGGACCAAAAGAATTGTCTACTGGGAGTATTTTAGGCCCCAAGAAAGAAGGGAAACAGCCTGAAGGAGATATATGTACTAACTGAATCCCTCTCAGATATTTGTATACATGCTTTCCATTGACTTCTTTATGTATATAGAGAATTGGGAACAGTCTCCTTTTTGTGTGTATGGCCAATCTCTACTATTAAAGAAGGGGGGAGCAGATACAGATTAGACAACTAGTAACTGTTCCCTCAACACTTTCACCTTTGTAAATTCTGCTGGTTGAGTTCCTTTATTGCATATTCTAAAGAGGAGATCACAATCTTCGAAGTCAGCAGATTGTGGCTAGATCCCCTTCTTTTAAAATACTACTGCTGAATAGCTTTAAAATGGAAATTTTATGTTATGTAAATTGGGAACTTATTTATTTGGCAGAGATACACACACACACAGGGTAGAAATCAGAATTCAAGGGTTCAGTGAAGCCTGGATTGAAGCTAACCCCTCTCCCACATGAGAAGTATGAACACAGCTTCTTGAGTAATCACCACTGCCTGGAAGAGCTGCAGTAATAAGAAGATGGGATAAGGAGTAAGTTTGGAAAAAGCTTTTTTCCCCCCAAACTTATTTGAGAACAAATATACAGAGATCTTATTGCCTGTTCTACTCTTCAAATGCCTGCAATGTGTGAAGCTGGGATGCGGCTGGGATCAGACCTGTGGGTGACACAGAAAAGATGCTGGTTTTGCAGAGTAAGGAGAGAGTCTAGGGGCCTGAATGTCACTTTCCTATCCTTCACAGCCTTTAGGGAAAATATTCCTAGTCAATGAGTAGCTTTCATGTATAGCTGTATGTAAGAGATGGGTATATACTGAACTTAAATCAACTCTATCCATTTTTCCCAAAACCTTGATTTTATTTCCACGTTGACCACTTTCCATAGGGGTGAGACCCCAGCCTTCTCATTTTGGAGTAAGCAAGAGTTCATCTGTCTTGTTCTGCCTCCCCATTTAAATTAACCTGCAAGAAAAGGGCCAGAACAACACGTGAGAAAACTGAAAAGGACCTAAAGATTTGGCTCCTACATTGTTATCTCATCTGAACCAGGCTCTTTAATCAGGCAGGGATGGGCCCTGAGCTTTAGACAATACTCCCTGAGTCTTATTTGTGTCTGGTTTTAGGTGTAGAGCACAGAAATAAGAGTAAAATCGGTGGAGGATAAGTCAGGTGTTTTTAATGCTTTTATCCCCCTCCCTCCATTCCCTACTCATGTGTCTACACTGCAGGAACACCCCCCCCCAAAAAAAAAGAGAGCAAGGATGGAGGGATGTGGGACATGCCCATCACATACACCAACCTGTGGAAGCATGAGCACTCACGTGGATGAGAGTATAGTGCAGGGGACCGAAGTCATTTACAAGTGCCTTACAGCTAGAGCTACATCTCTCAGTTGGTGACAATTCTGTTCTTATGGGACATTCAGCCCTCGAATAAACTTAATGTCTAAAATGTCTGGGCTGAGCAATCTCATCCTGCTCTCACCATGTCAGGCTCTTGAGACCCCTAAACTCACGGACAGAACTCCCAGTTCTGCTGCACTTGAGATTTCTCTCTTAGACTCCTTTTCCTCTCACCTGAGCCAGCAGGGAGGTTAGCAGAGGGCAAACCAGATTGCCCAGATTTAATTGCAATGTCATCAGCTTAAGATCCATCTCTTGGTGGATCAATGGGAAACAGTAAGGTTCCTAACAATGATGGAGACCAGTAGTATCAGGATGGAGGTAATAGAACTCATCTTAAATCTTAAATCATTTTTTAAAAAGAAAGTTCTGGGAAACTTGAGGATATAAAAACAGAATGAAAGGCCGAACTAGAGAGAAGATTCTGGTATTGGCTGAGAGATACTGAGGGGCTGTGAGCTTAAACTTAGAAATCTGAAGAAAAAAGAGTGGCCTAGACAATGGTCATCTACCCAACCCCTGCCTGATGCCTGCTTCAGTACATTCCAGGAGGAGTCAGAGGCCAGGCAGACAGGGAGTTTCTCACAAAGTCAGCTTCAACGTTGTTATCCCCACTGACCTATCTGGTGTAAGGAGTTCTAGACTGAGTTAAAAAAAAGTCCTTCTGGGTTCCCAGAGAAACCATTTCTCAGACCTGGGGGTACCCAGGTTTTCAGCTGAGCTCCTCTGGCCAACCACTCATTCCTAGTCAGTCCTGCGGTGACCCCAGCTTCAGGAGGGGCTACAGCTAGAGGCAGTGCAGGCAGGACAGCCCTCAAACTTTCTGAGGCACTGTTCAACAGATAGAGAGAAAAGGGCCTTTGGGTCACTGGTTTTGGAGCATTCTGGATTGAGTGGGGCAGCATTTCTCTGGCTGGACAAGATTGGGGACTTCAAGATGGCAGAACCATTTCTGTGTGAATTATGAGACCCTAGAATTGCTCCAGCACCTGTCTTGATTTCCTCTGGATCTTGTCATGGTGGCAAGTCCATCTCCTGTCCCCAATCTTGATGGAGCCAATATGAATCAAATGGACAAAATTAATTGGCTTTCCCATTATGGTCTGTTCTCCAGCAGGGGTTTCTCTATTGCACAGCAACCCACTTTGTGCCAAAATTCATACATGTTCCCTGACATTTCCACCTGGGTTAATTCCCTCAGCAGGAAAGGTTTAGAAAACTGGATTCCAGGCCTGGTATAGTAGCCTAGTGGCTAAAGTCCTTGCCTTGCCTGCGCTGGAATCCCATAAGGGCACCAGTTCTAATCCCAGTGGCCCTGCTTTCCTTCCAGCTCCCTGCTTATGGCCTGGGAAAACAGTTGAGGACAGCCCAAAGTACCGCATGTGAGACCCTAAGGAGGCTCCTTGCTCCTGGCTTTGGATCAGCTCAGCTCCAGCCGTTGCAGCCACTTGGGGAGTGAACCAGCAGTTGGAAGATCTGTCTCTCCTCCTCAAGGTATATCTGCCTTTCCAATAAGAATAAATGAATCTTTATAAGAAAAGCAAATCCCTTAGAACCCTTGGCCACACAACGAAGATCAGTGTCTTAGGGCATAAGAGACTAGCAGGGCATTTGAGATTTTAAAAATTATATATTATTTTCTTAAAATTTTCTTTAATATCTCCATCTTGAATTTGTCAAATATTACTCTTACTTATGCTTAGTTCAGTGATCTGCTATATTTTTTCCGATAATGCCTCCTGTCATAGACAAAATGTTTAAAATATTTAATATATAAAGCAGATAGATGGAGTTCTCAGAAACATGTAATTTGAGCTTAAGACTGAATGTCAGTGTCCGTAAGTGCTGAAAGTAAACTTGTGAAATCTAACAAAAATAATCAGCTTAAATTTCATATTACATTAATAAATACTAAGAAGTGAGACAAAGTTAAGGGAAGTGAGGTAATCTAATTTCTAATCTCTTGTGTATATGTTTTTGTGGGACAGAAAAAATTGAAAAAATGCAAGTTTATTCTTGTGTGATTAATAAACAAGTAACTTAAAATGATATAAAACAGTTTTATAGGGGTCAACATGAAGTGTATAAATACAAACACATGAACAAAAACAAGGACAACACTAAGTTGCGGAAGATGATTCAACATCAACTTTCATATTCTGAGGGAAAACCACTTAATACTAGAATACCATATCCAGCTGGTCTACTAATCAAAAGTGAGGGTGGAGATTCAGAAAATTTCTACCAACACAAGGAAGAAGATAAGAAGTGTTAGGAAAAATAAGAAATAATAGAGAAAAACAAACTTAAACTCAAGAAGGCAATGATAGAATGTAGCACAATTCACAGTAGCTAAGACATGGAAACAACCCAGATGCCCATCAGTGAATGAATGGATAAAGAAAACATGGCATTTATACACTTAGAATACTACTCAGCCATAAAAAAGAATGGAAGCTTACTGCATGCAACAAAATGGACCTGGCTGGAAACCATTACACTGTGTGAAATGAGCCATTCCCAGAAAGACAAGTATCCTGTTTTCTCTGATGTAACAACTGAAACACAAAAATCGTAATTTCTATAAGTGATATTAACATACTAGGAAATAACTGTGGAATACAGCATGTGTCTTTACTCCTGAGATATAGAAGGATTTCCATTCCTATTTTTATTATACTTTTGTGTTATGTTGCCATGTGATGATGCATTCACATATGAGGAAGTGCATTAGCAGCCTATAGGGTGAAAAATTCCAAATAAAGACAGAAGTACTTACAATATTTGGCCTTGAAAAACAAAAGAAACTTTACATCTTAAACATGCACAAGTATATACATACTTGGGTACACACACACACACACATTTGCACACAAACTGACTCTGCATTATATTCCATCTCACTCTTCCTAGCAGAATTTGCCAATAGTTTAAAAAATCATTATCCTAATAATCTATCTTTCTTTAAAGCAGCAAATTGAGTGGCATGTTTTCATGATAAGTTTACTTTCTGATTTTCTAGGTTACACATGTTAGCTGAGAAAAATATAATCTTTAAATAA
Organism: Ochotona curzoniae; assembly: GCF_017591425.1. Taxonomy (NCBI): domain Eukaryota; kingdom Metazoa; phylum Chordata; class Mammalia; order Lagomorpha; family Ochotonidae; genus Ochotona; species Ochotona curzoniae. Next base: position 46,398,582 of record NW_024467122.1, read on the forward strand.
TTTTAACTCCACATGATTGAATCTCATTTAAAAATTTTTACAGCTGAAGTGGAAATGATGCTTGAAATAGAAGGTATGGAGAAGATAAAAATAAAGCAGATAATAAATATGATATTTATTTATTCCCCCAATACTTTTATTATTATTATTATTATTATTTACTCTATTTAAAAGCCTGAGGAGGCAGCAGGGGTTGTTGGGGGAGGGGTGAAGCAAAGAGAATTAGGAGAGGGGGAGAGAGAGAGACAGAGAGAGACCTTCCCTGCTTGTTCATTGCTCAGATGGCCACAATAGCCAGGGCTGGGTCAGACTGAAGTGAGGAACCAAGAGTGAGTTTGCATCTTTCACATGGGTGACTTGTACACAAACACTTGGATCATCTTCCACTACATTTCTTAGGCCATTTTTAGGCAGTTGGATTGGAAATAGAGTAACCAGGACAAAAGCTCGTGGCTGTACATGATGTTAGTACAGCAGGTGGTAGTTTTACTTACTATGATACCATGTTGATCTCCATCACTCCTCCAGCACCCAAATACTTATGAGTTTGCTTCATCAGGCAATACACACAAAGCAATTTACACAAAGCAAGCTGGATTTATTATTTCAATTTGCTTTTGATCATGGTTATTGGCTACCTTAGGAATAGGGCTCATTAGACATTTGTTAACGAAGCTTCCATCCTCTACCCTTCATTTTTCTGTTATCCTCCACCAGAACATGTACTTCTTATTAAACACACACACAAACACACATACACACCCATGCATACAGAGAGAAAAATCTTAAGCAATGCAGCACCCATGCTTCTCTATTCTTCCCAATTGGGTCAGATTTTAACTTCATTAAATTGCTGTCATAGGGTGGTTGCTGACATGCATCAGGCTTGGAGCGCTTCACTCATCAGGTATTCTCTAAGACTGTTAACAAGAACAGCAACTCTCATTAGGGGTTCCCCAAAAGCAGCTAATTAAGGGACAAAGGTTGCTCAGATTGTGACAATTACACCTGTAAGGTCCCGGTAGAAACACCCAAATCTCTAACAAACCCATGTTTGGTTGCTTAGTACAAGAAATAAAGAGCTTGTCCATTAAAAAAAATGAGAGGCAGAAACTGTCAACCATTTGAAAAGCTTTACGAAAATGATCATCCAATTAGTGGCTATGATCAAATCAGGCATGAACTCTCTCTGGATGGCTCCATAATTTTCCTTCTTGCATGGTGTAATTTCATATAGCTCAAATGAACTCGTGAGAGGTAATTCAGTTCCAAACAGTTTTCTCATCACTGCTAATTATACTAATACATTGAAATGCCTCCTACAAAATGCATGAGCCCTTTAAGCCACCTCATTAATGTGATATAATTTTTGCCAGAATATATATCAAACCTATTATCACCACAGGTTTTCTTTAGCATTTTTTTTCAAAATGTCTATCAAAAGCTTAAAAAAGTAGATTTCTTTGAGCTAGTTGTCTCATAATTAACTGTTTCTTTGAACTACTATTGTCTATTGTGTTTTTCAACACACTCAGAATCTTCAGTATGGTATCCTCCAAGACCCACTAGTTTTTCCTGAGTGTTTGATTCCTTAAATCTTTTCCCCCGTTATAGCTGATTCTTTAAATGGCAAATGGTGCATGCAATAATGTGCAAAAATGAGTTATACAAACTGAAAGCAGGGGTGTAAAAAGAAGCATCATCTGAAACTAAAATAAAGACAGATTTTATGGTATTTATGTCAGTTAATTTAACTGCTGGTAGGGGCTTTTGTTGAAACATGAGTTAGTTCCAGTGTTTAACCTTGCAGTATTAATTTATGCTTTATGGCCTGAGTACTTTATCATTCCCTCCTTGGGAAGACAGTTATCTCATTAGCCAGAATTTAATGAAATGCAAGGATACACTTCTTAATTTCAAAGATTACTATAACACAAATCAGGTGTAAATCTCAGACTGACTGCTCCTACCCTTGCCTGTTTAAAGAGAGAAAAAGAGAGAGCAAGAGAAAGAGAGAGGAAGAGAGAGAGAGAGGTTCATTTTACAGTCATATCACAGAAATTCATCTGGTGGAATACATTTCATCACAGCCATTCTAAAGGCATCTCTCATCTGTAAAAGTTGGTTTAACTTTACATCTGAGAGTATTGATGGCGCTTTATCTGCTATAACATTTCAAGGGTTGACAATTCATTATTCATCATCACAATTAAAAAATAAATGTTGATAAAATCACCAATTCCTGACACTTATTCAAGCATGGGCATGAACTCTTAACCATATTTTGACTAAACTCAGTTTTGGAGGTAGTACCAGCATATGAGTTTGCTACAGCCATTTTACTTCAAATTAGTAGACATTTTCTTGGAAAGGTTACTAAGCCCTGTGAAACAGAATGTTTAACTAAACAAATGCCTACAAGTTTGAAGTATAAGACACATCCTCCTTAAAGGAGAAATATTTATGTGATGAGGCTGTCCGGAGTCACCTTCTTATGCTGAATTCTGACATTTTGTTCAGGCTGTCTCACTGTTTTGAAATGTCTCCTCAGGCCCATCTGAAGCAAAATGCTGGGTCGGTAGACTGTTCAAGTCACAGATATTGAATGCACTGAATAAAAATTTAAGAACATTTCATGATATTTAGCTTCTTTTGGAAATGAATGATTATTTTACATATCGGTCTGGTGGCTTTGATTAATTTAAGCAGACCTTTCCTGAATAATGAGAAACTAAGGAATTTCTATATTATTTGTTTACATAAACATGATAAAGTAAGGATAGTTTAGGGTTTTTTACTCCCTCCCATTTGATGTATCAGTTGAAGAAAGTATACAGCCCAGGAAATATCAGGAATTAAAACTCATGCATTTTGTATAATGATGTCTTTTGTAAGAGTGGTTATGTGTGCATTCAGTGTGGGGATGTGTGTGTGTGTATGTTAAGTTTCAGTTTAAAACAAAAATCTATTATTAAAGTAAGGTGATTTATTTCAAAGAAACGGTAAACTTTTAAATAAGGACACAGGACATCTGACTAACTAGCTGCAGGGATCATTTTTCTAGTATTTTATATATTTCCTAGTAGAAGTTTTAAAATGATGAAACATGATGTAAGGTGCTGCAGCCAACACTTCCCTGATCCAAAACAACATGGTTTGGAGAGGTAGCAAGGTATCATGGTTTGAGTATAAGGACAGTTTTGTATCCAAACTGTGGCTGTGGGCTCTAATGTTAAAGCAATTATTTAAATTATTTTTATCTGGAAGGAAGACAACAGAAGTGAGGCACATCTTATCACATACATACTCATGCTACTTACATAATACATCACTGTAGATGTTAACCTTGATCTCCCGGCTGAGATAAACATTATTTTAGGCAGGATTTAGCCAAAGTCCATGAAATAACACACAGTACAATGTCAGCAGTGCAACAGAGGTTCAGTTCTCCTGCTGCCCACTTTCCTTCTATATCTTGTTCATGTCAATAATTAAGATACTACAGTTTTTTTTTTAAATTCAAGAATATATTGGGGTTTGGTGCGGTGGCCTAATCTTGAAAGCCCAGGACCCCATATGGGAGCCGGTTCTAATCCCGGCAGTCCTGCTTCCCATCCAGCTCTCTGCTTGTGGCCTGAGAAGGCAGTCAAGGGTGCCCAAAGCCTTGGGATCCTGTATCCGCAAGAAGACCTGGAAGAAGTTCCTGGCTCCTGCTTCGGATTGGCACAGCACCAGCCTTTGTGGTCACTTGGGGAGTGAATCATCAGACAGAAGATCTTCCTCTTTGTCTCTTCTCCTCTGTGTTTCTGACTTTGCAATAAAAATTTTAAAAAAGAAACGAACATATTGATTTTGCCCTGGAAAGTTTTTTATAATGAGGTATTAAGGATAAATTAGCATCCAGTTAAAGGATACCATTGACTGATATGTTCCAAAAGACACTGTTAGAAGAGCCTTCTACTTCAAAAGCACTCCAAAGGCATTCATACTAAATACTATACAATGCTCCAATATCAGGTGATTAGCCATGTATTTTGAAGACACAAGTAACCTTATCACCTCACACCTATTGTGATGACAATTACGAAAACAAAAAAGAACTTCATTAAACCAGAAAATAAGTGTTGGCAAGGGCACAGAGAAGTTGGAACCCTTCTAAACAACTGAGATCTACCCTGGTGAAGTCACTATGCAAAACAGTATGAGGTTCTTCAAACAACTAAAAATAGAGTGACCCAAATGATCAAGACCCCAAATCATGATCCCAAAGAGCTATTTGCACCCTTAGGTTCATTGCAACTTATAGTGAAGACGTGGGAGATACTTAAGTGAACATCAACAGGTGAATGTATGAAGAAATTATGGCATGTATATACACAATGGAATACTACTATTTTGTAAAATAATCCTACTATTTGTGACAAAATGGATGACCGTTGAAGATATTATGCTAGATGAAATAGTCCAATTATGAAGACAAATCCTGCATGATCCCACCTTTTTGAGGTACCTGAAACACTCAGAGCTGGGGAGTGAGTGGGGAATCATTCTTTAACAGGTGTAGAATTTCAGTTAGGCAAGATAAATATGGTCTAGAGACTTGATGTGTAATAGAATTAGTATCATGTACTGTGCATTTGTAAACATGTTGAGGAGACAGACATGTTAAATGTTTTTAACACAAAACACACAAAGAGAACACAAAAGCTATTTGAAAGTGACAGTTATGTGTTATATATATGTATATATATTAGAATGGATGGTTAAATTTTATAATGAAAGAATGCTTTCATACTTATTTTCCATTTAATTTCTCATAGTTATAAGATGGGCAAGCAGGATAATGGAGGTTAAACAATTTTCTCAAAATCACATTGTATCCTTTTGTGTTCAATATCCTTATCATGAGGAAAAAATGTTTCCAGTCAAGGGGCTACACTGTACAATATGGGGTACATGATACAAAACCATAACTAATTCCCAGAGAGGAGAGGATGAATTAATGTATTTTATATAGTGTAATAGGAAAAGAAAAAGAGCAATGGAAGAAAAAGTATTAGTGCCGACTGATAGAAAGGTATTATTGACTTTATAGGAACTACATATATTAAAAAAATAGGAGCTCACCCAGCCTGTCTCAGCAGGTTTTATTTTCTATTTATGAAAATTGTTTTAGAATTCATAGTTAGAATCTAGTTATGGACTGTAAATCGAAGAGCATTACCTTTCTGTGTGGTTTCATGGGTCAGTTCTGATAGCTCTGCAGCCCCAAAGCATTTGGCCTTTGGAATAACTGTAAGAATAATAAAAAACAAATAGAAAATTTGAGAATTCATTCTGATTTACTTCATCTGGAAGATGTAACTTCAAAATTCAAGCAAATATTTAAAGTAATACATCTCATGATATGTGTATATGTATGTATGTATGTATGTATGTATTTAGACAGATACGAGATACTCAGTTGGGAACAGTACAACCTTGATTCTACACATATCCCTTTTTGGCTCTCACAGCTCTCATGCTTTCTTATTTCAAAATCTTTATGCTATGAATTCCCAACAAAATAGAAATAGTGCTCCCTTCAAGTTGAGTCCTGCCTGGATTTGGGTCACCAGCAGAGTTCATATCTTTAAACTGTAGTGAATGTAAAATTGGTGATGAGCACTTAACCTGGTGGTTAAGACACCAGCTAAAAGACTCGGGCCTTATGAGAGATTTCCAATTCTGACTCTTGACTCCAGTTTTCTATTAATGCAGATCCTTGGAGGCAGCAATAGCTCAAGTAATTGAGTTCCTGCATTTCATGTGAGTGACCTGGAATGCATTCCTGGCTCCTGGCTCCTGGCTCTGGTTGCTGGCCATTGTAGGTATTTTGAAGGGAATCAGCAGATGAACAATGTCTCTCCCTCTCCCTTTCATGCCTCTCAAATAAAAATGAATTTAAAAGCAAAGATATAAAATTGCCTAGTGCACCCTGACTTGTAGATTTGACTAAAGTCCCTCCGTCAGTGGTCTCCCAGTTCATTCTAATTCTTCATGACTTTCAAACTGGACAGGGACGTAACATGGATATTGTTCTCTTAATGGTGCTAAGCAACTGATGCCTAAGTGGTGTCTTATTTTATAATTCATTGTATTAAATGGTATAAAGAGCTCCAGGACTTCACTTCTTAAAACTTCTTTACATTTGAAGTATGCTATTATTTTTATTTAATATATATTATTGCAAATGGATTTAAGGATAAAATAAGCACGGAAAATGAGAGGATTTTTCATTTTATCATAATGACTAATTAGGTACTCTGCAATTATCTATAAATTATCTGTTGGAAGATCAAATAAGAATGGAAAAATCCAGTTATTAAGAAATATTTCAGAGTCACAGAAAAATGCTTAATTTTGGTTCTAAGATAGTTGCTCCCTTGGAAAAGCCATGTTGGTGTAATTCAAGCTGTTTTTTTTTTTTAATAATAAGCACAATACTTATGCAGTTAAAAATTTGGAACTCTGAGCTGCACTGCTATGTTTATGTCCAGCATTTTTAAGAAGTACACATTTATTATACTAGATAAAAATCCCAACAGATAAAGTGCTTGTTTCCATCAAACTTTTTTGATCGAATCAATGGATTACATGGCTTCATCAAGTAATGAGAAAAATTCCTTGATATTTAAAATGTTGTTTGGAATACATTTCAATAGATGATAAACTCACTATTTGCTTCAACTTCAATTTTTCTTAAATATTTCTAATTATAAATATTCCATAACTTCCCATGGGTCATTTTTTGAAGTGAAGATTGCAAAGTATGGAGTAGATATTAGAGTAAGATGATACCATCTAGTGGGAACAGAAACATTACCCAAAAAGGTCCCCATTTGGCACTAATTCTGCATCATTCAGTCTGACAGCCAGCTCTAAAATATCTTCCTCTATATAAACAAGATTGGATTTATTTCATATCATCTCACCCCTAGTTGCATTAACTCTAAAATATTGCTTTATTTGGTTGGGCTACTGACAACTGTAGACTGAACTGACCATAAAACTATATTTAGACCTAATTCTTTGAGGGGCCAAAGGGTACCAATTTATCCACTTAGTCTTGTAGGAATTAATTTTTCGATTTGACTATTCATAGCATCATTAATGAAGAAAAGCTGCCAGAGAAAACAGACCATTTTCAGGAATGTGATTCAGAACATTAACACCTTAATTTACATAAAATTAGTTACATACTGCTGCAGTAATTTAATTTGTTTGACCAGTACTTTGCAACTGTGAAAAATAGATTCCAAAAGGCCAGACAAGGAGTTCTACATATTTTTTTCCAAATGACTAGTCTCAGAATAATATGAAATAGAGAAAATTAATTACAAAACAATTTAGAATAACATAATGAAAGCTTTGAAATGCACGGATTATAAATATTCTCCTGTTTTTTTTTCTTCTTCATAAAAATGCCTGTTTTATGCCTAAAATAACTTCTATATTTTCCCCAGATTTCATTACAAATACACAAGCAAAACACTTAAACCCTAAAATACTAAAGTTATATGCTATGTATTGTTTTCAGATAAAAACCAGTGGTATCAATCTAGACTTACCAACAATAACATCACTAAGTACAGTCAACAACCGAGAGACACAAATTGGAATCACTAATCTCGCATATTGTTAACTTATTGATATCCAAAACTTAACCTCACCAGCTTCTCTAAGAAACCAGGCATGATTCATCTGAATTCTCAATGATTATTGACCTTAAAAATTATTGCTTAAGTTTTTACTTTTGAAAATTTTTTACATGTCAAATAAACTTTTCACTTAAATACATATTTATAACTCAGAATTTCTTTACTGTCAGTATCACAGCTGTACTTCAAGCATCTTTCTACCCAATACTACATATACAGGTAATATTTTATAATTCTATACATAGATTTTCTTAAATCATGGCTTTATTTTGAATATGTATGTATAGTCATACTTAATTAATAAAAGCAATTAAATTAATTCAAGTAAACGAAAACCACACTATCTTTTTTCTTCATACTAGCGATGGGCTTGAGGACTAATTATTTGTTTTTAGCTTTGCTGTTTGTTAATTTCTGTTGTAATTAGGAAGAACACTTATTTATTTTGTCTACGAAATAACTGGTATGGGCAGTTATCATATGGATTAATGGTAAAAAAAATACTGCATGGCTGAGTTGGGCATTTTGCAGAGGTTGATATACTCATTGTGATGACTGCTCCTCATATTAGACTATTTGGTCTAAGTCTTGATTCCGCTTCCGCTCTAGCTTCCTGCCAACGTACATCCTGGGAAGCACAGATTATGTTTCAAACATTTTCATACTTACTGCTCATGTTTGAGACTCAAATTCAGTTCCTGGCTCCTGGCTTGGGACTGGCCCTTTATCTATTCTCTCTTCTCTCAGTTGTCTTTTAGATATTTATATATCTATATTGATATGAGGCCATATGAGGCTGATGTATAAGACAACTACTCCTCAAAACTTCCTGTACTAACGAACATTTCACTTCTACTCTTGAATTAACTAATTAACGATTTTTTTAAATATGTAGAAAAATTCATTTTACTATTTATACCCTCCATGTGAGATAGCTTATAATTTTTAATGTAAAAAAGCCCTCACAAATTCATAAAACTTAGAAATATTTCTTTTTTCTTTTCCAACAGTTATCTCTCAACAGTTACGCAGGATTAGTTTCAGGACTTTCTGTGGATAACAGTCTTCCTGTGAATAACAAAATCTGCATACTCGGAAGCCCTTTATACAAAGTCATGTATTATTTGCACATGATCTATGCATACACTCCTGCATATATTAAACCATCTCTTGAATACTTACAGTATGCAATAAAATGTGAATGTTATATGAGTAGTTGGTATGCTAGATTGCTTAGAGGATAATAACAGGTAAAAATTCATTACGTGCTCAGTATAGATACATTTTTTTGTCCAAATATTTTCCACTCGCTGGTTGCTTGAACCCATGCAGAATCCATAGCATAATGGACTGACTGTACTTTTCCTGAACTCTACTGAATCTGTATTGTAAATCAAATGCCCTTAAATAATCCACTTGTCACATTGGCATGAAAATGACTCTTCCTGATAGCTTCCCCAAATGGAATGAAATGTGGTAGAGTGTTTGAGACCTGGAGGAGTTTGGATTTGATCTTCATGCTGCTATTAGCTAGCTAAATTTATTGGTTCTTTCTTTCTTTTTTTTAAGATGTATCTATTTTTATCAGAAAGGCAGATCTGATTTTCAGAGAGGAGAGACAAAGATCTTCCATCTGCTGGTTCATTCCCCAGATGGTCGCAATAGCTGGAGCTAAACTGATCTGAAGCCAGGAGCCAGAAGCTTCTTTTGGATCTCCCAAGCAGGTGCAGAGTCCCAAGGCTTTGGTCCATCCTTCACTGTTTTCCTAGGCCATAAGCAGGGAGCTGGATGAAGAGTGGAGCAACCAGGACACAAACTGGCAACCACGTTGGATTCCAGCACTTTCCAGGTGAGGATTTTGCTACTTAGCCATTGTGCCAGGCCTCATTAGTTATTTTGAGACAAGTATTTGTCATTGTTGAAAAGAATATTTCATATTTGATAGTCAAGAATATTTCTTCTCAGTCATGTTTTAAAAAAAGATTTATTTATTTTTATCACAAAGTCAGATGTACAGAGAGGAGGAGAGACAGAGAGGAAGATCTTCTGCCAGATGATTCACTCCCCAAGCGGTTGCAACATCCGGAGCTGCGTGAATCTGAAGAGAGGAGCCCAGAGCTTCTTCCAGATTTCCCACATCGGTGCACGGTCCCAAAGCTTCAGACTGTCCTCCACTGCTTTCCAGACCATAAGCAGAGAGCTGGATGGGAAGCAGGGCTGCCAGGACTAGAACCGGTGCTCATATGTGATCCTGGTGCATGCAAGGTGAGGACTTAAGTTGCTAGGCTACTGCACTGGGCCCTTGTCATCCATTTTTTAACAACTACAACTTACTAAACACTTGATTTTATCTGGTTGGTAAATTTATTTTTTCCCAAAGGATGGCCTAGCTGGATATAAACAGGGTTATGGACATAGTTGAGGAGGAATAATAGTGTCATTCCAAAAGATGAATTCCAGATACCCCTCAATTTTTGTGGTGAAGAGGCAGAGGAGTTGATAGACACAAAGCATGAGTTTTTTTCATTCGAGTTTTCCATTAAGTTTTCTTTCCAGTGCAAACCAAATCAAGTAGAGGGCAATCAGTCAATACCAAAACACTTTCATTTTAGCTCGACTGCTACTGCAAACTTGCCCAATATTACATCAGACAGGTAGGCAGGTCAATCATGCTCTCTTGCTTAGTGACCTTAACTTATCCTGCTCTCTACCAAAACCAAAACAAGAATGGCCATTATAAGCACAAGGCTTTGGATCCCTCAAACATAGACACAGTATCTATTGCTGTCATTATACTTAAATCATTGCTTTGTTTTTGCTATTTCAAAGGCGCATTTCCAGAAACAGTATATACTCCCACAATTAGCTGGCTTTAAAATAAGCTAAGTTTTAGAAGGATCAAAATCAATGTGGATAATTTTAAAAACTGAAAGGATTTTCCACAAAGCAGCCTCCTGGTTTAGTACATAGTGTTCCATAAGCCCGGGAAATCTTCCCAAGCCAATCGCTCGTCAGAGTCTACACTTACATTATCCGCTGATTCTTTCACCAAACAAATGAAAAAAAAAAAAGAAGTGTACATTGTGTATTACTGGTAAAATGATAGACCTGGAATAAGACATGGCTTGTACACTAAGGTGAATGATCACACACACACACACACACACACACAGTTACCCCTGCTCACACTACCAATTCTATAATGGGGTAAACAAGTGAATAAATGGGCAAAGTTCTATCATAGCACCAGACAGTAACAGGGAGATACTGAAGAGTTAAAGGAAATCCTTGAAATTCATTTTCTTTGTACAACATTAAAATAGATTCCATGAAGTAGCAGAGCAGTCCAATAGAATAGGCTCTGAAGAGAGCAATCTGTGGGCAACAAGGTTATACATCTAATAAAGTCCTCCTGTAGATTTGATCACATTTATAATCCTATAGCTTTTTGCTAAATTTTATCCAGTTTTTCCAAGCTTTTCATCACTTCTTTGAAATTTCTTCAGCACCTATGCTTAAACGCTTTGTAGGTGTAAACTTGTATGAAGTGTTCTTCCCTAGCTTTTTAATTTTGTTTCAAATAGATAACTCACTGACAACAAATGATCAGAGGACTGTTCAAGTATCAGTTCTTCTGTTCATTACAATATTTCAAGTATCAGCATAATAAATTTTAAAAATTTAAGCTTTTGTGACCCATTGTTTCAGAAAAATTGTGGGAGTACTTTTAACATTATTAATTGTATCTATAATACAGCAGAAAATAATTTCTTAAAATATGACTATGAATAAGAGGCTGTTTATTCTACTGTATTGTTATTTTTCTCAGAAATGTTGGAGCAAATTAAGGGTAATTAAGTATGAATAACATAGTTATGTTAGTTTTAAAAATAAAATAGATTTCAAATAGCTGTAAAAGTACAGAATATTTTTCCATTCTTTTTCCATCTCTATGAATATTACCAATTATGAAGATTTATTTCATCCAGAGAATAATATTTTATTATAAAAATACATAATTGTACTTAATGTTGTGTTAAAAATATATTTTTACCTCAAGCTGAACTACATTAAAATTTAGTATTCCCCATGTGTGTAGTAAATTATAATTGTTTGTTAAAAATATTTATCTAGGTAAGGAGATAAATCTAGGTAAGCAAGAAGTGGGTGTTTATGAACATGTTAATTTGACTCTAAAAACTATGATAAAAGAACTTTTCCTCATGTACACTGCTTTTTCTTTTTCAAAGGAGAATATTGCACAGATTCCAATCAAATTATAAAATAGTTTGAAAATAATCCATCAAAATTATCTTGCAAAACAATAACACACACAGTTAACATGTGAAACAGGAAAGGCATCAGAATATATCAGATATTGCTGGGACAAGTCATCTTTTATTGAAGCAATGAGACTCTGAAAGCATTGCTCTGGGCTGCCAGGCATCACTCACCTTGCCCCCTTTTTCCCTCAGGCTTGATCACCTCCAGAGCTGTTTTTTGTTGCTTGCTATAGAAGAAGAAGAGACAGAATCAGAATGAAGGTGTCTATAAATTCTACAGCACCATTATTCAGTTACCAGGAACCCATACCTTAATCTCTTTCAGATAGCTCCAGCAGGGATTGTATGTGCACCACTTTGGCAGATGGTGATAGGAAGTTGAGGACTGATTTGACAGTTCCCTCAGTACCATATCTTCATTCTTCTCAACCACATGAACCCCTCATGGAGCAGGATTGTGGGCGTGCACGGCTCCTCGTACAGCATCCAGGAAGATCAGGGTAAATTCCTGGCTTCCTATTCTGGCTTCCAGATTTGTTTTGCATCATGCTCCTTCAAGACTTCTTTTCTTACAGCATGCATCTGGGCAGGGAAATGTAGAATGCACAGGTTCATGTAACCTGGGTAGGCAACATGTTGTGGCAATCTAGATTTAAAGCAGCAATGATAAAATACATGGCACTTCCCATCCTGACCCATAACAAACATGAGAACTACTCTTCCCTTTCTCTGTCCAGAGGCCCCAGCTGACTTTTTGAAACAATCTACTAAGGAATTATTTCCAAATGACTTGAGACGAATTACAAATTGAAACCAGTTCTTCATCTCTGAGGAGATATTTACTGTGTCCATGTTTAATAGTGACATTTTAACAACAGTCTCCCAATCCCAATGATTAAATTCAAGTCAATGAATGGCAATGGGAAACACCAAGACAAAGAAATAGTTTTCATGGATAGTTTCTTGGTCAAGATACAATGATCCAAAAATTTCTGAAACACAAATTTTCCATGTAAGATTTTATAAATCAATGATCTAAATAATGTAAATCTCCTTTTATTTGGCAATTAGACTTAATGTGTTCCTTTGGGACACCAATTGGTATTTTATTACTTCTTCCTATCTCCTTTTTCTTCATTCTAGGCACTAGAGAAAGAGGTGTAAGGATATTATCTTGTGCTATGCACTTTGTATTTTCAGTACAGAACTTGGCATATTATAGCTGCTTGGATGAGGAAGGTAAGATTGGAAGGGGTCTTACATGTCAACCTCACTTGACTGATAATAAAACTAAAAGACTTACAACTGCCTTTAGGAACTTACCTTATATAGGCCAAATTTCTCAACAATTTTTGCAAGTTTTGCTTCGTGTGGTTCTGTTGTGTCACTTGCTACACATCCTACTCCAGGCCACACTTACTTTGACTCGTATCACTTTAGCTATACTTTGTGTCTGACGTCTGCTTTGCCCCATCCTGGGGTCACTGGGATCTTTGCATATTCCTTCTTAGAAGACTGGTCTTGTCACTGTTCACTTGTGTCAATCCTGCTAGTCCTCTAGGATTCACTTTAACATGTACTCCCTTGGGGTGACCTCCACCTGAAGCGTCAATCCAAATTTGATTTCCCCAGTGACTCTCTCAGATAAATCTTTTCTCAGCAACACCCTATTATTCTTCACAATTCTCCTTATTCAACTATTTGTATAACACGGATTACCCTGATCAGATTGTATGCCACATAAAATCTTATATGTTTCTTTTCACCAACGGAGTCCCCAGCACTTATTTCAGGGCCTGACGTTTAATACATACTCGTCAAATTTTGTTGAAAAACTGAAATAGCTAGTTAGTGTTGGAGCCAGAGTTGGAAAGTAATACATTAATTCCTGCTCACCTTCTTACCCCGCCACGACAGCCTTACATGGAAATCTATAAAAGCAAACCTCTCTAAAGGGTCTCATCCAAAAGAGAAAAGGGTTCTGAATTTTACCATGTAGAAGTCTGTAACTTTTTTCAGATCTTTCATCTTGGATCTGATGACTGAAACAGTTTTTTTGATAACCCCCGGAACATTATTGTAAAAGAATTTATGTCAGGCAGTAAGTTCAGGCAAAAACTAATCTTAAGTCTCTCTTAAACAATATGAACAGCTCATCATGTATAAAATAACAATAAGACCAATCTAGATACAATAGTTATAATAGGAATAAAACGAGATTTTTTTTTGGAGTTGATTCATGTAGAAGTTAAATCTCACTCTCTCAACAAGGATTAACATATTTGGAAGGTAGAGTTACAGAAAGAGAGGGAGAGCGAGAGAGAGAGAGAGAGAGAGAGAGATCTTCCATCTGCTGTATCACTCACCAAATTGCTTCAAGAGCCAAGGTTGGGCCAGGCAAATGCTAGGAGCCTGGGACTCCATCTGGGTCTGCCACATTGGTGGCAAGATCAAAACACTTGGGTCAATTTGCATTGCTTTCTCAAGTGCAATAGTAGGGAGCTAGATCAGACACAGAGCAACAGGGGATTAAACCAGTGTTGCTAAGAGATTCTGATATTGCAGATAGAGTGCTACAATATAGACCCCCAAATCTCACTTTCTTCAACTTCTTAAATGTATGATGCTGGGGAAGTATCTACATATTTTCTTTTAGAAATGTTTATGATTTTTATTATTTGAAAGGGGGAGGGAAGACAGATCTCCTGTCCACTAATTTATCCCCCAAGTAGCAGTAACAGGGTTCACCCAGGCCAAGCCTAGGAGCCCAACGTAGGTGGTAAGGAGTCAAGTACTTGTGCCATTACCTGCTCTCTTATAGGACGGGCATGAGCAGGAAGCTGGAATGGGAAAAAAGAGCTGAGACTTCAGTCGGACATTCCATCAGAGGGTGTTGTCTCAAATAGCATCTTAACTGCTATTCCTTAAATACTTCTGAAGTTTCATTTTGTTATCTGTAATACAGTGGCTAATGATAGTACTTTACGTACACCCAGCCTGCTTTGTACACTTATTTCTCAATTTTATTTGCAATTTATGACCAGATTGATCTCAATAAATTGGTTACTGAATAAAATAACAGCACAATTTATTTCAAACAGGAATTGTTAGGTATAATCTGGGTGCTAATTCTACTAACTCTTACTCATTTCAGTGGCTGGTGCAAAGCAGTCACCATTAAACATGATGAGTAGACATGTTCATTAACAAAAATGCCCCATAAAAATCCAAAGTATTTTGTTAAATTAAACACAACCTCACAGCTAAAGCAGCCAGAAATTCCTATCATGCAGACCAGTTCTGGCATGTTCAATTAGAAGAAACTGCCAATGATTATTTACATTATTTTTCTTTATTCTTGATAAAAGTAGATTTTTCATTTATTTTTCATTTTGAAACACAATTACTTCCAAAATGATAACTGATTTTCCTGAAAACAATAGTACAGTGCCAATTAATCCACTCCATAGCATTTTTTCAAAATAAAAATACACATGCATACTTTAATAAATAAAAATGTATGAATGTGTTATGAATCATAGCTACCCAAAAAATTGTGGCTTTGACCAATGTATTAATAATTCACCAAAGGAGACCTCTTTGTAGTGTTCAGCATGCTTCTAAGAGATCTGAACACACACTTCTTTCACCTAATCTTTTTGTCATTATTCACCTTTCTTGTTTGTAAGTCGCTACTTTACTAATTTAAGTGTTATTACAGCATCTCCGAAGAGGATTTGGCTTAATTTCATCAGCATATTGGCATAGTTCCTCTGTACTTTAAAGTTATCTAGAAATTATGAAAATTCAAAATTATTAAAATTATACAGTACACATTTCAGGTGCTATTAGCAACATGTCATAATTGTATTTTATATGGTAGAATCCATGTGATGTTCATTCTCATTAAATAACTGTAACCTGAAAAATATGCTACAACACTAGTCATATATTTCATATAGACTAGAGGGTATTACCTCCTAAAAAGCTAAGAAATCACAGACTGGCATTACAACTGAGTTTTCTCATCTGTAAACTGGGGACAATTCATTGTGCCTCTCAGAGAATTGACATGAAAATTCAAATGAAGTATGCATGCAAAACATTTAGCATACTGTTTTATTTATTTTTACCCAATTTCACAATCCTGCATGGGGAAAAGAGGAGGTTTGAAAAACGTTTTGTGATGTAAAGTATAATGGGTGTTGTAGAATCCAACAGCATAGAAGACTTTGCAAATCCACCTGCGAATGTGGAAAAGGTAACAGAACGGCTTTGGCCAACTAAGAGGGTGTGGTGCAGGAGGTTCAAAACTAGGTGACATTTGGAGAAGGCAATGGAAGAAAAGTCTGTGAATTATCAAAATACGCCACAGGATGTGATGCTCGTGATGTGAGTGCTCCCTTGTTATGAGTTATTGGTGCTGCTGTTGATATGAAACTTAGTGACAAGCCAAGATGTCGCTACAGTCAGATGTTGATCTACAAAGGCAATGGGTCCAACTTCTGGAGAATTTTCTTTTCTATCTGGCAGTAATTTAAGCAGTGTGAAAACTGTGCAAATGTTCTTTTTGGTCATTATATTTCCTTGCATTATCAATAATATGCTTAGAGTTGGTAACACATTAGCCTTGTGAAATTCGTTTCTCACAAATCATTCTTGAAAACATCCACACTTTATCAAGGATGCTCCTTAAATCTAATCTATTTATCATATGGAAATTTTATTGATTCAATTTTATTTGCTGTCAAGAGAGATAGACATGAATACGATGTTTAGAAAGATGTGAGAAAAAATAAGTGCAATTTCTGAGGTGGAAGCTCCGTGGGTTGGAGAAATGTAAACACGCTCTGCATTTTATCTTCACATGACAAAATGCATTATGGTCAAAACAGGATCATCTCTAAATCGCAGCTTTCGAACACTGTAAAACCTGCAAAATGTAAGTCTCATGCTTTTAGTTAGGCTTGTTAAAAAAATTCCTGGAGCAACCATTTTGTCATAAATGCGACTAGGTCATTGCTAGCCCCTTCTTTCCTATAACGCTCTTTTTTACATAGTTATTTCAGATACATTAAAGCCAATTATAATTACCTTGGCCATATAAAATAACACCTCCTTACTCAAGGAGGATGTGATATATACGGGGTGCAACAGATACTGGTGTCAAAAGCAAGTTATTTTCATCAGACAATTATAGTTGTCTTTGACATCAGGCCTACATTTCCCACCAATTAGTACAAACTGCAGGGTGCAATTCCAGAATTCTGCAGTGCTGGCAGCCTGTGGCACTAACTGGAATTTAGGGCATTTAAATACCATAAGCCCCAATAAATATTCTGCTTTTACTCTCATTGGCTCAAATCAATAGTCTGGGTTGTCAGCACATCATTTTTCCTGAGCAAGAAAGTACATATGGATTTTATCTTTTGTTAGGATATTAATTTTTATTTATCAATAAAGTGCTTAATTTTCATTCTATCTCCATTTCGCCTATAAACCACAGAACTGTTTATCAGTCAAACTTTCAATCTCTGGTGGGGACTAAAGTAGAGGTCAGTAGAAAAGACGTGTTTAGGAGTGAAAATTAAAAGTTTGATTTTTACAGCCTGATTAATCTTACAATTACTCAATCTTAATAAAATTATTTAATTGCTGCAACAAAAACCATGTTAAAACACAAGCTAGAAAAGTGTCATTTAACTTTCTCAGGACTTTATTTCTCATTTGAGAAGTACAAAAAGCAAATATATGTGATTAAATACCAGGAGTAAGGGATAAAAAGTGACATGTAGAAGGTTAACCGATAATTTTACCAACTCATTACCTAGAGGCTCAATTGGCTCATCTTTATGAAATTGACTGTATCGGTGGCCAGTATTGAGACTAGCAGGTTAAGCTAGTATCCTGCAGTTTAAACATCTCATATGAGAGTGCTGGTTTTTGTCCTGGCTGTCTCACTTTTAATTTGACTCCTTGCTAATGAGCCTGGGAAAGCAATGGAAGATGACCCAAATGTTTGAGCCCACAGACCCACATGTGAGACCTGGAAAAAGCTTCCGGCTCCTGATTTCCACGTGACTCAGCCCCAGTCACTGAGGCCATTTCAGAAGTGATTCAGCTGATGGAAGATCTCCCATGTGGCTTCAAATGCAGCTCTCTCAATTAATGCCACTTAAGGAGAACCAAGTATATTTCATAAGCATCAAAATTTCAAACATTATATAGCCATCTATATTATTTTAGATACTATTTTTTAATTCAATATTATCCTTTCACGGGACATTAGGGATTATCATAATGACTTCTTGGAGGCTTCAAAGATTACAGGTAAGGCTTGGACCCCAAGTGGAGAGAGGAGAAGATTCTGTGGGATTGTTCAACCAGTTGAAGTACATTGTTGATGCAAACGGCTTACCTTTCCTCTTTTCAGAAAATCCTTGCTGTCTTCTTCCCAACATCCTGCTCTGCATTTCCAAGGAATTTTGCAGATATTCTGGAGAAAATGCCCAGGAACAAAGTCTGGACGTACACTGAAAATGAGAACTGGCCATGAGTGAGTTGGAATAATTTGTTCATTTATTCATTCAGCATTTATTGAGAACCTATTGTGCGATATGCATTCGCCAAGTTGGGAACGATCCAAACCTCAAGAATTTGTGCTTCAGGGCATATGAGACAAGTGTATACATAATAATAGTACAATAACTTGGTGCCATAAGAAAGTTTTAAGCTGAAACAGGAGTGTTCAGAAGAGAAGTATTTGAACTCTCTGTTCAGTATTTATTTTTGAGTTTTTTTCATGATATAGTTCCTTAGGCTTAGGGATTTCCCCGTCTGCCCTCCCCAATCCTTCTTCCAGAGTAAGATAATCAGTCATTTCACTCATTCTCAGAGTGGCTCTTGCTACAAATTTTCATTTTGTCTCTACTGCTAATATTAGGAATGAACTGGTTTAAATATGGAATATTACATGTGAATCTCAGTGAGTTTTCCAGGATTGATGTGTTTGCTTACGTTGCTAAATTTTAGTCAACAAAACACTTCCGCTGGTCACAAATTACGCATATCGAGGGGGAATATAACCACAAAGAACTTAATCCTTCCTAGTTCACTTTGGACAAGAAGACTCCACCTCTCAAATCTGTTGCATCATGCTATGACAAAAGCCAACAGCAGATTAGTCTGAGAGATCAAGGGTCCATCCACTTTCCTTTTGGTTGAGGAAGCCTTAGGAACTGTCTCTCCTGAAGGTTGGCATCATGGCTAGTAACCCTTTTTTTTCCTCCTGAGACTAACGAGAAGCAAATGCAGTCATGAATTCACTCTTCACTTATTAGGATTATTTCCAGCATCTCCCACTTCTTCAGACTTCCTTGAACAACTAGTCTGGCAGTGCACCTAGGAATTAAAAGCATCAACACATACAGTTTCTTTCTGAGTCTGAATTTTATAGTCACCCTCTACCATGGGATAGAAAGAACTCCTGGTAACAGTTCCCCTGCACCTAGGCTTCTGAGGGCAACGAAGACAGTGTTTACACAAAGCAAACTATGAGTGCAGTGTGATTACAATTTTATCTGTTCCTCACATTTCTCTTTTCCCAGACTATTCCCATGGAATTGCATCCATGCAACAGCTTCCTTTCGAGTGGCACTGAGTGTATCTTTCCAGCAGTACATGGAGGATATAAGCTCCTAACACCCATTAGCATTAATGGGAGTTATCTGCGCAAATCCCCTCACATCGATTAGAGAATAGGCCCCTTTTGATTTTAGAAATCTTTCCTGTGAGGATTTCCCTTGTGTCTAGTATGGGCATATAAATGGCCATTTTATTGTATTAAATATGTATCACATCCATCATTTTTAATGCTGTGCTGTGATGAAGGCTTCTCAGTTCTGGGATCAGTTCAGAAAATATTTAAACTTGGCAAGCTAAACAAGCCTCAGCTCAGAAAGCCTAAGGGCCCCATTCAGAGGAACATTATCTCCCATTTATGCTGGATTTTCTAAAAACCCCACAACTGAAATTACTCAGAACAAAAGTGTGGACAACGTTGTTTTTGACTAAATTATAGGCTTTTGCTATTCATTAGCATTGACTTTTCCTTTATTCAGCCAGGAAACCTGTACACAAACCAAGACACAGAAAGAGATCACTGCCTGAAATTCACAAACAAATGCTGGTGTTTGTTAACAACAACATAACAACAGCCATACAGAATCAACTTGGGATCTGACCTAAGACAGCTGTGTGGAATGATCCCTGCTCAAACGCCTTTCCCTGATCACCGCACTCACATAGAGATGCAGCTTGAAAAATATAAATGAAATCTGTATTTCCCAAAGTGTGGTATAAGGGATTGCAACTTTGCAGCTAGAGGGTGGCTATTTGCAAAATTCCTAAAACAAAGCATTGTCCATGAGTGCACACTGCAGGCAAAAATCCATAAGCTTCTCCAGTTCAGCTCTTTGATGGCTATGCTTTCAACAGTTAGCCACATTCACTGTCACTCATGACTGTAGTAGAGTATCCCTGTCTGTGAGCATTTCCCTGCTTGCCTAGTCCGATTGACTTTGAGGGTTTGATCCTAGCATTGACCATGCAGATTGTTTGGCTTTCAACAAACTACTGAGGTTCTGATTCTCATTTTCCTTCTCTGTGAAATGGGGAAATAAAGTTTATTGCAAAAATGTGGTGAGGATAAAGTGAGCTAATGGTCACGAAGCCATGAGCTCAGATTCTATTTGAATATAGTTGACTCTCCTGTCAGGTAACTATGAGATTGTCATACAGAGGAAAACAGGCTTGAGAGTATCTACTATTGTTGGGCCAGTCCACGCTGTGGCTGGGATTTCCCCCTTTTAATCTTTTTTTTTTTTTTTTTTTTAATCCAATGGTCGTTTCTAAAGAGGTTTTTCAAATGTTGGTCCGTTCCCCAAATGGCCACAATGGTCACAACTGAGCTGATCCAAAAACCTGGGAGCTTCTTCTGGGTCTTCCACATACGTCATCTTTTGCTGCCTTCCCAGGTCATAAAAAGAGAGCTGCATCAAAAGTGGAGTAGCTGGGACACAAATCAGCGCCACATGGGACCCTGGCAGCATAGGGCAGAGGATTATCTTGTTATGCTACTGCACCAGTTCCTGATTTTGCAATGCGTAAAAAAATGTCAGGGGACTATCACCGCACACAAGGTGTCACAGGGAGTAAGAGGAAGAAACCCATCCTCCCACTTCTCCCCCTTTAAGAAAGCACTTACATCTTATAAAGAGACACAAGGAAAACACCGGCTAATTAGCACCTATCTGTGACCACACTTTTTTTTTTTTAAAGAGAAAATATAGATCCTTATAGTATACCTGCCGTACCCTTTAAGATTTGCCAGTAGGTGAAAAACAACATTGTTTCTGTAAAGATAAGGAAGCACTTCCAGAGTGCATGACTACAACTTTCTCAGCTCTGGGGAAGCCCGGAGTGGTCTGCGCCTGCTGCCTGCACTGCCTGGACAAACCCACCTACAATAAACAGGAGTTTGACTGGGTTTATTCAAGAATTCATGGATGGGCAAGTATATTTAATGATTCTCCTGTAGGTCTTGGCTGATTCATCTGTTACTCTGCCTTGGGTTTTTCTCCCATAGGCAGAGTTCCCTTGGGTCTCCAAGAACACGGACTCACCGGTTCCTCTTCCAGACCCATTCCAATATTGGATAACTTCTTGCCGAACTGATGTACCCCTCATTTCATCAACTGATTAAAATGTGTCTTCTCTCTGCTAGAAGGAAGAGCTAGAAAGGCTCTTCCTTTTTTGAAGAAGTATTTTTAATTTGCACTTGAACATATTTCACAGCTCTGGCGTCATCGTGTACTTTAAAAATCTCTCTTGGCCTTTTCAGACCTTTATTCCTTTCAAGGCTTTTACAATGAAAGGAAACTTCCTACCATGTCCAGCAAGTCATACCAGACAGCATTACGTAGTGGAAATTGGTGACATTCACAGAAGAGGAATAGTAGGAAAGCATTTGTGGGTTTATTTGCTAAGATTAATGGGATAGGATTATTAAAGATCTGGTTTTTCTTATGTATGAGTGTGGGTATGTAAAGATGGGGGTGGGTGGAGAAGAGAGGCAGGATTTAAGAAGACAAAGGCCTAAGGCAATTTACATTAGGGTTTACAATGGTTTTGCTGCAAGCATGCAGCACTAACTGGGTTTAGATTAAGGCAGTCTAATTAGTGTCATGTCAAACTGGCAGTGATCATAAGACAAGAGAGAGGTCACTCTTGTCATCTTCTTGGTCTTTTGCCCTTAAATATAGAGCTGCATAAAGTACAATCTCCTTCTTGTTAATGGAAGCAGAATATGTATAATCTGCACATGAAATGAAAAGAAAATGTGTAAGGAAATTTCTTTTTCCCATTTCCTCGTCAGGAGCTGTGAATTTTAGTGCGAATTAAAGTAAGGCTAATTCTGCAGTCATCTTCTGACCTGTCAGGGTAGCTGTCACCCTC